>NC_091290.1:58876293-59198339 GCF_032444005.1 Ranitomeya imitator | reverse complement strand
AATAAATACATTTTTTTAATTTTTTAATTTTTCCCTAACTAAGGGGGTGATGAAGGGGGTTTGATTTACTGTTTATAGCGGGTTTTCTAGCGGATTTTTATGATTGGCAGCTGTCACACACTAAAAGACGCTTTTTATTGCAAAACATATTTTTTGCATTACCACATTTTGAGAGCTATAATTTTTCCATATTTTGGTCCACAGAGTCGTGTGAGGTCTTGTTTTTTGCGGAACGGGTTGACGCTTTTATTGGTAACATTTTTGGCCATGTGACATTTTTTGATCGCTTTTTATTTTGATTTTTGTGAGGCAGAATGACCAAACACCAGCTATTCATGAATTTCTTTTGGGAGGGGGGCATTTATACCGTTCCGCGTTTGGTAAAATGAATAAAGCAGTTTTATTCATCGGGTCAGTAGGATTACAGCGATACCTCATTTATATAATTTTTTTTATGTTTTGGTGCTTTTATACGGTAAAAAGTATTTTATAGAAAAAATAATTATTTTTGCATCGCTTTATTCTGAGGACTATAACTTTTTTATTTTTTCGCTGATGATGTTGTATGGTGGCTCGTTTTTTGCGGGACAAGATGACGTTTTCAGCGGTACCATGGTTATTTATATTCGTCTTTTTGATCGCGTGTTATTCCACTTTTTGTTCGGAGGTATGATAATAAAGCGTTGTTGTTTGCCTCTTTTTTTTTTTTTTTACGGTGTTCACTGAAGGGGTTAACTAGTGGGACAGTTTTATAGGTCGGGTCGTTACGGACACAGCGATACTAAATATGTGTACTTTTATTATTTTTTTTATTTAGATAAAAGAATGTATTTATTGGAACAATATTTTTTTATTATTATTATTTATTAGGAATTATTATTTTTTTTACACATGTAATTTTTTTTTTTTTTGCTTTGCCCCAGGGGGGGACATCACGGTAAAGTGACAGATCGCTGATCTGACACTTTGCTGTGCACTGTGTCAGATCAGCGATCTGACGTGCACATCAGGGAGGCTTCCCGGTGCCTGCTCTGAGCAGGCGCTATGAAGCCACCTCCCTGCATGACCTGGATGCAGCCCCGCGGCCATTTTGGATCCGGGGACTGCAGGGAGGAGACGCTCGGTACAAGGTGAGCACATCGCCTTGTACCGATCGTCTCAGGGAAGCACGCAGAGAGCCCCCTCCCTGTGCGATGCTTTCCTATACGTCTGGAAGACCCAGCCACGTTTCATCTTCAATGCCCTTGCTGATGAAAGGAGGTTTGCACTCAAAATCTCACGATGCATGGCCCCATTCATTCTTTCATGTACCCGGATCAGTCGTTCTGGCCCCTTTGCAGAGAAACAGCCCCAAAGCATGATGTTTCCACCACCATGCTTTACAGTAGGTATGGTGTTTGATGGATGCAACTCAGTATTCTTTTTCCTCCAAACACGAGTTGTGTTTCTACCAAACAGTTCCAGTTTGGTTTCATCAGACCATAGGACATTCTCCCAAAACTCCTCTGGATCAACCAAATGCTCTCTAGCAAACTTCAGACGGGCCCGGACATGTACTGGCTTAAGCAGTGGGACACGTCTGGCACTGCAGGATCTGAGTCCATGGTGGCGTAGTGTGTTACTTATGGTAGGCCTTGTTACATTGGTCCCAGCTCTCTGCAGTTCATTCACTAGGTATCCCCGCGTGGTTCTGGGATTTTTGCTCACCGTTCTTGTGATCATTCTGACCCCACAGGGTGGGATTTTGCGTGGAGCCCCAGATCGAGGGAGATTATCAGTGGTCTTGTATGTCTTCCATTTTCTAATTATTGCTCCCACTGTTGATTTCTTCACTCCAAGCTGGTTGGCTATTGCAGATTCAGTCCTCCCAGCCTGGTGCAGGGCTACAATTTTGTTTCTGGTGTCCTTTGACAGCTCTTTGGTCTTCACCATAGTGGAGTTTGGAGTCAGACTGTTTGAGGGTGTGCACAGGTGTCTTTTTATACTAATAACAAGTTTAAACAGGTGCCATTACTACAGGTAATGAGTGGAGGAAAGAGGAGACTCTTAAAGAAGTTACAGGTCTGTGAGAGCCAGAAATCTTGATTGTTTGTTTCTGACCAAATACTTATTTTCCACCATAATATGCAAATAAAATGATAAAAAAAAACAGGCTATGTGATTTTCTGGATTTTTTTTTCTCAGTTTGTCTCCCATAGTTGAGGTCTACCTATGATGTAAATTACAGACGCCTCTCATCTTTTTAACCCCTTACTATACCGTCCGATGCCGGCTCCCCTGCTTTGATGCAGGGCTCCGCGGTGAGCCCGCACCAAAGTCGGGACATGTCAGCTGTTTTGAACAGCTGACATGTGCCCGTAATAGGCACGGGCAGAATCGCGATCTGCCCGCACCTATTAACTAGTTAAATGCCGCTGTCAAACGCAGACAGCGGTATTTAACTACCGTATCCGGCCGGGCGGCCGGAAATGACGTCATCGCCGACCCCCGTCACATGATCGGGGGTCGGCGATACTTGTATATTGTAACCATAGAGGTCCCAGAGACCTCTATGGTTACTGATGACCGGTGGCTGTGAGCGCCACCCTGTGGTCGGCGCTCACAGCACACCTCCATTTCTGCTACATAGCAGCGATCAGCAGATCGCTGCTATGTAGCAGAGGCGATCGAGTTGTGCCTGCTTCTAGCCTCCCATGGATGCTATTGAAGCATGGCAAAAGTTAAAAAAAAAGTTTAAAAAAATGTGAAAAAAATAAAAAAAACATAAAAGTTTAAATCACCCCCCTTTTGCCCCAATCAAAATAAATCAATAAAAAAAAATCAAATCTACGCATATTTGGTATCGCCGCGCTCAGAATCGCCCGATCTATCAATTAAAAAAAGGTATTAACCTGATCGCTAAACAGCGTAGCGGGAAAAAAATTCGAAATGCCAGAATTACGTTTTTTTGGTCGCCGCGACATTGCATTAAAATGCAATAACGGGCGATCAAAAGAACGTATCTGCACCAAAATGCTATCATTAAAAACGTCATCACGGCTCGCAAAAAATAAGCCCTCAACCGACCCCAGATCACGAAAAATGGAGACGCTACGAGTATCGGAAAATGGCGCAATTTTATTTTTTTTTTTTAGCAAAGTTTGGATTTTTTTTTCACCACTTGGATAAAAAATAACCTAGTCATGTTAGGTGTCTATGAACTCGTACTGACCTGGAGAATCATAATGGCAGGTCATTTTTAGCATTTAGTGAACCTAGCAAAAAAGCCAAACAAAAAAACAATGTGGGATTGCACTTTTTTTGCAATTTCACCGCACTTGGAATTTTTTTCGCGTTTTCTAGTACACGACATGCTAAAACCAATGATGTCGTTCAAAAGTACAACTCGTCCCGCAAAAAATAAGAGCTCACATGGCCAAATTGACGGAAAAATAAAAAAGTTATGGCTCTGGGAAGGAGGGGAGCGAAAAACGAACACGGAAAAACGAAAAATCCCCAGGTCATGAAGTGGTTAAGTGGTGGAACTTGCACTATTGCTGACTGACTAAATACTTTTTTGCCCCACTGTATATGGTTTTCCAATGTGTCTGTAAAAAATAGTGTGACTGTGATTTTTTGATAACGTGTTCAGAAGTAATAAAAAATAAAGTTGGCAACCTTCAGGTAACTTTTTTTCTGATTGGGGTTGTTTACTTTACACATCTTTTCCATGGGGCCCAGAAAGCCATGATGACTTCTTCCAGCCACAACTAGTACAGTGTCTGCAGACAGGGGTGTAACAATCGTAGTCGCAGATGGTGTGACTGTGACCAGGTCTGTCCTGGAGGGGGCCCACCAAAGCCAGCGGCCCAGGATGGGGACATTATAACAGGAAGGTGTCAGGAAGGTGCCTCTTTATTACAGGATGGGGAACATTATCACAAGGGGGAAAATACGTACAGTATTTCTTCAAAGGTTCTGGAACGCTTCAAGGACCCATGCTTCTGACGAACATGCAAGTGGAGGGCAAGGTTAAAATATTGCATTTGGCCCATTGGACTCTAGTTACGCCTCTGTCTGCAGAATTTATATGAGGTACATTTGACTTCTCTTATATTTCCAGCACCGCCCCCATCTATTTCCAACCTATGCAAATTTTCCATCCTGCAGCAACCCCCTATTCTGTGCAGCAGGGAACAATGGCCTCATTGCTTCAAACTCTTTGTCATTACTCTAATTATTCCCCCCCCAAAAAAAAAAAATGGTGCTATGGAGACTGTGTGCCAGATAGAACACACCACAAATAATATTGTGTCGTGGAAAGTAATTTATGACCCTACTGTACAACTTAGAAAAAAATAAGGCACTCTTCTTACTCCTGGACAGGAATTATGCTCTATGTGCTATTCTGAAGGTAATAAATGTCCCAAATGATAATGACAGATGATTGACCACTTATAGTAACATTGCCCCTGAATGCCTTCTTAAAAAGTAATAATTCCCCTAGTACCAACTTCAAAAGTAATAATGCCCCAGTTCCCCCCTTAAAAATAAAGTTCATTAGTACCCCAATCAAAACTAATATTGCCCCCTTTAAAACTAATGAGCCCCCTTCATATCTAGGACAATGCACCTACAGTAAGTGCTTTTAAGTATAATATTAAAAAACACTAATACATAATCCTGATTGCCCATCCACTGCAGCGATTATGCCCTCTCATGACTTGTATGAGTCGTTGTACGGCACAAGCAGTGCAATACAGTGAAGTCAGTGCACTGCCTGGCCAGGAGGCAGACTTCCTGCAGACTGTAGCCTATGACAAAGGGTAGTGGAGCAGGGAGTCTGTGGATCCCTGCTCCGCTACTGGAATGAATAATCAGCATCATGTAGATGTCAACACATCCTTCGTTTTCCTGTGGCAGCGTTGCTGGTAGCTTTGCCCTGGTTCTGATGGTGGCACAGACAACTTTCACTTTATGCTGTGGCACTAGAGTTTTAGTCCTCCTCCTCTCTGAAGAGACAATTTGCATATTCCCCAGAGGAGCATTGCGGCTTTAAGTCTCCTCACCTCAACATGTAAGAGGGTGAACTGTAGTCCCACTGAGAGGGCACTAGGACCCTGTGGTTTTTGCCTATTGCAGAAGAGAACAGACCGTGCAAAACTCCCAGAGACAATGTGTGCTGCTGGGTGGGGTCTAGTGTCTCGGGTGTAAAGTGAAACTTGGAAGTGAGAGCTGAGAGAGAAAAAGGCGGGAAGCAAAGGCAGAAGCTGCTGTGATATCTTAAAGAGAGACTGTGTGTGGATTTACTGCAAGTGTTTTTGGAGGAAAAGAAGCTTTTGAGAGACTTTTTGTTGCTAACGTTCCCCTGGAGAAGAATTAACCTTTTGTTTAACTCTGTGAGAGACTTGTGTGGCTAACGTTTCCTGGAGAGGAGTTAACCCTTTATTTAACAAAAGACTGAGACTTTACTAAGAACCCAGTACGTATTTGGAAGCCTGTGGATTCCCTGTGCATTGAGTGGAGAACCAAGTCTGGACAGACTGCTGATACAGAGACGGACGGATTATCGTGGAACCATTCCTTGGAGCTACAGAAGCAGAGACTACATCGTGAGACCACTAACTAAGTCCCCGGCGTTTGGGCTCGGCATCGGCCGACAAGACAAGAGGAGCTTGCTGTAACTTATTGGCGCTGAAGATATGGATTGGCTACAGCCTGTGCGGATTCCTGCCTGAGAGGAAATCCATCTCAGGATACGGTACCATAGTTATAGATACCCGGGTATCTCTGCTCAGAGTGTTAAATTGTTACTTTAGAGGTGTATCTTATATTAGAGTTGTGTAAGTTATACTCAATGTGCCATTCCAGGGGCTCCCTTAATAACACTACATTCAATTTACACTTGTTCCTGTTTTTAGTTGCCTGTTAGGTAAATTTCTTACTAGTCTGTTGGAGTACACAGTTCTCAGGAGACCTTGGAGTGGCACAGTGATTTCAGCTGCTGCTGAATTAGTGTATCTTTGGGGTGCATCTGCCTTAATATTCTCCATATTACCTTGATTATTTTGCCTTTGAGTAAATACCGTTGGAGATTTCTGCCTTGGTCTTGGTTTGTGACTCACTGGATCTTATTCGGACCTCTGGTCATTACATTTTTGGCGTAGTCGGCAGGATCCAGTGTTTGTCATGGACGAGGGCGATGGTGGAAATGACCCCGCTGTATCCGCATCCTCCTCGGGGGTTGGGGTTCCCCTGGCAGCCGCGGCGACTTCGGGAGGGTATGTGCCTGTAGGAGCTTTACTTCAGCACATGCCGAAATACGATGGGCGCAATATGGCGTTGCAAGATTGGGCTGAGAGAATCCGGAGTATTCTGCGCATGTGTAATTTGACCCCCGCGTTACGCGCTGAGCTGGCATTAAATGCACTGGAGGGTGATATTAGGCGTATGGTGATGGTGCGCCCAGAATCAGAGAGGGATACATTAGAAAAGATTTTGGAACTGTTAGAGGGGAGTTTGGGGGGCCGAGCGCGCGTGGCCCAGCTTCGGTCCCTATTCTTTAATCGTCCCCAGAGAGAGTGTGAGTCCCTGATGCAGTACTCTAATATTTTGCAAGAGATGTTGAATGAGATGCAGCGACTAGACCCGGGGGCCATGGGGGCATTCCGGGAGGTAGACCGCTTGCTCCGGGACCAATTCATCACCGGTGTAGCCAATAGACTTCTCCGGGACAAACTGTTGGAAATGGTCCGGGTTGCACCAGAGTTATCTTTCTGGCAGATTTACCGAGCTGCAGTGGAAAGGGAAGAGAAATCGGCCTATGTTCCCGAGGGGTCAGTGAACAGTGCCCAGCTGGAGGAAGGTGGTTCATCAGGGTCGGGGGGAAAGGGGCTGGTAAGCGTGGTACAAGCTCTGCGTGCTGAGGTGAAGGAGTTGAAGCTGAAATTGTCTCAACTGACAGTTGATCCCGCCTCTACCCCCTCGCGGGAACCTCCTGCCTCACCCCCTGGAACGGTGACCCCGCAAATGGCCAGGTCGTCCTATCAGAATGAGTCAAGCCCTCGCCCACGAGGAACAATCACCTGCTGGAAGTGTGGCCGCCAGGGACACATCTCGCGTTACTGCCGGGCGCTTACAGCCCCAGAAACCCCGTCGCCGGCTTTAAACTTCCGGCTGCTGCCATGAGAGGGCAAGCAGCAGCGGCCCCACCCACACAAAGCCCTCGACGGAATGAACAAGATTTGTTTGCATGTAGTCCAGTGATAGAAGCAGAGTTTGAAGGGCGGAAGATGAGGTGCTTGGTTGACACGGGATCCGAATGTACTATAATGCCTCTAGAAGTATATGAGAGATACTTCAGTCGACTAGTGATTCCAGAGGATGGCCGAGTGATACGACTGACCGCCGCAAATAATGGTCAATTGTCAGTAAAAGGGATCGTGTGGATGCAACTAAAAATGTTTGGTCAAGAGCTGGGGCAGAAAGGGGTAGTACTGGTGGATCACCCCCCTAGAAGAGGGATGGAAGTGACGCTCGGAATGAACGTGCTGCGAGATTTGAATCACCAGATGTATGCCAGTGAAGGACCCCGATACTGGGCCCGTGCGACAAGACACCGACCCACACAGAGAATTCTACACCGTCTAGTGCTGAGTTGCGACTTGCTGAAAAGTGCGGTCCCAGGTGGCCGGGTGGGCCGGGTCCGAGTGACTTCGAGGGCCCCGATCCTGCTGGGACCCAGACAAGAGGAACTCTTAATGCTGCCTGTGGGAGCTGCACAGAGATTGAATGGGCTTGAAGTGCTACTTGAGCCCGCCCGAGAGGGTTCCTCATTTGCCAAGGTACATGTGGCCCGTTCTTTGGCGATTGTGAAGAATGGACGAGTACCGGTCCGATGCATCAATGTTTTAGATGAAGCTGTTGCAATTCCCGCTGGGACCATACTGGCTGAACTGTTCGTACCGGCAGAGAAGGTGCCGGAAAATGCAGGGTTCGAATTGCGACCAGACCAACAGTCATCCTGGACATTCGCGGTCGAGGTAGGCCGGACTGAACCTCCTACGGAGGAATGGAATGTTCATGTGATCATGGAGCAGATGGGAGTGGATCGGGAGAAGCTGACCCCCGTGCAGTTGGAGCAGTTGGAGAGAGTTTTGTGGGAACATCAAGAGACCTTTTCCCGACATGGAGAGGACTTCGGGTGTACCCAGACGATTGAGCATGAGATTCCAACGGGGGATACTCCACCCATTAGAGAAAGATATCGCCAAATTCCTCCGGCGCTCTATCAAGAGGTGAAGAGCATGGTGGCCAGTATGCTGGACAACCAAGTGATCCGAGAGAGCCGGAGTCCCTGGGCGGCCCCTGTAGTCTTGGTCCGCAAGAAGGATGGGACACTCCGATTTTGTGTGGACTATCGGAAATTGAATGCCCACACCGTACGGGACGCATATCCTTTACCCCGTATTGAAGAATCCCTGTCGGCCCTGGGTCGGGCCAAGTATTTCTCAACGTTGGATTTGGCAAGCGGGTACTGGCAGGTCCCAATGGCTGAAAAAGATCGGGCCAAGACGGCGTTTGTATTGCCAATGGGGCTCTTTGAGTTCAACCGGATGCCCTTTGGCCTCGCTACCGCCCCAGGAACCTTCCAACGCCTGATGGAACATTGCTTGGGTGATCTAAATTTTGAATCAGTCCTGATATATTTGGACGACATTGTGGTGTTCGGAACCTCATTTGAAGATCATCTGGAGAAGCTGCGTCAAGTTCTCCGGCGGCTCAAGAGCTACGGCCTGAAAATAAAGCCAAAAAAATGTCAGCTGTTACGAAACCAGATTGAATATTTGGGGCATCTGGTGACCCCGGACGGGGTACTACCTTTAGCCAGTAAGATTAAGGCGGTACAAGAGTGGCCACCTCCTTGTGACCTGCGAGAAGTGCGGGCCTTCCTGGGCCTAGCAGGATACTATCGGCGGTTTGTGCCTAAATTCTCACAAGTGGTGAGTCCCTTGAATGAACTTTTGAGAGGGACAGCGCTGGGTCCTCGAAATCGCCCCATTCCATGGGGGCCCCTACAGAAAAAGGCATTTGATGGAGTGAAAACCGCCCTAACGAGTGCCCCATTGCTGGCCTACGCCCGGTTTGACACCCCTTTTTTGTTGTATACCGATGGTAGTCTTCATGGGTTGGGGGCAGTACTAGCACAGGTGCAGGACGGCCGAGAACGAGTGATTTCTTATGGCAGCAGATCTTTAAGAGACTCCGAGCGAAATCCGGCTAACTACAGCTCATTCCGTCTGGAATTGCTGGCCCTGGTGTGGGCAATGACAGAACGCTTCGCCGAGTATCTAACAGGAGCTGAGGTGCTAGTCATGACAGATAACAACCCGCTAGCTCACTTAGAGAATGCAAAACTGGGGGCGTTGGAGCAGCGGTGGGTCGCCAGACTGGCCAAGTTCAATTACCGCATTAAATTTCGCTCTGGTCGAGAGAACGGCAATGCAGATGCATTGTCAAGAGTGCCCCTTGGGTCATCCGGGGAAGATGTTGATGAACAACTTGAGGATACTGAAACTCCAGCTTTGGGGCAAATACCTATCTTCCAAAGTGTGGTACACTCAAGTGGGGTGGCCACCGGGATGCCCTGTGTCCTGGGTAAAACACCCTCAGATTGGACAAGAGTCCAGGATGAGTGTCCGGACGTTGCACTTGTGCGCCGTTGGGTACAAAACAAGGCCTGGCCCAGTGCAGAGGACAAGGCTCAGTTGTCCATGGAAGGAATGAAACTCCTTCGACAATGGGATAAATTGTGTGTGGAACAAGGTCTTTTGTATCGTAAGGTGTACCTGCCATCGGAGCTGCAGCATCGGTACCAACTGATAATTCCTGTGGGGATGGGGCCGGTGGTCGCTCGTGAGGCGCATGAGAAGGGGGCCCATTTTGGAAGTGAAAAGACACTTCAGTGGTTGCAGCGAGTCCTCTACTGCCCTGAGTTGGGAGGGATGGTGGCCGACGCGTGTCGGCAGTGCCGAATTTGTGGGCTCAACAAAAGCCCTGAGCAGCGGGCTCCCACACAGTCTATTAAGACTTCAGCTCCACTGGAACTACTCATGATTGACTACGTGTTGATAGGGTACTCTACATCAGGGTACTCCTACTGCCTGGTGATGACAGATCACTTTACCAAGTATGCTGTAGCGGTGCCGACAAGAGATCAGACGGCCAAGTCGGCGGCTGAGGCAGTGTGCCGACATTTCTTCCAAGTGTTCGGGTGTCCGCAGAGAATACATTCAGATCAAGGGGCCTGCTTTCAGGGAACGCTGATGAAAGAGTTGCACCAGCTCTATGGTATCGAGCAGTCGAGAACAACGCCTTACCACCCTCAGGGTAACGGGGCGTGTGAGCGTTTTAATCGGACCCTGTTGCAAATGTTGAGGTCCTTAGAGAGTCAGCAACAGACATGCTGGCCTGAGTATCTCCCCGAATTGATGTGGGCTTACAATAACAGGGTGCACAGTACTACTGGTTACTCACCACACATGTTGATGTTTGGTAGACCTGGCCGAGACATTGAGGATTTGAGCATGCCAGATCCCTCCTCCGCCCCCCTTCGGACTGCATCCGAGTGGGTACGAGAGCATCGGCGGCGGTTGAGGGTGGTGCATCAGGTGGTGGGTGACCGCCTTCGCCAGGTGGTCCATAAGGACACGCGACCTGTACAAACAGAGCTGTTCTCTCCGAGAGACAGAGTGTTGGTGAGGACAAAACGACGGTCAGGAAAGCTGAGTGACCGATGGGAGGCGATACCGTATCTGATAAAAAAACAGGTGAACCCTGAGATTCCAGTGTACGAGGTCGAACCGGTGGGGACAGGGGGGCCAACCCGTAATTTGCATCGTAACATGTTACAGCGGTGCTGGTTTGAAGATTCGGCGCCTACCCCCCTAGAGCCAGAGGCCATGTTTCAAGGGGCGGAAGCTCTGAATGATCTTGAGTTTGATGGTGTGCTTACTCCTGCGCCTGCTTATTTGCCCCCTGTGACCGATCTGGCCTCGGGTGATGAGAATGTTGGGGATATGGAGGATGTTGTTGAGGAGAGTGCATCAGGTCAACTGCTTGGTCCTGACGCTGTATCACAGGACATCGAGCCGCAGGAGGAGACAACTCCACTTACGCCCACTGACACGACCATGGAAGAGACTCTAGCTCCCTCTAAGGTCGCACCTGTTGATGTAGGACTCAGGAGAACTACACGATCTACGGCAGGAATACCGCCTCAGCGATATGCTCAAGATGAATTTGAGTGGGAAGGTATGTCGAGGACGCCAACCTCTAGTGGGGTGGCATGTAAGAGGGTGAACTGTAGTCCCACTGAGAGGGCACTAGGACCCTGTGGTTTTTGCCTATTGCAGAAGAGAACAGACCATGCAAAACTCCCAGAGACAATGTGTGCTGCTGGGTGGGGTCTAGTGTCTCGGGTGTAAAGTGAAACTTGGAAGTGAGAGCTGAGAGAGAAAAAGGCGGGAAGCAAAGGCAGAAGCTGCTGTGATATCTTAAAGAGAGACTGTGTGTGGATTTACTGCAAGTGTTTTTGGAGGAAAAGAAGCTTTTGAGAGACTTTTTGTTGCTAACGTTCCCCTGGAGAAGAATTAACCTTTTGTTTAACTCTGTGAGAGACTTGTGTGGCTAACGTTTCCTGGAGAGGAGTTAACCCTTTATTTAACAAAAGACTGAGACTTTACTAAGAACCCAGTACGTATTTGGAAGCCTGTGGATTCCCTGTGCATTGAGTGGAGAACCAAGTCTGGACAGACTGCTGATACAGAGACGGACGGATTGTCGTGGAACCATTCCTTGGAGCTACAGAAGCAGAGACTACATCGTGAGACCACTAACTAAGTCCCCGGCGTTTGGGCTAGACATCGGCCGACAAGACAAGAGGAGCTTGCTGTAACTTATTGGCGCTGAAGATATGGATTGGCTACAGCCTGTGCGGATTCCTGCCTGAGAGGAAATCCATCTCAGGATACGGTACCATAGTTATAGATACCCGGGTATCTCTGCTCAGAGTGTTAAATTGTTACTTTAGAGGTGTATCTTATATTAGAGTTGTGTAAGTTATACTCAATGTGCCATTCCAGGGGCTCCCTTAATAACACTACATTCAATTTACACTTGTTCCTGTTTTTAGTTGCCTGTTAGGTAAATTTCTTACTAGTCTGTTGGAGTACACAGTTCTCAGGAGACCTTGGAGTGGCACAGTGATTTCAGCTGCTGCTGAATTAGTGTATCTTTGGGGTGCATCTGCCTTAATATTCTCCATATTACCTTGATTATTTTGCCTTTGAGTAAATACCGTTGGAGATTTCTGCCTTGGTCTTGGTTTGTGACTCACTGGATCTTATTCGGACCTCTGGTCATTACAAACATGCTTAACATGTCACTCTCCGCAAGGAGAAACGATACTTCTTGGATCCCGGTCAGACGCCTCTCAATCAGCCAAACCAGATCTCCACTTTGCACTGACGAGGGGCAGTACCCCGAAACACAGTGTCTGCAAATTGAGATTCTGGTTTGGCTTTTATCCTAAGTCATGTGACAAGGCTCGTTAAAGGGGCGACATTGACTGTTAGGATTGCTACTTCCAATAGGTGGCACTAGAGTTCTAGTCCTCTTCCTCTCTAAAGAGACAATTTGCACTTTATGCTGTGAGTATTCACAGCGGGTGGCATCCACAAAGAAGAACGGAAGTGTTACTTCTTTTACAGACTTTGGGGTTTCCGAATCCTGAAATGTTTAAAAGAAGTTACATAAGACAGAGCACATCTTCTTAACATTGCCGTGGAATATATTTATTTTATGGGGTGATTTTGCTGCGCTTTTTCAGGTGGATTCTGGGCGGAATCTGCCTGAAAAAGCCATTGTGTACACATACAATTGAAAGGGTTTCCAAGACCAAGCAACTAGAAGAAATCCTTAAAAAAAAATTTAATATTAGAATATAATGGGTTTTTTTATGCCCACTGACTTGCACTAGTGAAAGACAATAACATCAGCATTACTCACCCTCAGCATGTGTGAGAAGCCTTAAGCCCCCCAAAAAACATTTACAGGGAACTTGTCACTAGAAAAAAACGCTACTAACCTGCCAATCTGGGGTTAATCTAATAACGTTATTAGCCTGCCTGGGTCCCGCACTTAAGGTACCGTCACACTTAGCGACGCTGCAGCGATACCGACAACGATCCGGATCGCTGCAGCGTCGCTGTTTGGTCGCTGGAGAGCTGTCACACAGACCGCTCTCCAGCGACCAACGATGCCGGTAACCAGGGTAAACATCGGGTAACTAAGCGCAGGGCCGCGCTTAGTAACCCGATGTTTACCCTGGTTACCATCCTAAAAGTAAAAAAAAACAAACACTACATACTTGCCTACAGCCGTCTGTCCTCCAGCGCTGTGCTCTGCACTCCTCCTGTACTGTCTGTGTGAGCACAGCGGCAGGAAAGCAGAGCGGTGACGTCACCGCTCTGCTTTCCGGCTGACCGACGCTCACAGCCAGTACAGGAGGAGAGCAGAGCACAGCGCTGGAGGACAGACGGCTGTAGGTAAGTATGTAGTGTTTGTTTGTTTTTACTTTTAGGATGGTAACCAGGGTAAACATCGGGTTACTAAGCGCGGCCCTGCGCTTAGTTACCTGATGTTTACCCTGGTTACCAGTGAAGACATCGCTGAATCGGTGTCACACACGCCGATTCAGCGATGTCTACGGGGAGTCCAGCAACGAAATAAAGTTCTGGACTTTCTTCCCCGACCAGCGACAGCACAGCAGGGGCCTGATCGCTGCTGCCTGTCACACTGGACGATATCGCTAGCGAGGACGCTGCAACGTCACGGATCGCTAGCGATATCGTCTAGTGTGACGGTACATTTAGCTGAACACTGCCGAGAGATAATTAACTTTATTCTCCCCCCCCCCCCCCTCCCCGGCAGAGTTCCAGTTTCAGTCACGGGGGCATCACCAGCGCGGGTTCAGTCTTTACTTTTGGGAATGTAAGGGTTAACACATACAACCCCTGGCAAAAATTATGGAATCACCGGCCTTGGAGGATGTTCATTCAGATGTTTAATTTTGTAGAAAAAAAGCAGATCACAGACATGGCACAAAACTAAAGTCATTTCAAATGGCAACTTTCTGGCTTTACGAAACACTAAAAGAAATCAAGAACAAAAAATGTAGTAGTCAGTAATGATTACTTTTTTTAACCAAGCATAAGGGAAAAATTATGGAATCACTCAATTCTGAGGAAAAAATTACGGAATCATGAAAAGCAAACAAACAAAAAACACTCCAACACCAGGGCCGGATTTAGGAGGTGGGTGGCCCTGGGCCCATTTTGGAGGGAGGCCCATGTTTCAAGGTGCTGCAATATGTAATGCAAAAACACAAAATGAAACGAGCGCAAGTTTATTTACAAAAATCATTTACACAGAGTAATTCAAGTAAAATCATTCATTTTTTACAATCCGGGCACTTTCCTTGATTTTTGTGCTGCAAAATCACTAATGATGTCACTAAAGTCCAATTCACGCAGTATATCTGACCTTGTCAACCCTTGAAGTCCTGAAAGGGCGTTAAAGATTAAAATATGTACATATGTATGTATGTATATTGTAGAAATTTGGACTATCTGCTGTATATCAAAGACTGCTGCTGGGCTCTATATGTCAGAGGCTTCTGCTGGGCTGTATATCTATGAGAGGCTTCTGCTGGGCTGTATACAGTATATATGAGGGGCTTCTGCTGGGCTCTATATGTATGAGAGGCTTCTGCTGGGCTGTATATATATGAGGGGCTTCTGCTGGGCTCTATATGTCAGAGGCTTCTGCTGGGCTCTATATGTATGAGAGGCTTCTGCTGGGCTGTATATGTATGAGAGGCTTCTGCTGGGCTGTATATGTATGAGAGGCTTCTGCTGGGCTGTATATGTATGAGAGGCTTCTGCTGGGCTGTATATGTGTGAGAGGCTTCTGCTGGGCTGTATATATATGAGGGGCTTCTGCTGGGCTGTATATATATGAGGGGCTTCTGCTGAGCTGTATATATGAGGGGCTTCTGCTGGGCTGTATATATCAGAGGCTGTTTACCTGTATATATCAGAGGCTGTTGCTGTGCTGGCTGTATATAGAATGGAGGCTGAGGGGCTGTATAAAATATATACACAGCAATATACTGTAAACAGGTCCACACTATATACATACAGTATACACAGACACACTGTAATGCAGGATATAGTATAGTATATAGTAGTAGTATAGCAGCATATAGTATAGTACATACAGTATAGTACTGTGTAGGACAGGAGCTGCAAGAAAGATACACAGATAGACAGACACACACAGACAGATAGAGATCATACTCACCCAACACGCGATACTGATGAGTGAACCACTTCACCTCTGGATCTTCAGTGACTGAAGATCCAGAGTGAAGTCCTGCCGCGCTCCACAGTGGAGAATCCTCTTCTCGCACCGACATCGTGGCTCCACTTCCTTCCTCAAAGGTAGCTGAACAAACTCTCATCTGATCTAATCCGAGGGAGCGATCATATAGCTGAATAGGTAGCGCCTAGAAGCTTCTGTTGGGATTGGAGAAGGCTGCTGCATGCCATAATCTAATCATTAGGTACAGGGAGGGTACTAAGGAAGTCTGGCTAGGCTAGCCAGGTCAGTGGATGCTGATGCAGGTCAGGTGTCATGACTCTGCCGCTCTGCGCCAGCCACTGAGATGTAGGACCGTAGCCAGGTCCCTACACTTTCAATAGTTTCTCTTTTGTTAAATGTTCCTTATCATTAGAAATGGTTCACAGCAAAGAGATGTGTATTTTACATGTTTTGAGATATTTATCCCTATATTGGTGGGAGGCCCCTGCTTGATGGGTGGCCTTGGGCCCACCCCTAAATCCGGGCCTGTCCAACACATCACCAGTATTTTGTTGCACCACCTCTGGCTTTTATTACAGCTTGCAGTCTCTGAGGCATGGACTTAATGAGTGTCAAACAGTTCTCTTCATCAATCTGACTTCAACTTTCTCTGATTGCTGTTGCCAGATCAGCTTTGCAGCCTTGTCATGGACCATTTTCTTCATCTTCCACCAAAGATTTTCAGTTGGATTGAGATCCGGACTATTTGCAGGCCATGACATTGACCTTATGTTTCTATTTTCAAGAAATGTTTGCACAGGTTTTGCTCTATGGCAGGATGCATTATCATTTTGAAAAATGATTTCATCATCCCCAAACATCCTTTCAATTGATGGGATAAGAAAAGTGTCCAAAATATCAACATAAACTTGTGTATTTATTGAAGATGTAATCACAGCCATCTCCCCAGTGCCTTTACCTGACATGCAGCCCCATATCATCAATGACTGTGGAACTTTGCATGTTCTCGTCAGGCAGACATCTTTATAAATCTCATTGGAACGGCATCAAACAAAAGTTCCAGCATCATCACCTTGCCCGATGCAGATTCATGATTCATCACTGAATATGACTTTCATCCAGTCATCCACAGTCCACTATTGCTTTTCCTTACCCCATTGTAACCTTGTTTTTTTATGTTTAGGTGTTAATGATGGCTTTTGTCTAGCTTTTCTGTATATAAATTCCATTTCCTTTAGGCGTTTTTTTTACAGTTTGGTCAGACGTTGACTCCAGATTCCACCCATGCTTTCCTCATTGTTTTGTTGTGCATTTCCTGCTTTGGAGACATATTGCTTTAAGTTTCCGGTCTTGCACTTTGATGTATTCCTTGGTCTACCAGTATGTTTGCCTTTAACATCCTTCCCATGTTGTTTGTATTTGGTCCAGATTTTATACACAGCTGACTGTGAACAACCAACATCTTTTGCAACATTGCGTGATGATGATTTACACTCTTAAAATTTGATAATCCACTCCTTTGTTTCAATTGACATCTCTCGTGTTGGAGCCATGATTCATGTCAGTCCACTTGGTGCAACAGCTCTCCAAGGTGTGATCACTTCTTTTTAGATGTAGACTAACAAGCATATCTAATTTGATGCAGATGTTATTTTGGGGTATGAAAATTTACAGGGTGATTCCATTATTTTTTCCTCAGGATTGAGTGATTCCATAATTTTTACCCCATGCTTTGTTAAAAAAAATAACCATTACTGACTACCACATTTTTTGTTCTTGATTTCTTTTAGTGTTTCTTAAAGCCAGGAAGTTGCCATTTGAAATGACTTTAGTTTTGTGCCATGTCTGGGATCTGTTTTTTTTTCTACAAAATTAAACAACTGAATGAACATCCTCCAAGGCCAGTGATTCCATAATTTTTGCCAGGGGTTGTGTTCTGGTTTCACACGGAGCCTTCGATTAGAGGTATAAGCATGGAGATCTTCCAAGGGTTTACCTACAACAAAAGGCGAAAGCTTTCTGCAAAGAGCAGCACGAACTGGAACTGTTGTGTTAACATTGCAGAAGAAAGTTCAATTTTCTGTTTATCTGTCACATGGGAGTGAATGTTGATATATCAGCACTTGTAATCTCAGAGGCTTTAGCTGGAGAACATCCAGGACTGCCTCCTATAAGAATTTCAAGTTCATTGTAGTTTCCCCTCTACACGCCGGCTGATCAGTAGCGTTAGTCCTGCATACTGTATATCGCAGCCTCTGCCTATTTATACTGCACTGGCTCTTCAAGGAAATAATTCACCATATGGAAATTTCTTACAGGAATATACTATAAAAACTGAAAATGAATCTACATACCATCCAAACTTCTGAAGTAAAATTTAAATTCATATACAGTAGGAAAAATAAGTACCTTATTTTCTGGTGTATAAGACGACCCCCAACTTTTCCATATAAAATATGGAGTTTGGGATATACTCGCCGCATAAGACGGGGGTTATCTTATACGCCCAGTCATCTTATACGGCGTGTGCGCGGTGCATATGGTTCCCAGGTTCTGGAGGAGAGGAGACTCTCCTTAAGGCCCTGGGATCCATATTCATGTAAAAAAAAAAAAAAAGGGATATACTTACCCTCTGACGGCCCGCGGCTCTCAGCGGTGCCAGCGGTGGCCTCCGTTCCTAAGGATGCATTGAGCGAAGGACCTTCGTTGACGTCGCGGTCGCGTGACTGGTTGCATGACCGTGACGTCATCAAAGGTCCTTCGCTCAATGCATCCTTAGGAACGGAGACCGCCGCTTGCACCGCTGAAAGCTGCGGGCTGTCGGAGGGTAAGTATATCCCATATTTTTTATTTTTATTCTTTTTTTACATGAATATGGATCCCAGGGCCTGAAGGAGAGTCTCCTCTCCTCAAGATCCTGGGAACCATACAGGACCGCTCTGTGCACACGCCGTACCCGGTGTATAAGATGACCCCCGATTATTGAGATGATTTTCAGGGGTTAAAAAGTCATCTTAGACGCTGGAAAATATGGTATTTGATACACTGACAATTTTGCAAGTTTTCCCACCTAAAAAGAATGGAGAGGTCTGTAAGTTTTATTGTAGGTACACTTCAATTGTGAGACAGAATGTAAAAATAAAAACAGAAAATCCCATTGCATGAATTTTACATAATTAATTTGCATTTTATTTCATGAATAATTATTTGATCACCAACCAACCAGCAAGAATTCTAGCCCTCACAGAACTGTTAATTTTTCTTTAATAAGCCCTCCTACTCTGCACTCATTACCTGTATTAATTGTACATGTTTGTACTCGTTACCTGTGTAAAAGACACCTGTTCACACACTCAGTCACATAATAAAGGCATAGACTGTGTCAGCTATTACATTTTCCCTATTGTGCCAACCAAATTTCCCATAGTCAAAGAATTGTTATAAGTTTCTGCCTGAGCCCTCATAGCTATTTTCTATACCAGCCATGGGTTCCCTTCACTGCCATTAGAGAGGGCCAGTGTTAGGGGCAGCCATGCCAGGCAACTGCCTAAGGCCCCTACTCCAGGGGCCCACAGCCAATGGCGTGCCACTAATAGCGGCAGACCTCGCGGGCGCTATGGAACCCATGAGTAAAAGGGGCCCAGCGCCACCCCCCTACCCCCCACATTCAACTTATAGATGTCAATACAGTTGAAAGCAGTGATGAAGGAGAGAGCGTCGCATGACACTTCCTCTCCCATCACTCCGCCGCTGCCTCTGACTCAGCATGTGCCAGCAGTGGAGCTGATGAGTATGTAGTATGAGTTGCCTTATACTGTGTGTGGGAGCTGCACTATATCGTGTATATGGGGGGCTGCATTATACTGTGTATGGAGTGGTGTATTATACTGAGTGTGTGGACTACACTACACCATGTGTGGGGGCTGCATTATACTGTGTGTGGGGTCTGCATTATACTGTGTGTGTGTGTGGGGGGCTGCATTATACTGTGTGTTGGGCTGCATTATACTGTGTGTGTGTGAAAATACTGCATTATACTGTGTGTGGAGGGGCTGCATTATACTGTGTGCGGGGAGACTGCACTATACTGTGTATGTGTGGGGGCTGCATTATACTGGGTGTGTTGGGCTGCACTATACTGTGTATGTGGAGGTCTGCATTATACTGTGTGTGGGGACTGCATTATACTGTGAGTGGGTTGGCTGCATTATACTATGCGTGGGGAGACTGCATTATACTTTGTGTAGTGGGCTGCATTATACTGTGTGTGGGGGGACTGAACTACACTGTGTATGTGTCGGAGCTGCATTATACTGTATGTGGGGGACTGCACTATACTGCATATGTGTGGGGGCTGCATTGTACTGTGTGTGAGGGCTGCTCTATACTGTGTACTGTATGTGGGAGCTCCTTTATACTGTGTGAAAGGGGACTGCATTATACTGTGTGTGGGGTGCTGCATTACACTGTATGTGTGGGGCTGCGTTATACTGTGTGGGGAGACTGCATTATACTGTGTGTGGGGAACTGGACTATACTGTGTGTGTATGGGATTCAAAAACCAGGGATTCAAGCTTCAGGAGGCTAATTTGCATATTCCAGGTGCCTTCTGGGAGAAGCGAAGTCTCCCTAAGCTAGAAGATCGTTGGGTACAGCCGGGACCAGCTGCTTCGAAAGCATCACCAAACCAGGGATTCAAGCTTCAGGAGGCTAATTTGCATATTCCAGGTGCCTTCTGGGAGAAGCGAAGTCTCCCTAAGCTAGAAGATCGTTGGGTACAGCCGGGACCAGCTGCTTCGAAAGCATCACCAAACCAGGGATTCAAGCTTTAGGAGGCTAATTTGCATATTCCAGGTGCCTTCTGGGAGAAGCGAAGTCTCCCTAAGCTAGAAGATCGTTGGGTACAGCCGGGACCAGCTGCTTCGAAAGCATCACCAAATTTTTGCCTGTAGGACATTATTGCAAGAGAGCTTGGCTGAGTAGATTACACAAGAAGGAAAACACACAGCAAGTCAGCAGGATCTAGGAGCAACATGGCAGATGTGACAACCTACATGGTGAGCTGCAGCATGTGCTACATGTTCACAGATCGACCAGAAGAAGAATCCAATTTCACCTGTCAGAAGTGTAGACTAGTGGCCCTTTTAGAAGAAAAGGTGCGGGGTCTGGAAGAAAGAATAGCAACTTTGAAACTCATCAAAGAGAATGAAGACTTTCTAGACAGAACAGAAGCATCTCTACTGGTCACAGAAGGTGCAAAAAGTGTCAGAGAACCTCCAAAAGCAGATGAGTGGAAGCATGTGTCCAAAAGAAGCAAGAAGACCATGGAGAAATCACCAACCACACAACTGAAGAACCGATATCAAATCTTTGTAGAGGATGAAGATGGCACACCTAAGAATGAAGCAATACCAGCAAGCAAAAAAGAAAAGGGCACACAGCAACAAGTGACAGCAAAAAGTACAGCCAAGAAGCAACGAAGAGTGGTGGTGGTGGGAGACTCACTACTGAGAGGCACCGAAGCAGCCATCTGCAGACCGGACATAACTGCAAGAGAAGTATGCTGCCTTCCAGGTGCGATGATCAAGGATGTGACCGATAGGATACCAAAGCTCTTCAGCTCCAAGGACGTCCACCCATTTCTTCTGATACATGTTGGCACCAATGACACGGCAAGGAAGGACCTACCGACAATCTGCAAGGACTTTGAAGAGTTGGGGAAGAAAGTAAAGGAACTGGATGCACAGGTAGTTTTTTCTTCTATCCTTCCAGTAGACGGGCATGGCACCAGGAGATGGAACAGGATCCTTGATGCAAACAACTGGCTAAGACGATGGTGCAGACAACAAGGATTTGGATTCCTGGACCACGGTGTGAATTACTGGTATGATGGACTCCTCGCCAGAGACGGACTACACCTCAACAAACCTGGGAAACACACATTCGCCAGAAGACTCGCTATACTCATCAGGAGGGCGTTAAACTAGAAGAAGAGGGGACGGGAAGAAAAACATTAGACTCGAACAAAGACGACCCAGGAAAACATACTCAGAAGGGAGGTAAGAACATTTCTAAAACAATCCACAGTGAGGAGATTGGAACAAAACAAAATCCTCTAAACTGCATGCTTGCAAACGCCAGAAGCCTGACAAACAAGATGGAAGAACTAGAAGCAGAAATATCTACAGGTAACTTTGACATAGTGGGAATAACCGAGACATGGTTAGATGAAAGCTATGACTGGGCAGTTAACTTACAGGGTTACAGTCTGTTTAGAAAGGATCGTAAAAATCGGAGAGGAGGAGGGGTTTGTCTCTATGTAAAGTCTTGTCTAAAGTCCACTTTAAGGGAGGATATTAGCGAAGGGAATGAGGATGTCGAGTCCATATGGGTTGAAATTCATGGAGGGAAAAATGGTAACAAAATTCTCATTGGGGTCTGTTACAAACCCCCAAATATAACAGAAAGCATGGAAAGTCTACTTCTAAAGCAGATAGATGAAGCTGCAACCCATAATGAGGTCCTGGTTATGGGGGACTTTAACTACCCGGATATTAACTGGGAAACAGAAACCTGTGAAACCCATAAAGGCAACAGGTTTCTGCTAATAACCAAGAAAAATTATCTTTCACAATTGGTGCAGAATCCAACCAGAGGAGCAGCACTTTTAGACCTAATACTATCTAATAGACCTGACAGAATAACAAATCTGCAGGTGGTTGGGCATTTAGGAAATAGCGACCACAATATTGTGCAGTTTCACCTGTCTTTCACTAGGGGGACTTGTCAGGGAGTCACAAAAACATTGAACTTTAGGAAGGCAAAGTTTGAACAGCTTAGAGATGCCCTTAATCTGGTAGACTGGGACAATATCCTCAGAAATGAGAATACAGATAATAAATGGGAAATGTTTAAGAACATCCTAAATAGGCAGTGTAAGCGGTTTATACCTTGTGGGAATAAAAGGACTAGAAATAGGAAAAACCCAATGTGGCTAAACAAAGAAGTAAGACAGGCAATTAACAGTAAAAAGAAAGCATTTGCACTACTAAAGCAGGATGGCACCATTGAAGCTCTAAAAAACTATAGGGAGAAAAATACTTTATCTAAAAAACTAATTAAAGCTGCCAAAAAGGAAACAGAGAAGCACATTGCTAAGGAGAGTAAAACTAATCCCAAACTGTTCTTCAACTATATCAATAGTAAAAGAATAAAAACTGAAAATGTAGGCCCCTTAAAAAATAGTGAGGAAAGAATGGTTGTAGATGACGAGGAAAAAGCTAACATATTAAACACCTTCTTCTCCACGGTATTCACGGTGGAAAATGAAATGCTAGGTGAAATCCCAAGAAACAATGAAAACCCTATATTAAGGGTCACCAATCTAACCCAAGAAGAGGTGCGGAACCGGCTAAATAAGATTAAAATAGATAAATCTCCGGGTCCGGATGGCATACACCCACGAGTACTAAGAGAACTAAGTAATGTAATAGATAAACCATTATTTCTTATTTTTAGTGACTCTATAGCGACAGGGTCTGTTCCGCAGGACTGGCGCATAGCAAATGTGGTGCCAATATTCAAAAAGGGCTCTAAAAGTGAACCTGGAAATTATAGGCCAGTAAGTCTAACCTCTATTGTTGGTAAAATATTTGAAGGGTTTCTGAGGGATGTTATTCTGGATTATCTCAATGAGAATAACTGTTTAACTCCATATCAGCATGGGTTTATGAGAAATCGCTCCTGTCAAACCAATCTAATCAGTTTTTATGAAGAGGTAAGCTATAGACTGGACCACGGTGAGTCATTGGACGTGGTATATCTCGATTTTTCCAAAGCGTTTGATACCGTGCCGCACAAGAGGTTGGTACACAAAATGAGAATTCTTGGTCTGGGGGAAAATGTGTGTAAATGGGTTAGTAACTGGCTTAGTGATAGAAAGCAGAGGGTGGTTATAAATGGTATAGTCTCTAACTGGGTCGCTGTGACCAGTGGGGTACCGCAGGGGTCAGTATTGGGACCTGTTCTCTTCAACATATTCATTAATGATCTGGTAGAAGGTTTACACAGTAAAATATCGATATTTGCAGATGATACAAAACTATGTAAAGCAGTTAATACAAGAGAAGATAGTATTCTGCTACAGATGGATCTGGATAAGTTGGAAACTTGGGCTGAAAGGTGGCAGATGAGGTTTAACAATGATAAATGTAAGGTTATACACATGGGAAGAGGGAATCAATATCACCATTACACACTGAACGGGAAACCACTGGGTAAATCTGACAGGGAGAAGGACTTGGGGATCCTAGTTAATGATAAACTTACCTGGAGCAGCCAGTGCCAGGCAGCAGCTGCCAAGGCAAACAGGATCATGGGGTGCATTAAAAGAGGTCTGGATACACATGATGAGAGCATTATACTGCCTCTGTACAAATCCCTAGTTAGACCGCACATGGAGTACTGTGTCCAGTTTTGGGCACCGGTGCTCAGGAAGGATATAATGGAACTAGAGAGAGTACAAAGGAGGGCAACAAAATTAATAAAGGGGATGGGAGAACTACAATACCCAGATAGATTAGCAAAATTAGGATTATTTAGTCTAGAAAAAAGACGACTGAGGGGCGATCTAATAACCATGTATAAGTATATAAGGGGACAATACAAATATCTCGCTGAGGATCTGTTTATACCAAGGAAGGTGACGGGCACAAGGGGGCATTCTTTGCGTCTGGAGGAGAGAAGGTTTTTCCACCAACATAGAAGAGGATTCTTTACTGTTAGGGCAGTGAGAATCTGGAATTGCTTGCCTGAGGAGGTGGTGATGGCGAACTCAGTCGAGGGGTTCAAGAGAGGCCTGGATGTCTTCCTGGAGCAGAACAATATTGTATCATACAATTATTAGGTTCTGTAGAAGGACGTAGATCTGGGTATTTATTATGATGGAATATAGGCTGAACTGGATGGACAAATGTCTTTTTTCGGCCTTACTAACTATGTTACTATGTTACTATGTTACTATGGGGCTGCAATTCACTGTGTGGGACTGCACTATACCGTGTATGTGGGGGCTGCATTATACTGTGTGTGTGGGGTTGCATTGTACTGTATATATGGGGGCTACATTATACTATGTGTGGGTGCTGCACTATACCATGTGCTTTGGAGGTGCACTATACTGTATGTGGGGTGCACTATACTGTGTTTGTGGTGGCTGCATTATACTGTTAGCGGGGGCTGCATTATACTGTGTGTGAGGAGCTGCATTATACTGTGTGTGAGGGCTGCATTATGCTGCATGGGGGGCTGCAATATACTGTGTGTGGTGGAGCTGCATTATACGGTGTGTGTAGGGGGCTGCGTTATACTGTGTGGGTGGCCTGCATTATACTGTGTGTAGGGGGCTTCATTATACTGTGTGTATGAGGGAGCTGCATTATACTGTGTGTGTATGAGGGGGCTGCATTATACTGTGTGTGGGGCTGCACTACACTGTGTGTGTGTGGGAGGGAGCTGAATTATAATGTATGTATGTATGTGGGGGGCTGCGAAACCGGCTAAATAAGATTAAAATAGATAAATCTCCGGGTCCGGATGGCATACACCCACGAGTACTAAGAGAACTAAGTAATGTAATAGATAAACCATTATTTCTTATTTTTAGGGACTCTATCGACCAGAAGAAGAATCCAATTTCACCTGTCAGAAGTGTAGACTAGTGGCCCTTTTAGAAGAAAAGGTGCGGGGTCTGGAAGAAAGAATAGCAACTTTGAAACTCATCAAAGAGAATGAAGACTTTCTAGACAGAACAGAAGCATCTCTACTGGTCACAGAAGGTGCAAAAAGTGTCAGAGAACCTCCAAAAGCAGATGAGTGGAAGCATGTGACCAAAAGAAGCAAGAAGACCATGGAGAAATCACCAACCACACAACTGAAGAACCGATATCAAATCTTTGTAGAGGATGAAGATGGCACACCTAAGAATGAAGCAATACCAGCAAGCAAAAAAGAAAAGGGCACACAGCAACAGGTGACAGCAAAAAGTACAGCCAAGAAGCAACGAAGAGTGGTGGTGGTGGGAGACTCACTACTGAGAGGCACCGAAGCAGCCATCTGCAGACCGGACATAACTGCAAGAGAAGTATGCTGCCTTCCAGGTGCGATGATCAAGGATGTGACCGATAGGATACCAAAGCTCTTCAGCTCCAAGGACGTCCACCCATTTCTTCTGATACATGTTGGCACCAATGACACGGCAAGGAAGGACCTACCGACAATCTGCAAGGACTTTGAAGAGTTGGGGAAGAAAGTAAAGGAACTGGATGCACAGGTAGTTTTTTCTTCTATCCTTCCAGTAGACGGGCATGGCACCAGGAGATGGAACAGGATCCTTGATGCAAACAACTGGCTAAGACGATGGTGCAGACAACAAGGATTTGGATTCCTGGACCACGGTGTGAATTACTGGTATGATGGACTCCTCGCCAGAGACGGACTACACCTCAACAAACCTGGGAAACAGACATTCGCCAGAAGACTCGCTACACTCATCAGGAGGGCGTTAAACTAGAAGAAGAGGGGACGGGAAGAAAAACATTAGACTCGAACAAAGACGACCCAGGAAAACATACTCAGAAGGGAGGTAAGAACATTTCTAAAACAATCCACAGTGAGGAGATTGGAACAAAACAAAATCCTCTAAACTGCATGCTCGCAAACGCCAGAAGCCTGACAAACAAGATGGAAGAACTAGAAGCAGAAATATCTACAGGTAACTTTGACATAGTGGGAATAACCGAGACATGGTTAGATGAAAGCTATGACTGGGCAGTTAACTTACAGGGTTACAGTCTGTTTAGAAAGGATCGTAAAAATCGGAGAGGAGGAGGGGTTTGTCTCTATGTAAAGTCTTGTCTAAAGTCCACTTTAAGGGAGGATATTAGCGAAGGGAATGAGGATGTCGAGTCCATATGGGTTGAAATTCATGGAGGGAAAAATGGTAACAAAATTCTCATTGGGGTCTGTTACAAACCCCCAAATATAACAGAAAGCATGGAAAGTCTACTTCTAAAGCAGATAGATGAAGCTGCAACCCATAATGAGGTCCTGGTTATGGGGGACTTTAACTACCCGGATATTAACTGGGAAACAGAAACCTGTGAAACCCATAAAGGCAACAGGTTTCTGCTAATAACCAAGAAAAATTATCTTTCACAATTGGTGCAGAATCCAACCAGAGGAGCAGCACTTTTAGACCTAATACTATCTAATAGACCTGACAGAATAACAAATCTGCAGGTGGTTGGGCATTTAGGAAATAGCGACCACAATATTGTGCAGTTTCACCTGTCTTTCACTAGGGGGACTTGTCAGGGAGTCACAAAAACATTGAACTTTAGGAAGGCAAAGTTTGAACAGCTTAGAGATGCCCTTAATCTGGTAGACTGGGACAATATCCTCAGAAATGAGAATACAGATAATAAATGGGAAATGTTTAAGAACATCCTAAATAGGCAGTGTAAGCGGTTTATACCTTGTGGGAATAAAAGGACTAGAAATAGGAAAAACCCAATGTGGCTAAACAAAGAAGTAAGACAGGCAATTAACAGTAAAAAGAAAGCATTTGCACTACTAAAGCAGGATGGCACCATTGAAGCTCTAAAAAACTATAGGGAGAAAAATACTTTATCTAAAAAACTAATTAAAGCTGCCAAAAAGGAAACAGAGAAGCACATTGCTAAGGAGAGTAAAACTAATCCCAAACTGTTCTTCAACTATATCAATAGTAAAAGAATAAAAACTGAAAATGTAGGCCCCTTAAAAAATAGTGAGGAAAGAATGGTTGTAGATGACGAGGAAAAAGCTAACATATTAAACACCTTCTTCTCCACGGTATTCACGGTGGAAAATGAAATGCTAGGTGAAATCCCAAGAAACAATGGAAACCCTATATTAAGGGTCACCAATCTAACCCAAGAAGAGGTGCGAAACCGGCTAAATAAGATTAAAATAGATAAATCTCCGGGTCCGGATGGCATACACCCACGAGTACTAAGAGAACTAAGTAATGTAATAGATAAACCATTATTTCTTATTTTTAGGGACTCTATAGCGACAGGGTCTGTTCCGCAGGACTGGCGCATAGCAAATGTGGTGCCAATATTCAAAAAGGGCTCTAAAAGTGAACCTGGAAATTATAGGCCAGTAAGTCTAACCTCTATTGTTGGTAAAATATTTGAAGGGTTTCTGAGGGATGTTATTCTGGATTATCTCAATGAGAATAACTGTTTAACTCCATATCAGCATGGGTTTATGAGAAATCGCTCCTGTCAAACCAATCTAATCAGTTTTTATGAAGAGGTAAGCTATAGGCTAGACCACGGTGAGTCATTGGACGTGGTATATCTCGATTTTTCCAAAGCGTTTGATACCGTGCCGCACAAGAGGTTGGTACACAAAATGAGAATGCTTGGTCTGGGGGAAAATGTGTGTAAATGGGTTAGTAACTGGCTTAGTGATAGAAAGCAGAGGGTGGTTATAAATGGTATAGTCTCTAACTGGGTCGCTGTGACCAGTGGGGTACCGCAGGGGTCAGTATTGGGACCTGTTCTCTTCAACATATTCATTAATGATCTGGTAGAAGGTTTACACAGTAAAATATCGATATTTGCAGATGATACAAAACTATGTAAAGCAGTTAATACAAGAGAAGATAGTATTCTGCTACAGATGGATCTGGATAAGTTGGAAACTTGGGCTGAAAGGTGGCAGATGAGGTTTAACAATGATAAATGTAAGGTTATACACATGGGAAGAGGGAATCAATATCACCATTACACACTGAACGGGAAACCACTGGGTAAATCTGACAGGGAGAAGGACTTGGGGATCCTAGTTAATGATAAACTTACCTGGAGCAGCCAGTGCCAGGCAGCAGCTGCCAAGGCAAACAGGATCATGGGGTGCATTAAAAGAGGTCTGGATACACATGATGAGAGCATTATACTGCCTCTGTACAAATCCCTAGTTAGACCGCACATGGAGTACTGTGTCCAGTTTTGGGCACCGGTGCTCAGGAAGGATATAATGGAACTAGAGAGAGTACAAAGGAGGGCAACAAAATTAATAAAGGGGATGGGAGAACTACAATACCCAGATAGATTAGCAAAATTAGGATTATTTAGTCTAGAAAAAAGACGACTGAGGGGCGATCTAATAACCATGTATAAGTATATAAGGGGACAATACAAATATCTCGCTGAGGATCTGTTTATACCAAGGAAGGTGACGGGCACAAGGGGGCATTCTTTGCGTCTGGAGGAGAGAAGGTTTTTCCACCAACATAGAAGAGGATTCTTTACTGTTAGGGCAGTGAGAATCTGGAATTGCTTGCCTGAGGAGGTGGTGATGGCGAACTCAGTCGAGGGGTTCAAGAGAGGCCTGGATGTCTTCCTGGAGCAGAACAATATTGTATCATACAATTATTAGGTTCTGTAGAAGGACGTAGATCTGGGTATTTATTATGATGGAATATAGGCTGAACTGGATGGACAAATGTCTTTTTTCGGCCTTACTAACTATGTTACTATGTTACTATGTTACTATGTTATTATACTGTGTGTGGGGTTGCATTATACTCTGAGGGGCTGCATTATGCTCTATGAGAGGACTACATTATAATGTGTGTGGGACTGCATTATACTCTATGAGGGGGGCTGCATTATAGTCTGAGGGGTTGCATTATACTGTGTGTGGAACTGCATTATACTGTGTGTGGGGGGTTGCATTATACTGTGTGTGGCTGCATTATACTCTATTAGGGGGCTGCAGTATAATCAATGAGTGGGGCTGTAGTATAATCTGAGGAGGGCTTTAGTATACTCTGACGGGGCTGTAGCATACTCTGAGGGGGCTGCAATATACTCGGAGGGGGGCTGCAGTATACTCTATCAAGGACCATAGTCAGTGCATTATACTATATGTACTATATGGGACCTGCATTATACTGTATTAAGGACAACCTGCACCCATCATTCTTCCTCAGCTGGTGTAAAGAAGCCAGGAAACAAGCATTGAATGACTTCAATGTTGTTGATCACGCTCATTAAACGGTCTGAACTCAACGGTGCACTGTTAGCCACTCCCATCTCCTATTTAATCTGGACCCCAGCTAGCTCTCATTGTCAGAGTAGTTTATGCTGTATGGCTGGTGGTTGTTGTTTGTTGTTATTTGAGAAGGTGTGTGGTGGATTTATCTGATTTATCTGTGATGGTTGCTAGGTTTTGAGTGTGTAATAATCCATTTCTTCTCCTACTTTGGTTTAACCCCATCCTACACTCCCCGGTGTTACCTCTGTTGTTTCTGTGTGTATAATTGTATGATTAGTATTTGCCTTTATCCTGGTTCATATTACCTTATTAGTCTGGTTGGTGTATTATGGTACACTACTACTCCCCTCTTCCCTGGGTGGAGAAGGGTATAGACTGAGGGCAGATTCAGGAGCTAAGGCAAGGTACATGACCCTGGCGTCTTCACCATCAGAAGTAATCCAGGGCTAGGGGTGAGCTATGGCGCCCCTAGCGTTAGGGGCAGTGAAGGAGCCCCTAGTCCTAGAGTTGTGACACAAGTACTGAGGAAGCAGTGCTAATCAGAGTTGTGGTTCAGACGTACCACAGCGCTCACCGTGCCTGTGCACCAGCCATGTGGGCACCAATAACAGATACAGAAGGAAAGGTAGAAAATCAGAGGCCAATATACAGGTCCTTCTCAAAAAATTAGCATATAGTGTTAAATTTCATTATTTACCATAATGTAATGATTACAATTAAACTTTCATATATTATAGATTCATTATCCACCAACTGAAATTTGTCAGGTCTTTTATTGTTTTAATACTGATGATTTTGGCATACAACTCCTGATAACCCAAAAAACCTGTCTCAATAAATTAGCATATTTCACCCATCCAATCAAATAAAAGTGTTTTTTAATAACAAACAAAAAAACCAACAAATAATAATGTTCAGTTATGCACTCAATACTTGGTCGGGAATCCTTTGGCAGAAATGACTGCTTCAATGCGGCGTGGCATGGAGGCAATCAGCCTGTGACACTGCTGAGATGTTATGGAGGCCCAGGATGCTTGAATAGCGGCCTTAAGCTCATCCAGAGTGTTGGGTCTTGCGTCTCTCAACTTTCTCTTCACAATATCCCACAGATTCTCTATGGGGTTCAGGTCAGGAGAGTTGGCAGGCCAATTGAGCACAGTAATACCATGGTCAGTAAACCATTTACCAGTGGTTTTGGAACTGTGAGCAGGTGCCAGGTCGTGCTGAAAAATGAAATCTTCATCTCCATAAAGCATTTCAGCCGATGGAAGCATGAAGTGCTCCAAAATCTCCTGATAGCTAGCTGCATTGACCCTGCCCTTGATGAAACACAGTGGACCAACACCAGCAGCTGACATGTCACCCCACACCATCACTGACTGTGGGTACTTGACACTGGACTTCAGGCATTTTGGCATTTCCTTCTCCCCAGTCTTCCTCCAGACTCTGGCACCTTGATTTCCGAATGACATGCAAAATTTGCTTTCATCAGAAAAAAGTACTTGGGACCACTTAGCAACAGTCCAGTGCTGCTTCTCTGTAGCTCAAAAGTGGCTTTACCTGGGGAATGCGGCACCTGTAGCCCATTTCCTGCACACGCCTGTGCACGGTGGCTCTGGATGTTTCCACACCAGACTCAGTCCACTGCTTCCTCAGGTTCCCCAAGGTCTGGAATCGGTCCTTCTCCACAATCTTCCTCAGGGTCCGGTCTCCTCTTCTCGTTGTACAGCGTTTTCTGCCACATTGTTTCCTTCCAACAGACTTACCATTGAGGTGCCTTGATACAGCACTCTGGGAACAGCCTATTTGTTGAGAAATTTCTTTCTGGGTCTTACCCTCTTGCTTGAGGGTGTCAATGATGGCCTTCTTGACATCTGTCAGGTCGCTAGTCTTACCCATGATGGGGGTTTTGAGTAATGAACCAGGCAGGGAGTTTATAAAAGCCTCAGGTATCTTTTGCATGTGTTTAGAGTTAATTAGTTGATTCAGAAGATTAGGGTAATAGGTCGTTTAGAGAACCTTTTCTTGATATGCTAATTTATTGAGACAGGTTTTTTGGGTTATCAGGAGTTGTATGCCAAAATCATCAGTATTAAAACAATAAAAGACCTGACAAATTTCAGTTGGTGGATAATGAATCTATAATATATGAAAGTTTAATTGTAATCATTACATTATGGTAAATAATGAAATTTAACACTATATGCTAATTTTTTGAGAAGGACCTGTATTTGGTGACTATACATACAGTGGGGAAAAAAAAGTATTTAGTCAGCCACCAATTGTGCTAGTTCTCCCACTTAAAAAGATGAGAGAGGTCTGTAAATGACCTCATAGGTAGACCACAACTATGAGAGTTAAAATGAGAAAACAAATCCAGAAAATCACCTTGTCTGATGTGGCAAGATTTATTGTGCAAATTATGGTACTAGAGAGAGTACAAAGGAGGGCAACAAAATTAATAAAGGGGATGGGAGAACTACAATACCCAGATAGATTAGCGAAATTAGGATTATTTAGTCTAGAAAAAAGACGACTGAGGGGCGATCTAATAACCATGTATAAGTATATAAGGGGACAATACAAATATCTCGCTGAGGATCTGTTTATACCAAGGAAGGTGACGGGCACAAGGGGGCATTCTTTGCGTCTGGAGGAGAGAAGGTTTTTCCACCAACATAGAAGAGGATTCTTTACTGTTAGGGCAGTGAGAATCTGGAATTGCTTGCCTGAGGAGGTGGTGATGGCGAACTCAGTTGAGGGGTTCAAGAGAGGCCTGGATGTCTTCCTGGAGCAGAACAATATTGTATCATACAATTATTAGGTTCTGTAGAAGGACGTAGATCTGGGTATTTATTATGATGGAATATAGGCTGAACTGGATGGACAAATGTCTTTTTTCGGCCTTACTAACTATGTTACTATGTTACTATGTATGTTACTATGGTGGAAAATAAGTATTTGGTCATTAACAAAAGTTCATCTCAATATTTTGTTATATATCCTTTGTTGGCAATGACAGAGGTCATATGTTTCCAGTAAGTCTTAACAAGGTTGCCACACACTGTTGGTGGTATGCTGGCCCATTCCTCCATGCAGATCTCCTCTAGAGCAGTGATGTTTTGGGCCTGTTGCTGGGCAACACAGACTTTCAACTCCCTCCAAAGGTTTTCTATGAGGTTGAGATCTGGAGACTGGCCTGGCTACTCCAGGACCTTCATATGCTTTTTACGAAGCCACTCCTTCGTTACCCTGGCAGTGTGCTTGGGATCATTATCATGCTGAAAGACCTATCCACATTTCATCTTCAATGCCTTTGCTGAAGGAAGGAGCTTTGCACTCAAACTCTCACGATACTTGGCTCCATTCATTCTTTCATGTACACGGATCGGTCGTTCTGGTCCCTTTGCAGAGAAACAGCCCCAAAGCATGATGTTTCCACCCCCATGCTTCACAGTAGGTATGGTGCTCTTTGGATGCAACTCAGTATTCTCTCTCCTCCAAACACGACAAGTTTTGTTTCTACCAAACAGTTCTACTTTGGTTTCATCGGACCATATGACATTCTCCCAGTACTCTTCTGGATAATCCAAATGCTCTCTAGCAAACTTCACACAGGCCCGGACATGTACTGACTTAAGCAGGGGGACAAGTCTGGCACTGCAAGATCTGAGTACCAGGCGCCGTAGTGTGTTACTGATCGTAGCCTTTGTGACAGTGGTCCCAGCTCTATGCAGGTCATTCACTAGGTCCCCCATGTGGTTCTGGGATTTTTGCTCACCGTTCTTGTGATCATTTTGACCCCACCGGGTGAGATCTTGCGTGGAGCCCCAGATTGAGGGAGATTATCAGTGATCTGGTATGTCTTCCATTTTCATATTATTGCTCCCACAGTTGATTTCATCATACCAAGCTGCTTGCCCATTGCAGATTCAGTCTCCCCAGCCTGGTGCAGGGCTACAATTTTGTTTCTGGTGTCCTTCGACAGCTCTTTGGTCTTCACCATAGTGGAGTTTGGAGTGTGACTGCTTGAGGTTGTGGACAGGTGTCTTTTAAACTGATAACAAGTTCAAACAGGTGTCATTACTACAGGTAATGAGTGGAGGACAGAGGAGCCTCCTAAAGAAGAAGTTACAGGTCTGTGAGAGCCAGAAATCTTGCATGTTTTAGGTGACCAAATACTTATTTTCCACCATAATTGGCTAAATAAATTTTGCCAAATCAGACAAGGTGATTTTCTGGTTTTGTTTTCTCATTTTGACTCTCATAGTTGTGGTCTACTTATGATGTCAATTACAGGCCCCTCTCTTGTTTTTAAGTGGGAGAACTTGCACAGTTGGTGACTGACTAAATACTTTTTTCACCACTGTATGTACACTTGCATTTACTGTTGAGCTGGAGCGTCACTTCAAGGCCTCCTTCAAATGTCCGTATGCTTCAAATGGTACTAGTGTTTTCTATCCGTGTATACATTTTTACCATCAGTGCCAACAGTGTTTCTCCATTTCGGAAAAATAAATAAATGACAAAGCTTTTCCTATACATTGCAATGTTAAACGCGCACAGCACATACAGTAGATATTGCATGGATGCCATCCCTGTGCTGTACATGTTTTTTATGGATCCATAGCCTTGTATTGACCCTTGTCATCAGTGCTGCTGCAAAGCACCATAGGTTGTAATGGGGACATATGGGATCCTTAAAAAAAAAGGATACCACACTTACTGCAAACACGGATGTGTAAAGGAGGCCTAAAGTGTGGCATTCCTCTGCTGTTCCCCCTAGAATTTTATGTATGGACTGAGAGCTGAATGTAACCTTTCTCTTGTGAAAGGGCATGTTCCTACAAAGCCTGAAATTGTCAGCACTGACTAGGAAGTGGCAGACTGTCTAGGGACAGTGAGAAAGTCACAGGCAAAGTGCTGGAGGGGTGATACATTTCACTAAGGCTATTAGCTTCAGTGATTTGAAACCCAGAATTTTGCTCCAGCACACTATGTGTTGAGAGAGGTTATTCAGCCATTTTAAGGGCTGGGTTTTTCTGGACAACCATAGAGTGGGTGGGAGGTTGTCCACCTTATCTCCACCCCAGGGTGTGGTTTGGGGTTTAAATGGTCGGCACTTCAGGCATTTCGTGTTCAGTGTGTCTGGAGAGGCTAACTCCAGAGAAGTGTTCGTGCCTGTGCTAACCTGAACAGTGTGTTTTGCTAACCCTGAGCAGGCAGATCCCTGCTACCACAAGGACTGGGCTTTGTGTTACCACTGTGTTTTGTTTTCCACAAAGGGCCATGTTTATTTTGACTTCACTGTGGTTTATGCCGCATATATAATAAACCAGTGAAGATCTTAAAGAGACAGTGTTCCTGTGTCTTCCTCCGTGGACAGCTGAGTGAACCGATCTACCTCAGGTGGTGTTTTGTTGTGAATTCTGCTCTTGGGCTCCCTCCGGTGGTTATGAGTGGTAGTGCTGCGGTAGTTGGATCGCAGCATTTATCAGGTGTATCTATTTTTTGCAATTTGGGCTGGGCTATATAGCCTTGCTTGATCCTTTAGTCAGTGCCAGTTGTCCATTGTTTTTGGAGGATTCACATCACTTCTGGTCTCTCCTGTTTGCTGTGCTTTTCTTCAAAGATAAGTCCTGGCTTGGTTTTTGCTGTCCACCTGCTGTGGACCTTATAGTTCTGTGCATTTTCATGTTTTTGTCTTGTCCAGCTTAGTCTGTGAAGGATTTTTTGCAGCCTAGCTATTTCTCTGGAGATAATTAGTAAAACACACTAATGTTAACAGGGTAAAAAAATATGTATAGAATAAAATAAATAATAATTTATATAAATGTGTTAAATACCCCGAGAACACCCTGTGTGCCAGTGATGTAGTGTGACACTACGTTAGTTAGAAGAAGCCATGCTCACCACATAGTAAAATCCCATAGAGCAATCACAACAGAGAATGTAATCATATAAATGTTTATTAAATATTAATAGTAGACCATACAAAATAACATTAGTAGTTGAGAGTAAAAAAAAATATATATGATTCAAAGATTCAAGATTCAAAGAAGCTTTATTGGCAGGACCAAATACACATCAGTTTTGCCAAAGCAAGTGTACAAAGGCAATAGGGATAGGGACAGTGGGGATGTTGGGTAGGAGCTGTAGGGAAGGTGGATGGGGGCAGATCCATTGTGGGGGCTATAGTCCATGGCATAAGGGAGGTGGATGGGGGCAGATCCATTGTGGGGGCTATAGACCATTGCATAGGGGAGGTGGATGGGGGCTATAGTCCATGGCATAGGGGAGGTGGATGGGGCAGATCCAGGGTGGGGGCTATAGTCCATGGCATCATAGTTCTCTTTCTCGCAGTCTATGACATTCGCTCACATACCGCGCTGCTATCTCCACTGCGCTCTCTTCTTCTCCCAGCAGGATATATGTTTTCTCTTCCTCTTTCATGGTGATGAAGTCTGGGAAGAGATGTGAGAGTCTCCTGAAGTGAGTGTCCCTCACTGCTGAGTATTTGGAGCAGTGTAGCAGGAAGTGGGTTTCGTCCTCTATGGCCTCCTGGTCACAGTGTTGGCACAGTCTTTCCTCCCTGGGCTTGTAGGTCTGCCTGTGTCGGCCACATTCGATGGCCAGACTGTGGGCACTGAGTCTATATCGGCTCAGGATCTGGCGGTCTCTGGGGTCCGGGAGTTTCTCCAGATATGGGGCCAGTCTGTAGTCTCTCTGTAGGCTCCGGTACATGGTCAGTTTCTGTGAGCTGATGATATCATTCTTCCAGTCACTGACATACCTCTCCTGGCCTTCGTCTGCCATCTTCCTGATTCCGGCTTTTGTCAGGTTGTTGTGATTGGTGTTCTGGTCCGGTTGGGTTTGGCTGGGCTGTTCTGAGGGTTCTGGTTTTTCTGTTTCACCTACATGTATCAGGGCTTTATGGTGATGGGAGCTTGGATTGCTCCTATGCAGGTGAGCCCGGAATGACAGCGCCCTCTTTAGAACTGTTAGGTGTAGAGGGAATCTGCCCAGCTCGGCCCGACAAGCACTGTTGGAGGTGCTCCGATGGACCTGGAGAAGGTGCTTGCAGAATTCCAGGTGCAATATTTCTGTTGGACTGGAATCTCACTTTGACCAGTCTGGGTAGGTGTGAGGACCCCAGACTTCGCTGCCATACAGGAGGATTGGGGCGATGATGGAGTCGAAGATTTTTAGCCAGACCCTCACTGGTGGCTTCAGATGGTAGAGTGTCCTTCGGATGGCATAGAAGGTTTTGCAGGCCTTGTCTTTCAGGGTCTCTATGGCTTGTTTGAAGCTCCCTGACCGGTGAATCTCTAGGCCCAGGTAGGTATATTTGTCTGTTCCTGTGAGGTCGCAGTTGTTGAGGATAAATGACAAGCCGCGACGTCACCGCGACGTCACCGAAGGTCCTGGAAGGGCTGATTCTTAGGAAGGAAGGCTGCCGGAAAGAAGCAGGGCGCGTCCGAGGGTGAGTATATACCTAATAGGAATATACTCACCCTATTAGGGTGAGCGAGCGGTCACATGGGCAGCCGCGCGATCAATCACAAGCCGCGACGTCACCGCAAGGTCCTGGAAGGCTGATTCTAAGGAAGGAAGGTTCCCGGTTAGTACCAGGGCGCGTCAGAGGGTAAGTATGGCGATATTTTTTATTTTAATTCTTTATTTTACACTTAAATCTGAATTCCGATACCAATTCCCGATATCTTAAACATATCGGGAATCGGTATCGGAATTCCGATTCCAGATTCAGAAGATCGCCGACTTCATGGCCGACCCCACACAGGGGTCGGGTCGGGTTTAATGAAACCCGACTTTGCCAAAAGTCGGCGACTTCTGAAAATTGCCGACCCGTTTCGCTCAACCCTAGTACTCTGTTCTATCCTTTCTTTTTAGCTAGTATGGCCTCCTATGCTAAATCCTGATTTCATTTCTGCGTATGTTATTTCCCTCTCCTCTCACAGTCAATATTTGTGGGGGGCTGTCTTTCCTTTGGGGATTTTCTCTGAGGCAAGATAGGTTTCCTGTTTCCGTCTTTAGGGGTAGTTAGTTCTTAGGCTGTGTCGAGGGGTCTAGGGAGTGTTAGGTACCCCCCACGGCTACTTCTAGTTGCGCTGTTAAGTTCAGGGTTTGCGGTCAGTACAGGTTCCACCTTCTCCAGAGTACGTCTCATGCTGCTCCAAGGCCACCAGATCATAACAGTACAACTGGCCAACAATGAGTTAATTGCATCTCATAAGAAGGGAGGAAAGATTTTGAGCTGTTCCTCCCTCTTAATCTCTGGGTGGCTGCGGAACCTAGTAATAACATGAGTGTTCAGGAGTTAGTTTCTCGTGTGGATCAGCTTGCTGCTAGGGTACAGGGTATTTCAGATTATATTGTTCAGACTCCTGCCTTAGAACCTAGGATTCCCACTCCTGATTTATTCTTTGGTGACAGATTCAAATTTTTGAGTTTCAAAAATAATTGTAAACTGTTTTTTGCATTGAGACCCCGGTCTTCTGGTGATCCCATTCAGCAGGTTAAAATCATCATATCCCTGCTGCGTGGTGACCCACAGGATTGGGCATTTTCCCTGGAAACTGGCAATCCTGCTTTGCTTAATGTTGATTCTTTCTTTCAAGCATTGGGGTTATTGTATGATGAGCCTAATTCTGTGGATCAAGCTGAGAAAATCTTGCTGGACCTGTGTCAAGGTCAAGAAGCGGCAGAATCGTATTGCCAGAAATTTAGAAAATGGTCTGTACTGACTAAATGGAATGAGGATGCCTTGGCGGCAATTTTCAGAAAGGGCCTTTCTGAATCCGTTAAAGATGTTATGGTGGGGTTCCCCACGCCTGCTGGTCTGAGTGATTCTATGTCTCTGGCCATGCAGATTGATCGGCGCTTGCGCGAGCGCAGAATTGTGCACACTGTGGCGTTGTCCTCTGAGCGGAGCCCTGAGCCTATGCAGTGTGATAGGATTTTGTCTAAAGCTGAACGTCAAAGATTCAGGCGTCAGAATAGGTTGTGTTTTTACTGCGGCGATTCTGCTCATATTATTTCTGATTGCCCTAAGCGTACAAAGAGAATCACTAGTTCTGTTACCATCAGTACTGTGCAACCTAAATTTCTGCTATCTGTGACCTTGATCTGCTCATTATCATCATTTTCTGTTATGGCATTTGTGGATTTAGGCGCCGCTCTGAACTTAATGGACTTAGAATTTGCCAGACGTTGTGGTTTCCCCTTGCAGCCTTTGCAGAACCCTATTCCTTTAAGGGGCATTGATGCTACACCGTTGGCTAAAAATAAACCTCAGTTTTGGACACAGCTGACCATGTGCATGGCGCCAGCCCATCAGGAAGATTGTTGTTTTCTGGTGTTGCATAATTTGCATGATGATATTGTGCTGGGTTTTCCATGGTTACAGCTACATAATCCGGTGTTAGATTGGAAATCTATGTCTGTGACTAGTTGGGGTTGTCAGGGGGTTCATAATGATGTTCCTTTGATGTCAATTTCCTCTTCCCCCTCTTCTGAAATTCCTGAGTTTTTGTCAGATTTCCAGGATGTATTTAATGAGCCCAAATCCAGTTCCCTTCCACCACATAGGGACTGTGATTGTGCTATTGACTTGATTCCAGGTTGTAAGTTCCCTAAGGGCCGACTTTTCAACCTGTCTGTGCCAGAACATGCCGCCATGCGGAGCTATATTAAGGAGTCTTTGGAGAAGGGGCATATTCGGCCATCTTCTTCACCATTGGGAGCAGGTTTTTTTTTTGTTGCCAAGAAGGATGGCTCCTTGAGACCCTGTATTGATTATTGCCTCTTGAATAAGATCACGGTCAAATTTCAATACCCGTTGCCTTTGCTTACTGATTTGTTTGCTAGGATTAAGGGGGCTAGCTGGTTTACTAAGATTGACCTTCGAGGGGCATATAATCTTATTCGTATTAAGCAGGGTGACGAATGGAAAACTGCATTTAATACGCCCGAAGGCCATTTTGAATACCTTGTGATGCCATTCGGACTCTCTAATGCTCTATCTGCGTTCCAATCCTTCATGCATGATATCTTTCGGAGTTATCTTGATAAATTCATGGTTGTATATTTGGATGATATTTTGATTTTTTCCGATGATTGGGAGTCTCATGTGAAACAGGTCAGGATGGTATTTCAGATCCTCCGTAATAATGCTTTATTTGTGAAGGGGTCAAAGTGCCTCTTTGGAGTGCAGAAGGTTTCTTTTTTGGGCTTCATTTTTTCTCCCGCATCTATAGAAATGGATCCGGTTAAGGTTCAGGCCATTCATGATTGGATTCAGCCCACATCTGTGAAGAGCCTTCAGAAATTCTTACAACCTAAATTTCTGTTATCTGTGACCTTGATCTGCTCATTATCATCATTTTCTGTTATGGCATTTGTGGATTCAGGCGCCACTCTGAACTTAATGGACTTAGAATTTGCCAGACGTTGTGGTTTCCCCTTGCAGCCTTTGCAGAGCCCTATTCCTTTAAGGGGCATTGATGCTAAACCGTTGGCTAAAAATAAACCTCAGTTTTGGACACAGCTGACCATGTGCATGGCGCCAGCCCATCAGGAAGATTGTCGTTTTCTGGTGTTGCATAATTTGCATGATGATATTGTGCTGGGTTTTCCATGGTTACAGCTACATAATCTGGTGTTAGATTGGAAATCTATGTCTGTGACTAGTTGGGGTTGTCAGGGGGTTCATGGTCACGTTCCTTTGATGTCAATTTCCTCTTCCCCCTCTTCTGAAATTCCTGAGTTTTTGTCAGATTTCCAGGATATATTTAATGAGCCCAAATCCAGTTCCCTTTCACCACATAGGGACTGTGATTGTGCTATTGACTTGATTCCAGATTGTAAGTTCCCTAAGGGCCGACTTTTCAACCTGTCTGTGCCAGAACATGCCGCCATGCAGAGCTATATTAAGGAGTCTTTGGAGAAGGGGCATATTCGGCCATCTTCTTCACCATTGGGAGCAGGTTTTTTTTTTGTTGCCAAGAAGGATGGCTCCTTGAGACCCTGTATTGATTATTGCCTCTTGAATAAGATCACGGTCAAATTTCAATACCCGTTGCCTTTGCTTACTGATTTGTTTGCTAGGATTAAGGGGGCTAGCTGGTTTACTAAGATTGACCTTCGAGGGGCATATAATCTTATTCGTATTAAGCAGGGTGACGAATGGAAAACTGCATTTAATACGCCCGAAGGCCATTTTGAATACCTTGTGATGCCATTCGGACTCTCTAATGCTCCATCTGTGTTCCAATCCTTCATGCATGATATCTTTCGGAGTTATCTTGAATTCATGGTTGTATATTTGGATGATATTTTGATTTTTTTCCGATGATTGGGAGTCTCATGTGAAACAGGTCAGGATGGTATTTCAGATCCTCCGTAATAATGCTTTATTTGTGAAGGGGTCAAAGTGCCTCTTTGGAGTGCAGAAGGTTTCTTTTTTGGGCTTCATTTTTTCTCCCGCATCTATAGAAATGGATCCGGTTAAGGTTCAGGCCATTCATGATTGGATTCAGCCCACATCTGTGAGGAGCCTTCAGAAATTCTTGGGCTTTGCTAATTTTTATCGTCGTTTCATTGCCAACTTCTCCAGTGTGGTTAAACCTCTGACCGATTTGACGAAGAAAGGCGCTGATGTGACGAATTGGTCCTCTGCAGCTGTTTCTGCCTTTCAGGAGCTTAAACGCCGATTTACTTCTACCCCTGTGTTGCGTCAGCCGGATGTTTCTCTTCCATTTCAGGTTGAGGTTGATGCGTCTGAGATTGGGGCAGGGGCCGTTTTGTCTCAGAGGAATTCTGATGGTTCCTTGATGAAACCGTGTGCCTTCTTTTCTCGGAAGTTTTCGCCTGCGGAACGCAATTATGATGTCGGCAATCGGGAGTTGTTGGCTATGAAGTGGGCATTTGAGGAGTGGCGACATTGGCTTGAGGGGGCCAAGCACCGTATTGTGGTCCTGACCGATCATAAGAATCTGATTTACCTCGAGTCTGCCAAATGGCTGAATCCTAGACAGGCTCGATGGTCCCTGTTTTTCTCCCGTTTTGATTTTGTGGTCTCGTACATTCCTGGTACTAAGAATGTTAAGGCGGATGCCCTCTCTAGGAGTTTTTTTCCCGATTCCCCTGGGGTTCCTGAGCCGGTCAGCATTCTGAAGGAAGGGGTGATTCTTTCTGCCATCTCCCCTGATTTACGACGGGTTCTTCAGGAGTTTCAGGCTAATAAACCTGACCGCTGTCCAGTGGGGAAACTGTTTGTTCCTGATAGATGGACTAGTAAAGTGATTTCTGAGGTTCATTGTTCTGTGTTGGCTGGCCATCCTGGGATTTTTGGTACCAGAGATTTGGTTGGTAGGTCCTTTAGGTGGCCTTCTTTGTCGCAGGATGTGCGTTCTTTTGTGCAGTCCTGTGGGATTTGTGCGCGGGCTAAGCCTTGCTGTTCCCGCGCTAGTGGGTTGCTTTTGCCATTGCCGGTCCCTGAGAGACCTTGGACGCATATTTCTATGGATTTTATTTCAGATCTTCCGGTTTTCCAGAGGATGTCGGTTATCTGGGTGGTTTGTGACCGGTTTTCTAAGATGGTTCATTTGGTACCTTTGCCTAAATTGCCTTCCTCTTCTGATTTGGTTCCATTGTTTTTTCAACATGTGGTTCGTTTGCATGGCATTCCGGAGAATATTGTGTCCGATAGAGGTTTCCAGTTTGTTTCTAGGTTTTGGCGGGCCTTTTGTGCTAGGCTGGGCATTGATTTGTCTTTTTCTTCCGCATTTCATCCTCAGACAAATGGCCAGACCGAGCGAACTAATCAGACTTTGGAAACTTATTTGAGATGCTTTGTGTCTGCTGATCAGGATGATTGGGTGGCTTTCTTGCCATTGGCCGAGTTTGCCCTTAATAATTAGGCTAGTTCTGCTACCTTGGTTTCGCCTTTTTTTTTTTGTAATTTTGGTTTTCACTCTCGTTTTTCTTCAGGGCAGGTTGAGCCTTCTGATTGTCCTGGTGTGGATTCTGTGGTTGACAGGCTGCAGCAGATTTGGGCTCATGTGGTGGACAATTTTGGTGTTGTCTCAGGAGGAGGCTCAACGTTTTGCTAACCGTCGTCGGTGTGTTGGTTCCCGGCTTCGGGTTGGGGATTTGGTCTGGTTGTCTTCCCGTCATGTTCCTATGAAGGTTTCTTCCCCTAAGTTCAAGCCTCGGTTTATTGGTCCTTATAGGATTTCTGAGATTATCAATCCAGTGTCTTTTCGTTTGGCCCTTCCAGCCTCTTTTTCCATCCATAATGTGTTCCATAGATCTTTGTTGCGGAAGTATGTAGTGCCCGTTGTTCCCTCTGTTGATCCTCCGGCCCCGGTGTTGATTGATGGGGAGTTGGAGTATGTGGTTGAGAAGATTTTGGATTCTCGTTTTTCGAGGCGGAGGCTTCAGTATCTGGTCAAATGGAAGGGTTATGGCCAGGAGGATAATTCTTGGGTTGTTGCCTCCGATGTTCATGCTGACGATTTGGTTCGTGCCTTTCATTTGGCTCGTCCTGATCGGCCTGGGGGCTCTGGTGAGGGTTCGGTGACCCCTCCTCAAGGGGGGGTACTGTTGTGAATTCTGCTCTTGGGCTCCCTCCGGTGGTTATGAGTGGTAGTGCTGCGGTAGTTGGATCGCAGCATTTATCAGGTGTATCTATTTTTTGCAATTTGGGCTGGGCTATATAGCCTTGCTTGATCCTTTAGTCAGTGCCAGTTGTCCATTGTTTTTGGAGGATTCACATCCCTTCTGGTCTCTCCTGTTTGCTGTGCTTTTCTTCAAAGATAAGTCCTGGCTTGGTTTTTGCTGTCCACCTGCTGTGGACCTTATAGTTCTGTGCATTTTTATGTTTTTGTCTTGTCCAGCTTAGTCTGTGAAGGATTTTTTGCAGCCTAGCTATTTCTCTGGAGATGCAGATATACCCTCCATGTCTTTAGTCAGATGTGGTGTTTTGTATTTTCTGTGGTGGATATTTTCTAGTGTTTTAATACTGACTGCATAGTACTCTGTTCTATCCTTTCTTTTTAGCTAGTATGGCCTCCTATGCTAAATCCTGATTTCATTTCTGCGTATGTTATTTCCCTCTCCTCTCACAGTCAATAATTGTGGGGGGCTGTCTTTCCTTTGGGGATTTTCTCTGAGGCAAGATAGGTTTCCTGTTTCTGTCTTTAGGGGTAGTTAGTTCTTAGGCTGTGTCGAGTGGTCTAGGGAGTGTTAGGTACCCCCCACGGCTACTTCTAGTTGCGCTGTTAAGTTCAGGGTTTGCGGTCAGTACAGGTTCCACCTTCTCCAGGGTACGTCTCATGCTGCTCCAAGGCCACCAGATCATAACAGTGTTTCAAATGCGGGCAATGTTCCAGGAACACAGGTAGTGGCTGTAAACAAATCACATGTCCTGGGTAAAGGAGTCCAAAAGGCAGACCACGACAGACAACATGGAATCTTGTGAAAGCGCAGCAGCAATAACTGGCACATCAGAAGACAAGTAAGCTGCTTATGCAACTGATCCTGCAATAGTAGCAGCAAGAGATCCAGCACCAGCAGCTCCAGAAGCAGCAGATTGAGTTGCTCACAGAGGCAGTTCGTGGGAAGCCAGCAACCCCTCTCCCAAGTCCAGGTAACAACACATACGGTGTGATGCAAAAGATGTGGAAGCATTCTTTTACTGTTTTTGAGAGGTAGCACAGCGGGAGAAGCTACCGCCAGACCAGTGGGCGGAGGTGCTGGCCCGCTATGTGACTGGCGAGCCCCAGGAAGCTTATTATGACATGTATGCCTGGGAATATGCCAAACTAAAACCTGAGATACTGGTCCGCTCCGGGGTGGCTATGTCTGTCCGAGCTCAAGGGTCCATCACTGGGTATATTGCGGTGATAAACCCCCTCGCTCCCAAATATTTGATCTGCAGCATCTGGTACAGAACTGGTTGCAGCCGGAGTCCTCCACTCCAGCCCAGATGGTAGAGTGGATCGTAATGTACAGATTTATCCACTCCCTTCCCAGGAGAGTGCAGACCCAGGTTGCCCAGGGAGAACCTTGAAATGAGGATGACCAGTTTGGCCTAGTAGAATGGTACCAGGTGGTCAAGAGGTCCCTGGGGAAGCCGGGTAGTGTTGCATCCCCATACTGAGCTACCCAGAGGGAGCCCTAATCCCAAAAGAGGGGTAGAAGAGCCACGACTGGGGGGAGTCTGAGGTCCCAAAGGCCGCTGGTAAAGACTTGCTCAGTTAGAGATATCACGGTCCCAGTCATATAGCCGCCCGGAGTTCTATGTCCTACGAACAGATGGACTGTAGCATGTTGAGGTGCTGTTCGGACTATGCCTACCAGATGTGAGGGGGAAAATGAGAGGCGTGATGGGAAAATGATAAAAGTGAGGTGCTAAATGAGAGGCGTGATGGGAAAATAAGAGAAGTGAGGTGCTATAACTAACCACAGATATTTACTTTGCCCAGGCAACGCCAGGCTCTTCAGCTAGTATACATATAAAAGCATTCGACAATAGATGCCTTTCAAAATGCTCACCGCAGGTTTCACATACCTTTTTGTTCACAGTGGATGGTCTCATATGATATCCTAGTTTCGAAAGTGGAAAGTTAGATAATATGCATGTGTCCACCCACTGGTGCTTGGTAAGTGGATGAAAGTTTGCTACAAGTTCGTGCAGGGCTGGGTGGATCGGCTGTGTGCATGCACCGCCCAGTGTCCGGTGTGGTAGGCAGGGAGGCGCTGCTCCGTGCAGAGCCAGAGACATCCCGGCCGATGGCGTCCCTGGTTACACGGAGAAAAAGAAAAAGATGGCCGACACTAGTCGGCAGTGCGTAACTTCACTATACTACGGAGCCTCGCCAGGGCCAGAAACAAGCAACGCATTTCGAAGTGTGCTGCACTTCTTCGTCAGGGATAACTGACAACAGCACAGTATATGTGAGTTTGGATTTGTATCCTATTTAGGAGTAAATACATTGCCTAATTGGTTAGCCAGTCCCATCTGGGCACTTTGTAGCACGGTATTTCTGTTATTTATATATTTCCACAGCTCACTTCAAATGAGGAGCTGCTATATTGGGTCACTAAACTAAAAGAGGAAGTGACAGAGCAATTGTTAGTACCAGGTCCCCATAGGCGTAGGGTACTAGATCTGACCCACTGTTATGTCTTGGATGGGCATCTGTGAGTACACAAAACACAAGAGCGGGTCCTTCAGAGGTTTTACTGGCCAAGCTATGTCAGTTAACTGCTCCCGTATCCCACTTTGGCTTTGCCGTTGCCCATTACACAGGTCCCATTTGACAGGATTGCCATGGACCTTGTCGGGCCTTTGGTTAAGTCCACAAGGGTTCACCAGTACATCCTTGTGGTAATGGACTATGCAGCATGGTACCCAGAGGCAGTACCACTAAGAAACTGCTCCACTAGGAGAATAGCTTGAGAGCTCGTCTATATTTTCTTCCGGATGGGCCTTCCAAAGGAGATCCTGACTGATCAAAGGATTCCTTTATGTCCAAAGTGATGAGGGAGTTGTGTAAGGCTTTCCAGATTACCCAACTCCGGATGTCGGTGTACCATCCGCAGATGGATGGCCTGATCGAGAGGTTCAACAAGACCTTGAAATTTATGCTGAAGAAGGTCATGGAGAAGGATGGCCGAGACTGGGTTTGCCTACTACCATACCTACTGTTCTCTCTTAGAGAAGTCCCACAGGCCTCTACAGGCTTCTCACTACTAGAGCTGCTATATGGATGGCACCCTTGGGGATGTCTGGACATTGCAAAGGAGACCTGGGAAGCGGATGTAACACCACACCGAAGCGTCATCGAACGGGTGGCCCAGATGCAGGACAAGATCACAAGAGTGATGCTGATTATGAGGGAGAGCCTCCTTCAAGCACAAGATGCCCAAGCAAGGGTCTACAAATGGTTGGTGAGATTGAGTCAGTTTTTCTCTGGAGACCGGTGTTGATATTGATCCCCACAGTGGAACGTAAGATCTTGGCCAAGTGGCAAGGGCCATATGAGGTGGTCAAAAAGTTGAGTGAAGTCATCTACAAGGTCCACCAACCAGGGAGAAGAAAGCCGTACCAGGTGTACCATATTAACCTGCTCAAGCTATGGCGTGACAGGGAACCGATGGAAGCTATGTGCCAGGGGGCCAATCCTGAAGCCAGAGTCGAGGATGTCACAGTGGTAGAGACACTCACTGGCCTAGAAGCAGCAGTGCCAAGCAGGAGCATATGTAGAAATCATGGGGCCGCATAGCAGAATTTCTATTTGGGCCCCACCCCAAAAAAATAAAAAATTGTCGAGGTCACAGAAGAACATATCTCACAACTTTCCAGCCTTTACATAGTAATTTTCTTCCCGCTAAAGTCCCAGATTCATCTTTCAATGCCCCATAAAGTAAGTGCCCCCCAAGTGTTCCTCCCTATTAGCCTCTATATGCACAGTATAATGACTCTACTGCACTCCACCTCAACTCCCAATACAAAGTATGGTGACCCCAACACAGTGTGATCCCCCAACTGTGACCCCCACACAGCGCTCCATGCAGTATAATGGGCCTACATAGTATAATAGCCCCACACTGTATAATGGCCCGCACTAGCCCTTTAAATAGTATAATGGCTCACACAACATGATGGATCCCACAAAAACCTTCACACTGTATAACTGCTTGCATATAGTATAATGGTCCCCAACATAGCCCTCCAAACATTATAATTATAGTTGACCGAGTGAGCGTTCGGCAACCGCAACCCATAAAGGGATTGCCTAACAAACAGGCAGTCCCTGCATTTGATGCAGCTGTCAAACACCCGTGAGACATTCAGGCGCAGGGACTTAAGCCTATTTTTCAAGCACGCCGAAGATACTCTATTGGCACTCGAGCATGCTCGGATAACGTTTTATCCAAACACGCTTGCACATCACTAATTAGAATGGCGCCACCTAACCTGCCACATACTGTAGTATAATGCACCCCCATAATCCTCCATATAGTATGTTCCTCTATCCATGGTCCTCCATATAATATAATGCACTCGCCATGGTCCTCCATACAATATAATGCATTTGCCATGGTCCTACATACATCAAATGCATGCCATGGTCCTACATACAATACAATGCACCACCATGGCCCTCCATACAGTATAATATACTGCTCACGGTCTTCCACAGAACATAACCCACCCTCCATGGTCCGCCATACAATAAAATACACCCCCCATGGTCCTCCATACTCTGTTATGGCCACCAGTCATTGTTTTAAAAAAATAAATACAATACAATACTCACCTCTGATGCTCCAGTGTCTTGAACATGTGGTGTGACACGCCGTACATGTCAGAACAGAGGGTGCTCTGTAATGATGTCATTGCACCCACTGCTCTGGCATGTCAGATGCCGAGGAAGAATGATTGGTTGGAAGTGTCTACTGATGCTCCCTCCTCCTTCATCATTGCTCACGCTGACGCCTGGAGCCCACCTCCATCCATCAGTGCAAGCAATGATGATGGAGGAGGGAGTGGGTGGGTGTTGACGAGCGGAGGGGGGACCCGGGGCAGGTGCTGAGACTGGGCCCACCAGGCTCACAGGTACACCACTGGTCCCAAGCAGGGCCACCATCAGTACATTACTGCCCTTACTGCTGTATGGGACCCGGTGAGTAGCAGTACACAGAGGGGCCAACATTTCCGTGGCCCCGCTCTTGTGCCTCTGCTGATCGGGCCCCATCGTGCACTAAAATAATGTGCACTGTGGTGCACACATCGGTGTTGGGGCCCGAGAGCCTTTTTGGAGCTGTGCACGGCCGTCTTACCTGCTCGGCTGTAGCTAGAATGTATGGGCTCCCTGCAGGTCCTGACTACAGCCCATACATTCTAGCTGCTTCACTGTTGAAAACACTATACACCCCGGGAACGACTGAGGTAGGTATAAAAAAATGTTTTTGCTTTTTTAAATGGGTGAGGTGGGGTGGAGTGAGACTGCACATGATGAAGTGTGTTTGAGGGAGTACTGCACATGGTGAAATGATAGGGGGATAGGGGGCCGCAAATGATGAAGTGGGGGTGATGTGGACTGCAAATGATGATGTGGGGTGATGGGGACTGCAAATGATGATGTGGGGTGATGGGGACTGCAAATGATGAAATGAGGGACGGGGACAGCAATTGAATTGAAGGTGTGGGTGGGGAGAGCAAATGGTGAATTGAAGGTGGGGAGAGCAAATAATGATGAATATTGAGGGTGGGGGAGTAAATGATGTATTGAAAGTGGGGAAGAGCAGTTGATAATGAATAGAGGGTGGGAGAGAGAGAAGACATGACAATGAATTGAGGCAGAAGGGGCATGGAACTATAATGAATCAGGGTAAGGGTTAGACCGGGAGATACATAGTGGGAGGCGTTGAGGATAAAGTGACTGGTAATGAATTGGGGGAAAGAATATAAGTGCTAATTAATTTATATATTAAACTAGATGGAGGCCCGATACTATCGCATCGGGAGGGCGGTAATGTCACGATGGGGGCAGGCATGCAGCGCTGTTGTTGCCTAATGGCATCCTGTGATAATCTAATGACTTTTGCAACAGGGGACTCATGTGCTTGATGCCTACGCTTATATGCATTGTTCTTGTCCCAGCGATGCTGTTGCTCTTCAAGAGTCTCATTTGCCCTTTGTTGTTTTTGACGTTGTGCCTTTTCTGCTTTCCTTTCATTGTCATTGGCGTACTTTTTATAAGAAGCCAAGTTGGCGTTAATATTTGCTTTTTAAAGGGGTTCGCAGAGGATACATTTTGACATTTTGTGAGGTAAAATATTTTTTAAAACAGTCAGTGAAACATTTTACCTCACAAAATGAATCCACTGTGATCCCCTGCTGTAATGTCAGTATTATCTTTTGCTTCCTTCCCTGCACAGGAGATGTGGTATGCTCCGTACACGGTCAGACACAGTCAATTTTTTAAATTAACTTTCGTTCATGTGAAAACCCCTTTAATGTGACCGGCTTCCTCTGCCTGTAGACACGTCGCTCATCTGCTGCCGGGATCAGCCGAATGATTCACTGCACCTGCGCGTAATTCGTGCAAGCGCAGTTAATCAGACCGCCACCATCTTTGTGCAGACAGATAGCGGCAGCCACATTAAAACTGCACATGCACTCCTCCTGTACAAAGATGGCGGCAGTCAGTAAATCATTCGGCTGATCCCGGTGGCAGAGTGTTTGCGACGGTGTTTCACTGGTGGTACCGCACAAGAGGTGAATATGTGAGTGTGTGAGTGTGTGTGAGTGTGTGAGAGTGTGAGTGTGTGGTGCATACGGCGTATAGAGTGTGTGTGTGTGGTGCGACGGTGTTCCGCTGGTAGTACCGCGCAATAGGTTGGTACCAGCAGCAGTTTCTATATTGTGACCCCGTCACTTGGGTGTCCCAATATGGCGGTTGGTGTACTTCCTCTGCTTGGAATTTTGGGATACGGTGACATCTGAACAGAACAGGAAATTAAAACATTACAAGGCAATTATATAAATAGAAGAGGAAAGTGGCTGTGTATAGATAGTGGGGGCACGTGGTGGATTATAATTTATATTTGTAATAGTGGGTGCATATCTGTATTCAGATGTGTAGTGTAGAAGAAAGGGAAAACGTGAGGAATGTGCTCCCGAAGCGATGTTCTAGATAACTGTGTTATTTTATGCAGAGACGAGTCCTGGCTGAAAGAAGTGATGGTGGTCTGTGCTGGATTAAAAAGAAACACAAAGATGTAGGACTTCAGCTAGAGATGTCACTGGTGAGTCAGTGTGTGTTACCTGTACACTGACACTATACAGTGTATACTATGTACAGAGCTCCTGTGTATAATGTCACTGGTGATCACTGTATTACCTGTACACTAACACTATATGCAGAACTACTGTGTATAATGTTACTAGTGATCACCGTATTACCTGAACACTATACACTATATGTAGAGCTCCTGTGTATAATGTCACTGGTGATCACTGTATTACCTGTACACTGACACTATATGCAGAACTACTGTGTATAATGTTACTAGTGATCACTGTATTACCTGTACACTATACACTATATGCAGAGCTCCTGTGTATAATGTCACTGGTGATCACTGTATTACCTGTAAACTGACACTATACAAAGAGCTCCTGTGTATAATGTCACTAGTGATCACTGTATTACCTGTACACTGACACAATATACAGAGCTCCTGTGTATAATGTTACTGGTGATCACTGTATTACCTGTACACTAACACTATATACAGAGCTCCTGTGTATAATGGCATCGGTGATCACTGTATTACCTGTACACAGACACTGCATATTAAGTACAAATCTCCTGCGTATAATGGCACTTATGGTGATAGTATTTTGTTTTATTAATGGTTAGTATTGTAGTACTCAGTCACAATGTGGTGGTAATATATTGTCTGGCCATGGTGTGGCGGTGTTTGTTCCTTGTATGTGCTATTATTTGGTCATTATATGGTGGTAATATGTGGTCTAGTCATGGTGTGGTGGTATTTGTTCCTTGTATGTGGTATTATTGGTCACCATGTTGCGGTAATATGTGGTCTGGACATGATGTGGTGGTATTTGTCCCTTATATGTGATATTGTTCGGTCACTGTGGTGGTAATATGTGATCTGGACATCGTGTAGCGGCATTTGTTCCTTGTATGTGGTATTATAGGTCACTATGTTGTGATAATATGGTGTCTGGTCATGGTGTGGTGGTATATGTCCCTTGTATGTGGTATTATTGGTCATTTTAAAAATTGAAAATAAATAAAAATATACCTAAATTGTATTGCATATTTTAACAAATGTTTAATAGGTTAGAGTAGAGTAGGGTCTGACCAAAAGAGTCTACCTTGTCGTCGTGGCAGATTTAAAAAATCTTTTGGTCAAAACAAAAGCTGCTGGCTATGTGTGTGATCTGGTGATGGGAACTGTTAATGTATGATTGGTGAGAAGTGAAGTTTTTCCAAGGGAGAGCGATGGGACTGTGGACAGTTTGAGGGGTGTAGGTGGGACTGGGGTGGAGCCTGGGTGAAAAATGTTGCCAGTATGGGGCCCCAAAGCTCCTAGTGGCAGCCCTCGTGCCAAGAGCTGCTTTAGTGGAACCAGGATGTGTTTTCAGAATTGCCAAGTTGTACGCAGGTCATGGAGCATGAAATCCTGACAGAACTGCCTGTCAGGGTGAACCAAAAGCCTTATCAGTTTCCCAAAGCCAGCCCTGAGGTGATGTCCAAGGAGGTGAGGAGAATGTTGAGCCTGGGTATCAATCCTGGAGTCAAAAAGTGGCTGATCCAGCCTCATTGTTCTTCTGCCAAAGTAGAATGGAGAGTTGCGTTTCTGTAACAACTACAGAAAGCTAAATGAGGTGTCCAAGCAAATCCAATGCCTTGGGTCGATGAGCTCATTGAGAGGCTAAGGTCAGCCAGAAATATCACCATCATAGACCTAACTAATGGGTACTGGCAAATTCTCCTGTCCCCAAGTGCCAAGGAGAAGACAGCCTTCTCTACACTTGACGGGTGCTTTCAGTATACCAGGATGCTGTTCAGTCTGCAGGGAGCCCCAACTACCTTCCAGAAGGCCATGGATCTGGTCCTAGCCTCTCACAAAAAGTATGCCGCAGCTTATCTCTACAATATTGTCATCTTCAGCCCGGATTGGGGAAGTCACCTGCAGAAGGTCCAGGCGGTACTGGACACACTAAGGAAGTGGTCAAAATACTTGGCCTATATCGTCGGAAGGGGCAAAATAAAGCTGCAAGTAGATAAGATGGAGGCAATCCAAAATTGTCCGCAACCTGTCTCCAAGAAGCAAGTTTGGGCATTTCTATGAATTGAAGGATACAAGCAGCGATTTATCGCAAATTTCGCTATGAAAGCTGCCCCTTGACTGATCTTCTTAAGGGCACAAAGACATAGATGGCCAAATGGTCCTCTGAAGCGAAGATATCATTTGCAGGAGTTGAAGCTCGCGCTATGCAAAAAGCTGGTCTTGGTCGCACCTGACTTCACTAAGGAGTTCATGGTCCAGATGAATGGCTCCAAGGTCCGTTTGGGAGCTGTGTTTTCCCAGGAAATAGAAGGGGATGAAACTCCAGTCCTATACTTGAGTAGGAAACTTTTCTCCTGTGAAAAGAACTATGCTATTGTGGAGAAAGGGTGTTTGGCCATCGAATGGGCAATTGACACTATTAGAACACAAGAAGTGGACCCTCTGGATCGCGGCTTCAGAGCCCCCGAGGACAAGCGGACCAGATAGTGCCACCCCCTGTACAGGGAGTGTTTGGGACAAGCCCAAGGAGGGTGAAACCGCAACTGCCAGAGCCAAAGGGACGACTGTGGGCTAGACTAAAGAAGATGAGATGGCGAAAGAGAGACGGGACCACAGAGGTGTCCAGAACAGCGGAGACACAGGACAGGCAGGGGCAGCAAAGGCAAAGTACTGACCGGTATGGCGAAGACACAGGACGCGTTGGAACAGCAGAGAAACACGATTGGCAGGGATGGCAGGAGCACAGGATTGGTAGGGACAACAAGAACACATAATTGGGGAGGATGGCAGGAACACAGGATTGGCAGGGACGGCAAGAGCACAGGATTGGCAGGGACGGCAGGAACACAGGATTGGCAGGGACGGCAGGGATGGCAGGAACACAGGATTAGCAGGGACGACAGGAACACTGGATTGGCAGAGACAGCAGGAACACAGGATTGGCAGGGACGGCAGGGATGGCAGGAACACAGGATTAGCAGGGACGACAGGAACACTGGATTGGCAGGGACGGCAGGAACACTGGATTGGCAGGGACGGCAGGGATGGCAGGAACACAGGATTAGCAGGGACGACAGGAACACTGGATTGGCAGGGACGGCAGGAACACTGGATTGGCAGGGATGGCAGGAACACTGGATTGGCAAGGATGGCAGGAACACAGGATTGACAAGGTCGGCAGGAACACGGGGTTAGCAGGAAACGACAGGGACCAAGGGCTGAAAAGAATGGCAAAGACAATTAGTATAGAGTCACAACAGAGTCAAAGCGTGAGGAACAAAGACAGGAGCCAAAGAACCTAAAGAGATGCCAGCAAGAAGCCAGCGAACGCAATAGACACAAAGGCACCTTACCAGGACAGACGCAGGGAAGAAATACCTGATGGGCGCCGCCATATTGGGGGCGGAGCCACCAGGTCACGAACTCCCAGAAGCCACAGCGGTGAAAGGAGCACGTCTGCGCATGCGCGGACTGCAGAAGGGACAAGCGCCCGAGAACCCAGACAGAGAGAAGCGAGGAGGAGCGCCAGGAGCGCACTGGCCGGACAGATAAGTATTAGGTGGCATAACAGTAACCCCTCTCTTACCCCCCCCTCTCTTTAAAACTGGAAAGGAATCTCCTCAAAATAAGAGGAGCATTGATATTCTCTAGGGGTTCCCATGATCTTTCTTGAAGACAAAACCCCTTCCAATCAATTAAATAAAAAGCCCTACCTCTAACAGATTTCTTGGGGAGAATAGCCTTAACTTCAAAAGAAGCATGGGAAGTAATAGGTAGATGAGAGCGTGACGGAGCAGAATGAAAATGATTAAAAATGCGGGTTTGAGGAGCGATGGATGAAAAGCGTTAGCAATGCGTAACGAAGCGGGCAATTTCAACTTGTAGGCTACGTCATTAATACGGCTAGAAATCTCAAAGGGACCGATGTATCGTGGACCTAACTTTTGAGAGGAAATCTTGAGTCTGATGTAGCGAGAGGATAGCCAGATCTTATAGCCAGGACGATACGGAGAAACATCTAAATGCCTCTTGTCAGCATACTTTTTCATTCTGCTCCTAGCCCTCTCAAGCGCATCCTTAGCCTCCTGCCAAATTTTGGAAAATTCCAAGGACAAGGAATCCGCCCCCGGTACACCTGAGGTGGGGAGAACAGGGAGAGGAATGCCAGGATGTTGCCCAAAAATAATAAAAAGAGGAGACTTAGATGAATATTCACTAGTGTGATTATTATAGGCGAATTCTAACCAGGGAAGAAGAGACACCCAGTCATTATGATGAGCATTGGTAAAATGGCGAAGATAAGATGTGAGAATTTGATTTACACACTCCACTTGACCGTTGGACTGGGGATGGTATGCGGAAGAAAAATCCAGCGATACTTTCATAAGTCCACAAAGAGCTCTCCAAAAACGAGAGGTAAACTAAACTCCTCGGTCAGACACAATATGCTGAGGGAATCCATGAAGTCGAAAGACTTGATGTAAAAAGATCTTCGCTAGGTCAGGAGCAGAAGGTAAACCTGGTAAAGAGATGAAATGAGCCATTTTGGAAAATCTATCCACCACCACCAAATAACCGTGCAATTTGAGGACTGCGGTAAATCAGTGACAAAGTCCATTGCAATATGACTCCAGGGAACAGAAGGCACTGGAAGTGGATGCAGAGATCACGAAGGTAGTTGTCGAGGAACTTTGCTCCTAGCACATGAGGAACAGGAAGCAACGAAATCCAGAACATCTTGGCGAAGTGAAGGCCACCAATAATGGTGAGAAATCAGGGAGAGAGTCTTCTTGCCCCCAACGTGTCCAGCAAATGGGGAGGAATGACCCCAACGTAAAATTTTCATCTTGTCACGATTTGACACAAAGGTTTTTCCCGGAGGAGGAGTGATCAAATTCAGAGGAGCTAAAGAAACGATCTTAGCAGGATCAAGAATATGCGCAGGTCCCTCCTCTTCTTTCAGTGGTTGAAAAGATCTTCATAGAGCGTCAGCTTTGATGTTCTTATTTCCAGGTCGGAAATGTAGCTCGAAGTCGAAACGTCCGAAGAACAAGGACTATCTGGCTTGTCGAGGATTCAGCCTTTGGGCGGACTGAACATAGGCTAGATTCTTGTGATCCGTAAAAATAATGAAAGGATGTATGGCCCCTTCAAGGAGGTACCACCACTCCTCCAAAGCCTATTTAATGGCCAATAATTCCTTGTCACCAATGGAATAATTACGCTCAGGAGGAGAAAATGTTTTAGAGAAAAACCACAGAAGACTAAACGACCCGAGTTAGACCTCTGTAAAAGTACTTCTCCAGCTCCAATAGAGGACGCATCCACTTCAAGAATAAATGGTCTATTGGTATCCAGTCGATGAAGCACTGGTGCTGAAGCAAATTGTTGTTTCAGGGTTTGGAAGGCAGCCTCGGCCTCCAGAGGCCAAAGATTAGGGTCGGCTCCCTTACGAACCAGAGCAGAAATTGGTCTAGTCAAGGAGGAGAAATGAGGGATGAATTGTCTATAGTTTTTGGCAAAGCCAAGAAATCTCTGAATAGCCTTTACACCCAAAGGACGTGGCCAATTTAGAATGGCAGACACCTTCTCGGGATCCATCTTCCGGCCATCATTAGAGTCAATATAACCCAGGAAGGGTACGGAAGACTGTTCAAAGACAGGATGTCAGGATGAAGAAGGGCGTTCTCCCTTTGAAACGCGTCGGTTTACCTTTTTGGTCTTTGGGTGCTTCCGTAGGCCCGTGACGTCACACGCTGCGTGTCAGCGTCGGCCATCTTTGTTTCTCCAGTGTAACCAGGGACGCCTCCGGCCGGGACGTTCCCTGGCTCTGCACTTGGTAGCGGCGTTCTATACCGCTCTCGTCCGCATGTGCTCCTGCACGCCCACCCTCCGGTCATTGCCATTTGCACGTCTGGGATCACAGCCGCACTTACGTCCACCAGCAGCGGAGGGTCTCTTTTTCATTACCCACGGTAAGAGATCCACTTTCGTTATTTAGGTTCGTAGTAACATTTCTGGCACATACCGGTGCAGCGCCTCACCAATAGCGCGACTCCCGGTGCTTTGATTCAGGGTGACATACGTGTCCATCAGTTTACTCGGGACTATTGCGCCCCTGCTATCAGGGGAGGTCATTTTAGCAACCCAAGCGCGGTGCCGTTTGTATGTAGACTACGACACTAGTATAGAGGCAACCTCGAAGGATATCATTAATGAACTCTTGGAATACAGCAGGAGCATTACAAAGTCCAAATGGCATAACCAAATACTCGTAGTGACCGTCCCGAGTGTTGAATGCGGTCTTCCACTCGTCTCCCGCATGGATACAAACCAAGTTATAGGCTCCTCAAAAGATCAAGTTTGGTAAAAATTTGTGCTCCCCTCAGGCAGTCAAAGAGTTCTAGAATAAGAGGCAATGGGTATTTATTTTTCACAGTAATGTTGTTTAACCCTCTGTAGTCAATACAAGAACAAAGAGTACCATCCTTCTTTTTCACAAAAAAGAAACCTGCCCCAGCAGGAGACGAAGATTTTCGAATGAAGCCTCTGGCGAGGTTCTCCTGAACATAGTCCGAGATAGCTTGAGTCTCTGTGGGAGAAAGCGGATAGATTCTTCCTCTAGGAGCAGAGGTACTAGGAACGAGGTCTATAGGACAGTCGTAGGGTCAATGTGGTGGAAGAGTTTCAGCCTCCTTTTTGTAAAAAACATCCGTGTAGGAAGAATAAACAGAGGGCAACGCGGAAGGAATTGAGGAGGAACAGGGGACACCAACAGGACGCACCGGCAGCAGACGAGTCCGACAGGAATCTCCCCAACCAAGAATGTTGTCCCATGCCAATCTAAGAAGGGTTCGTGGACCCGCAACCATGGAAGACCGAGAAGAATAGGATGAGAGATGTTGGCTAAAACAAAAAACAAAATTTTCTCCCTATGTAGAGCCCCTACCTGAACCTCTACCAAGTGCGTAACTTGAGTTATAGTCTCTTGCAGGGGCTTCCCGTCAACAGAAGCGAGAAAAAGAGGATTCTCTAAAGACCTAACAGAGACAGAAAATGTAATAACCTCTTCTAACCTAATAAAATTTTCTGCTGCACAGAGTCCACATAAGCCTCAAGGGAAAAACGTTTATCATGAATATGCAACAAGACAGGCAGGGTGAGGAGTTGAGAGGTTTCACATGCACCTAGGGAGGCTTCTCTTACCTGACCTAGGTGGAGTAGTTTTCAGGACGATCTGGGCAGGCTCGGAGAAGATGAGAGGAGCTTCCACAGTAAAAACAGAAACCCTGGGCGCGTCTCTCCTTGCGACGTTGTTCGGAAAGTTTTAGACGATCTACTTGCATCGGCTCAGGAGCAGATACCGAAGCAGAGACTCTGGGATATTGGCTGGGAGGTCTAGGAGAAGACGTAGAAGAACGAGGAAATCTTCTCTCCCGAGCTCGCTCCTGAAAACAAAGGTATATACGAGTAGCCAAGGCAATTAAATCCTCTAAATTAGTTGGAGTATCACGGCCAGCTAATTCATCCTTGATACGGCTAGATAGCCCCTGTCAAAAAGCCCCTACTAACACTTCATTATTCCAACCCAAGTCAGAAGATAAGGTCCAAAACTGGATAGCGTGTTGCCCAACAGTTAAAGACCCCTGCTGTAAATTAAACAAAGACTCTGTGGTTGAGGCCAAGCGACCCGGTTCATTAAATACTCGACGAAACATCTCCAAAAATGGAGTCAGCTGAATAACCACAGGATCATCCCACTCCCAAAGAGGATTAACCCATGCTAAGGCATCACCTTCCAAATGCAAGATAATAAAGACCACCTTGGCCTGATCTGTAGGGTATTGCAGAGGAAGGAGTTCAAAATGAAGACGGCATTGATTAAGAAAACCCCGACATAGTTTTGGATCTCCATTAAAACGAGGAGGTTTGGCCAAACGGGGAGGGGGATGAGGAGCAGGAGCTGGTGTAGGAACAGATGAGGCTGACTGTAAAGAAAGAAGTCGACTGTCAACAGATGCCATATAACCCAGGATATGGGACTGGGTATCCCACTGCTGTGCCAGTTCTTGTTGCAAACTGGCCAGCTGGGAGGCATTCCCCGGATCAGAGGACTGGAGAGCAGAGAGACGAAACTCCATAGATTTCATAAAGGATATCACCCGAGCTTGATTCTCCCACAAGAAAACAAGTTCTTTCTGGGCAGCCGGAGCTCCAGCGGGATGCATGGCCTTTGTGTACTATTAGAACCGAAGAAGTGGACCCTCTGGGTCGCGGCTTCAGAGCCCCCGAGGACGAGCGGACCAGATAGTGCCACCCCCTGTACAGGGAGTGTTTGGGACAGGCCCAAGGAGGGTGAAACTGCAACTGCCGGAGCCAAAGGGATGACTGTGGGCTAGACTAAAGAAGATGAGATGACGGAAGAGAGACGGGACCATAGAGGTGTCCAGAACAGCAGAGATACAGGACAGGCAGGGGCAGCAAAGGCAAAGTACTGACCGGTATGGCGAAGACACAGGACGGGCTGGAACGGCAGAGACACACAATTGCCAGGGACAGCAAGAGCACAGGATTGGCAAGGACAGCAGGAACACAGGATTGGGGAGGACGGCAGCAACACTGGATTGGCAGGGATGGCTGGAACACTGGATTGTCAGGGACGGCAGGAACACAGGATTGGCAGGAACACAGGATTGGCAGGGACGGCAGGAACACTGGATTGGCAGGGACGGTAGGAAAACTGTATTGGCAGGGACGGCAGGAACACTGTATTGGCAGAGACGGCAGAAACACAGAACTGGCAAGGTCGGCAGGAACCCAGGGTTAGCAGGGAACGACAGGGACCAAGGGCTGAAAAGAATGGCAAAGACTATTAATATAGAGTCACGACAGAGTCAAAGCGTGAGGAGCAAAGACAGGAGTCAAAGAACCTAAAGAGACACCAGGAAGAAAGCAGCAAACGCAATAGACACAAAGGCGTCTTACCAGGACAGACGCAGGGAAGAAGTACCCAATGGGTGCCGACATATTGGGGGCGGAGCCACCGGGTCATGAACTCCCAGAAGCCACAGTGGCGAAAGGAGCACGTCTGCGCATGCACGGACCGCAGAAGGGACGAGCGCCCGATAACCCAGATGGAGAGAAGCAAGGAGGAGCGTCAGGATTGCGCCGGCCGGACAGGTATTAGGCGGCATAACAGACACACTGAGGTACTACCTGTTAGGCCAGAAGTTCAGGCTAGTATCAGACCATGAGCCCCTGAGATGGATGAGGGAAGGGAACGGGAAGAATGCATGGGTAACTAGCTGGTTTCAGGCGCTCCAGAACTTCAGCTTCCACTTGGAGCATAAGCCAGAGAAACTGCATGGTAACGCAGATGCTCTGTCCAGATTTCCCTACTAAGTGCGTTAAGGTGTCAAAACCTCCGGCTTTGGGCAGAGGTGGGATATGTGACAAAGTCATTGGTAAACTGCTGGAGGGGATATTTCTTTCGCTGAGGCTATTAGCTTCAGTGATTTAAACCCAGAAGTTTGCTCCAGCACACTATGTGTTAAGAGGGGCTTTAGTGGACAACCATAGAGCGGCTGGGAGGTTGTCCACATTATCTCCACCTCAGGATGTGCTTTGGTTTTTAAATGGTCGGCCTCCTGAGGCATTCAGTGTTCAGTATGACTGGAGAGAAAAATTGCAGAGAAGTGTTCACGTTGTAATCTGAATCATGTATTTTGCTAACCCTGAGCGAGTAGATCCATGCTACCAGAAGGACTTTGTGTTACCAGTTTGTTTTATTTTCCAGTTTTTGCCCAAAGGGCCATGTTTATTATGACTTCACTATGGTTTACGCCACATGCAGGGCTGCCACTAGAAATTTCAGGGCCCCATACTGGCAAAAATTTTCGGGGCCCCCTTGAGACTCCGCCCAGGCTCCACCCCAGCCCCGCCTCCACGCTCCACCCCTCGAACTGTCCACAGTCCCACCGCTCTCTCTTGGAAAAACTCCACTTCTCACCTATCACACATTAACAGTTCCCATCACCAGATCACATACATAGCTGGCAGCTTTTGTTTTGGCCAAAAGATTTTTTAAGCCGCCACCATAACACGGTAGACACTTTTGGCCGGGCCCTACTCTACGGTAACCTATTAAATATTTGTTAAAATATGCAATACAATTTAGGTATATTTTTATTTATTTTTCAATTTTTAAAATGACCAATAATATCACATACAAGGAACAAATACCGCTACACCATGACCAGATGACATATTACCACCACAGTGATCGAATAATATCACATACAAGGAACAAATACCGCAACACCATGTCCAGACCACATATTACCACCACATAGTGACTGAATACTACAATTCTGATCAGTAATTTAAAAAAAAGCACCATACTATCACCATAAGTGCCATTATACACAGGAGATCTGTACTTAGTATGCAGTGTCTGTGTACAGATAATACAGTGATCACTAGTGAAATTATACACAGGAGCTCTGTATATAGTATACAGTGTATAGTGTCAGTGTATAGGTAACACACTGACTCACCAGTGACGTCTCTAGGTAAAGTACTTCATCTTTCATCCAGCACAGACCGCCATCATTTCATCCAGCCAGGACTCGTTTCTGCAGGAAATAACATAGTTATCTCGAGCTCCGCTTGTAGAATACATTACTTAATTTTTCACAACTTCTACATTACACCACATGAAGAAAAAGAGGCAACATAGTATCACTCTATACAGTAACAGGACCGCCCCCTCATTTAAAACAGTATACTCAAAAAATAAAATAAATACATCACTGCAGTAATAATATCCCTAAATTAGCCCCTATGGTAATAATATTCCCCATCCTAGCCACCCTGTGTCTCATTTCTGGTGTCAGCCATATGTTCTCCCATCCTGCCCTCATGAGTATCCATTCTGCCCCATATGATCTCCCCATCCTGCCCCATATGATCGCCCATGTGATCTCTCCATCCGGCCCCATCTGTCTCCATCATATCCATCCTGCTCCATGATCCTGCACGATCTGTCTCCAATTCTGCCCCCAGTGTCTCCAATCATGCCCCATGTCTCCATTCTGCCCCCTATGTCTCCAACCATGCCCCCGTGTCTGCAATCCTGCCACTTGTCTCCAATTATGCCCCCTGTGTCTCCATTCTGCTCCATCTGTCTCCAATCCTCCCCATCTGTCTCCAGTCATGCCCCCATGTCTTTCATCCTGCCCCGTGTCTCCAATCATGCCCCGTATCTACATTCTGCCCCAATGTCCAGCATTCTGCCCCAATGTCCAGCATTCTGCCCCTGTGTCCAGCATTCTGCCCCAATGTCCAGCATTCTGCCCCTGTGTCCAGCATTCTGCCCCTGTGTCCAGCATTCTGCCACTGTCACTGTGTCCAGCATTCTGCCACTGTCACTGTGTCCAGCATTCTACCCGTCACTGTGTCCAGCATTCTGCCCCACTGTGTGTCCAGCATTCTGCCCCACTGTGTGTCCAGCATTCTGCCCCACTGTGTGTCCAGCATTCTGCCCCACTGTGTGTCCAGCATTCTGCCCCACTGTGTGTCCAGCATTCTGCCCCACTGTGTGTCCAGCATTCTGCCCCACTGTGTGTCCAGCATTCTGCCCCACTGTGTGTCCAGCATTCTGCCCCACTGTGTGTCCAGCATTCTGCCCCACTGTGTCCAGCATTCTGCCCCACTGTGTGTCCAGCATTCTGCCCCACTGTGTGTCCAGCATTCTGCCCAACTGTGTCCAGCATTCTGCCCCACTGTGTGTCCAGAATTCTGCCCCTCTGTGTGTCCAGCATTCTGCCCCACTGTGTGTCCAGCATTCTGCCCCACTGTGTGTCCAGCATTCTACCCGTCACTGTGTCCAGCATTCTGCCCCACTGTGTGTCCAGCATTCTGCCCCACTGTGTGTCCAGCATTCTGCCCCACTGTGTGTCCAGCATTCTGCCCCACTGTGTGTCCAGCATTCTGCCCCACTGTGTGTCCAGCATTCTGCCCCACTGTGTGTCCAGCATTCTGCCCCACTGTGTGTCCAGCATTCTGCCCCACTGTGTGTCCAGCATTCTGCCCCAGTGTGTCCAGCATTCTGCCCCTCTGTGTGCCCAGCATTCTGCCCCTGTGTGTCCAGCAGCCTGCCCCCCTAGATCGCCGCTCTCAAAGAAAAAAAAAACACAAGTTCTTACCTGGCCGTGCTCCAGGCTCCACACAGACGCACTCGCCGGGCCCGGCGGCTGACAATGACGTCAGACGCCGGCGACGCCGGCGAGTGCGCACTGCGGCCCTATTCAGCTGCCAGCCTCAGACTGGATGGCGGCTGTTAACTATTGACGTGCGGGCGCGGGCCCGCACGTCAATAGTGTGCCGCAGCGCCTGCAGGGGGGCCCGGTTAGCAGATGAGACGGGGCCCGATGCGGGCCCCCTCTGCTCACCGGGCCCCATACGCCAGTCACGGCTGTAATGCCCTGATGGCGGCCCTGGCCACATGCATAATAAACCAGTGAAGATCTCAAAAAGACAGTGTTCCTGTGTCTACCTCCCTTTAGAGCTGAGTGAGCTGATCTACCACAAGACGCACTTCCAACTGCTATCACCAGTCGTCACTTTATTTTGTACGATAATTTATTTTGTACTAGGATGAGTAATAGAAGAATGGAAAAACGGAGAGCTACAAATGATGCTGCACTATTATTTCATGGAGAAAACAAAAGCTGATGATGACAACTCTTTTTGGTGCTTTAATAAGGGTGTCCGGTTTATTTATTATTTAGTTCCATTGACTTTTTGTACAAATAACAAATGCAAGCTGTACTTACCCTCAGCCGATCAAACTCCGGCTGCCTGCTGCTGTCTCTGATCTTTGTTACACCTCCAAAAGTAGAGCTATACTTTTACCTTAAAAATTCACTAGATGGCGCCCTATCACTTTGCTAAAATAACAATCCTAATTTATTCTAGAAGTGTTGCAGCTGGAATCAGTCCAAAGAGAGGAGAGGGACCCAGTCCGGATTAATTCTTATAATGTGTGAAACAAAAATAATTAGACTTCTACAGGATATAAAACAAAAAAAGTAAATTTAGAAAGACATTTTCATATACAGTAATTTGTTATTAAATATGAAACTTGTGTGAACAAAGGTTTCAGAATTTGCCACTGTGTGAACTAATGTTTGGATTAAGGTTGAGCGACTTTTACTTTTTTAGGGTCGAGTCGGGTTTCGTGAAACCCGACTATCTCAAAAGTCGAGTCGAGTGAAATCGGCCGATTATCGCGAAAAGTCGGGGATCGACCAAAACACGAAACCCAATGCAAAGTCAATGGAAAATCTCGCGAAAAGTCGGGGATCGACCGAAACACGAAACCCAATGCAAAGTCAATGGGAAATCTCGCGAAAAGTCGGGGATCGACCGAAACACGAAACCCAATGCAAAGTCAATGGGAAATCTCGCGAAAAGTCGGGGATCGACCGAAACACGAAACCCAATGCAAAGTCAATGGGAAATCTCTCTCTCTCTCTCTCCTCCGTCCCTGAACAGAAAAGCTGGTGTTACACATTGCAAATCGCTACAGCGCACAAGCGAGAAGATGGCGATAGGCGTGCACGCCCCTAAGACCTATGTCATCACTCTGCCCACGCTCCTTCATTGGCTGAAAAAATGGCGCCAAACGCGTCATACGAAACGCGACTTTGGCACGAAGATCGCCGACCGCATGGCCGATCCCACACTAGGATCGGGGCGGGTTTCATGAAACCCGACTTTGCCAAAAGTCGGTGACTTTTGAATTTGTCCGATCCGTTTCGCTCAAGCCTAGTTTGGATTCTTCTTGTTTCCTTCAACTGTAGCCAAATGTATACTGTACAAACGTATTGACATGCATACCTCTATGCTGGGGAACTTCGCCCATTCATATACCTTATATGTTTTTTAGTCTCAAACATTAACTTTTGCCATACAAACCCCTATTAATATGCCCTGGCAGGGTATGTTAAAGGAACAGAGGTGGAGTCTGCCGCTCGATACCCAGGACACATTTGGCCAAGGAGCAAAATTGCTACAAAGAGCGTTTCTTGCACTGGAGGATCTAAAACAGTGCTGACATAAGGAAGGACGCATCCAATTTTTTTGCATTTTAATATTTTGTAAGAGTCGGGTAAAAACTCACATTTTTTCTTCCATGAGGGCTTGTCGGAGGAGTTGTAATGTTAAAAAACACAATTTATTTTATTATATAATGTATGGGAAAATGAGGAAAACAATTCCAAGTGAGGTGAAATAATATAAATAAATACAATGCCGTTGAAGGGGTTGTCCAGATTTGGCATGAAAGTCTGCAGTCACTCTATGTGAATGCAGACTTGTGACTACTCACAGCACACACTGTCAGGATTCTCCAGTGACCGGTGGGCATGTGACCATCGCGAATATGCGATTTGCATACTCCTGGTCACATTACGACTAGACTTGCACAGCTTTGCTCAATGCAACTGAATTGTATGCACACGTCTAGTGGGTATGGGACCATGCAGGTAAAGCAATTTTATATTTTAATAGATCAGATTTTTGCAGATGTGGTAATACTATGCTAAACAGGGTTGGACTGGCCCACCAGAGAAGCGGAGAATCCTCTGGTGGGCCCTGGTTTCTCTTTCAGGAGACTCCATAGTGCAAACCTTGCAGTTGCTATGGGGCTCTTCAGTGGGGGTGAAAGGTGAGGTCTCAGAATCAAATCCTCTGGTGGGCCCAATTTTCTTCAGTCTGACGCTGATGCTAAATATGTATATTTTTAACATTTTTTTTAACTTAGTAAAGGGAGGTGATTCTAACTGGTCTTATTTTTAATTTTATTTATTTATTTATTTTTTTTATCTTTCACATTTTTAGTGCACATTGGGAACTTGATTTCATGGTGGTTTGATCACTTGTACTATATATTGGATTACTAGTCTGAATTGAAAGGGCCGTGGTTTTCATTCATTTATTATGCTGTGAGGTCTCCCCAGCTCTAAGCATGATAAACAGAGATAAGAGAAGGGGTTAAAAAAAAATCCTAATCTGACCTAGCCCCTCACCTTACTCCTCATGCTGCCTCCGCTGCAGCTTCTCTAGACCTTTGCACTAATTTTCTGTTCTTTGGGGGCTGACGCCCACGCAGTCATATGGAGGCAGAGTAAAGAGTCATGTGAGGCCATCGGACAGGTGACCATATTGATTTGTTTTTATATTATTCAAATCTCTTCCAAGCCCTTAAACAATTGAGAAAAATGGTGGCCGGCCGCCATTTTACTAGATTCATATGAAACAAATGCCTAAAATAGCATATTCGCCAGTATCTGACATTTTTTGGAAATTCATAACAAATTTGAATCATCCCAAATTATTGACAATCTCTTCTGATAAAAAGGATTGTCTAAAGTGTAAATCCTTGTCGGAGACCCTCCCGTGCTTCACTGCAGACCCTCGTCAATGCAGCAGCCTCAGATTTTAAAACAGGCAAACTGCTACCTACTGTCAGAAATGGAAAATTTTGATCCATCGGTCCAAAGATGTTTCTGACATTGGTAATAGAAGGAGATTTGATTATGCGCGAATACATTAATATAAATGAATACATTGTCCGGGACGCGCCGTCTTATACATTGGTGCTATGCAAACATTGGGAACAAAGTCAATATGCTGCAGTCCATGACAACGTTCTCTAGAGTCACGTCAGCGTCTGCAAAATGAATAGTAAAAAGACTTCTCTAATTTAGCAGTCACATCCATATTCTTGTCAGCGCTCCGTACAGGAAAACTTCAGATACACTGATCGTTACTTACCAGTCGCCAGACTTTCGTTATTAGTAGCCAGGAGGTACTGGGGACCATTAGTAAAATATTAATCACAACCAGTGGAACTCGTCATAAAGGGAATCACTTTTAAAAGATTTCCCCAGGCCATCATTCCTATTCAGAACACAATAGACATCGATAGACTGAGAGCATAAGAACATAAGTGCTGGTTACTCTACTGATTTTATAGGGCCAAGATTGAATAAATAGATGGATTAATAAAGTTACAACCCCAAGTGCCAAAAGTTGGGACGCTGTGTAAAATATAAAGAAAATCAGAATATATTGATTTGGAAATCTCTTGAAGCATATTGTATTCACAACAGAACATAGGACACAAATCGGAAGTTGCATATTATACATTTTTCTATTTCATACGGAAAAAAAAATGAACTAATTTAGAAATTGATGGCAGCGACACATCTCAAAAAGGTTGCGTCCGGTCCGTGTCTACCATTGTGTTGGAGCCCTTCTTTTTACAACAGTCTGTAAATGTCTGGATAGTGAGGAGACCAAGTGCTGGAATTTCATGAGAGGAAGGTTGACCCATTCTTGTCTGATGTAGGCTTCTTGCTGCTCCACAGTTTGACGTCTTTGCAGGATTTTTTGTTTTATAATGCAACAAATGTTCTCTGTTGATGAAAGGTCTGGACTGCAGGCAGCCCTGATTCCCTGAACTCTTCTGTGAAGCCATGCTGCTGTGAGGGATGCAGTATGTGGTTTAGCATTGTCTTGCTGAGCTATACAAAGCCTTTCCTGAAATAGACGATGTCTGGATGGATCATACTGTATGTTGTTCTAAACCCTTGATGGAACCTTTCAAGATGTTTAAGTTGGTAAGCTGCCCATGCCATAGGCACTAATGGCTCCCCATATCACCAGAATTGTAGAAACAGTGTGCTGATAACAAGCTACATGGTCCTACTACTCCTGACCGCAGGTGTAGCACCCCAGGTAACCGGTTGCTACAGTGATGTTGCCTTTCCTTCGGGGAGGGTAATATCATGCTTGGAGGCAATGGAGTTCTCTTTCCCAGGTAAGGCACCTACACACATCACATTCCAAATCTAGGCCAGGAGGGGGAGCTCAGGACCCGAATTCAGGGGAGCTTCAATGAGCTATATGTATCCTGATCTGGAGGAGGAGTCAGCCAGTCTGAGAGAGACAGTGGACAAGGACAGTCTGATAGAGACACTGAAGGAGAAGGAAGTCTGGATCTGAGAGCAGAGAGAGAGGCCGAGCAGCCACAAGGGAGCTGCAGCTTCTGGAAGGAGTGAGAGAATCCGAAGGGTTGTATGTGGTGGAGCTACAGAGGAAAGGAGTGCAGGAGTGGATCATGGCTCAGAGGGGAACTGTGACTGGGCACCCTCAGAGACAGAGCGCAGTAGCCATGTACCAGAAGCCCGAGGCTTTGTGGGACTCTAAGACACAGAGCAGAACTGGAGGACCCAGAACTGTATGTAATTGGCCCACACCACACCTGAGATGCAGCAGCACCTGAAGAGCCCGGGACATGATAGAATCCCTCTAAAATGGCTCATGCTTCCCGTCATGCAGGTACCTGTCCCAGGACAGGGGGAAAGAATGAGGACCTTGTTAGAAAGCTTCAGGCAGCAGGGACCTCACAAAACAGCGCAAGGAGGAAAGGCTCATGGACCTCAACTGGGAAGGAGTTTCTCCCATTGCCTCCGAGCCGGCCGGACCACAGGACACCTGTACCTGGTACCCTGGACTGTGGACTACTACCACCAGTAAACCAGATAAAGACTTTACAACTCTGCATCCTCCACTTATTCGTCGGCATACACCATCCTTGCCACACACCTTGGGAGCCCTGGGGACCCTGCTTCACCTGTGGAAAGCGTTACCATCTTGCTGCAAAAACATCACCCCAGAGGACCCCTTTAAGCAGCGTCGGTCCCTATTGACCGAGAACTACAGGTGGCGTCACAAACAATAGACTTTATTCACAATTCCCCTTAAAAGACCTTTCCCCTGTTATTGGGTGCCCAGGGCCATGAACCAGGTCGCAGCCACCATGACATCCCTTTTAAGACCGGACCGGGTACCGAGTACCCCACGGCCCTGGCGGGCGTTCCACAGGACACAGTGGTTTCCAAAAAGAATTTCACATTTTGATTCATCTGATCGCAGAACAATTTTACATCTTGCCTTAGTCCGTTTCAATTGAACTTAGGCCCAGAGAAGATGACAGCATTTCTTGATTGTGTTGATTTGTGGCTTTTTCTTTGCCTGATAGAGTTTTAACTTTCATTTGTGGATTGCATGAAGAACTGTGTTCACAGTCAATGATTTCTTGGAGTATTCCTGAACCCATGCAGGGGTTTGCATGACCAAATCATGCCTATTGTAAATGCAGCTACGCCGGAGGTCCCGCAGATCACAAGCATACAATATTGCCTATCAGCTTTGTCCTTTGTGCTCAGGGATTTCTCAGGGATTGAAACTTTTGATGATATTATATACTGTAGATAATGAGATATGCAATTTTACATTGAGGAACATTTTTCTGAAAATTTTGCACAATTTTCAGGTGAAGTTTTTCACAGATTGCTGAACCTCTGACTATCTCTACTTCTAGGAGACTCTGCCTTTCTAACCTGCTCTTTTCATACACACTCATGTGACTAAGTTGAACCTCCATTATTATCACCTACTTTTCCAGCCTTCCGGTAACCCTCTCCAAACTTTGTTTTGACATGTGATGCTGCCATAAGTTTCTAAATGGGTTAAACATTTTTCTATTTCATTTAGGAGATATTACAAACATTTCCAGATCTCATCTCACAGTGCTGTCAGCACTGCAAAATGTAAAGCGCTGCGGAATATGTTAGCGCTATATAAAAAGTAAAGATTATTATTATTGAGTGTTTCTGTAAGCCAAAACCAGGAGAGGAACAATCAGACGAAAGGTATAGTAGAAACTCGTCACCTCTTCTGTATTTATCACCCACTTTTTGGCTTTCTAATACTGATGTAAAATACTGACCAAATATTGAACGTGTGAACGTGGCCTAAAAGTCTATAGAAGAAGAAAATAGTAGTCGTTTTTTTTTAAGTTTACTCAAATCCTGGATGTGTGAACCTGGCCTCAGGAAATTATAAAATACATTCTCTTAAAAAAGTAACTTTTGAAAATCTATTCTTATAGTTTTTGTGGCATAGATATAATTTCCATTGTTTTAGGCCAAGTTCACGCCTTCAGTATTTGGTCAGTATTTTACCTCAGTGTTTGGAAGCCAAAACCAGGAGTGGGTGATAAATACAGAAGTGGTGACGTGTTTCTAATATACTTTTCCTCTGATTGTTCTACTCCTGGTTGTTGCTTATAAAGTCTGAGGTAAAATACTGACCAAATAATGAACATGTGAACGTGGCCTAACACTGAGTTTGTTGGTTGAACTCTCTAAGAGGGTGTCTGCTGACCAGCATAGGAAAAATCATCCAAGTTTCATCTAGATTTTTTTTCTAATTTTCATCAGATTTTCCCATCTGAGTGTCCTTTACGTCCATGTGACGTCCGTAGGCGATACATTTTCATAGAAGTACATTGAAGCCTGTACAAGATCATATTCAGTTTCCTAGGTTGATAATAGAAATGTATCTGTAAAAATCAGCTTACTCTCTGATGGTCTGTGTGGGATCCAATTTTATTTTTTCGCACCCATAAACTTGAATATGTGATTTTCACCTGAGACTATAAGTGAAAGTATTGTATGCTACGATTTTTTTCTCATAGATGATTGGATCAATAAAAAAGTCATTCATCTGAACAGCCCTATTAAATAACATGGGTCGGTGTACTGTTCAATCAAAAATCACATGGCACAGGTCCGATTTATACACCCGTCTCCATGAGCCCTAAATCACACTATGTCATTTCCCTGGTACATGTGCTCCGGAGCCAGGTTCTGATGTCAGTGGGATGAGGAAGGAAACAGACACCTGGAGGAAAGCACAGCACAACACTAAGCAGATGGTGCCTTGGTTGGAGCCGAAATCCTGACACTGAACTGATTATAACTAGCAGCAAAAGTTGAAGAATATTTGTCAAATTGGAAAAAAGCAGAGATCCTAAATCTGAATTTGGCAATGCTCTCAGATATTTGTGCTTCAGGCTTCTCTAACCTTTTTTATTTTACTCACCCATTCTCGATAATGTTCCTGATAGTACCGGTATTCTCTATAGTAACTTGTTGTGGATAAAGCTATAAAGTATAATAAAGGTTATAATGTGTATTTTTTGTAGTCCGAGACCACCACTTCCACTACTCACCACCAAGCATACAGTGATGGGCCAGAAGTGGTTCAGGCATTATACGGACCACCAATTACATACAACCGTTTAACCCCATAGGTCCCAAAGCTTCTTTTTTTAATACAATATATTTATTTCCTAAGAAGCATTTTTGGTTTATTTCCGCCTTCTTTAGGTGCTTTCTCAAAATGTAACCCCAAAAATCACATGTGGTCAGGGTCATCACCGTGAAGCTGCCTCATGTGACTAATGAGTCTGGGCAAACCTTTTCCTGACTGCCATAAACTTACTTGTTAACTAATGCATTTATGCCACCATACAAGAGTGCATATATTATATATTTAATCTGACAAGTAAAAATGTAATTGATGCTAAGAAAGTAACCCCCTAAAGTAACATGAAAAAGGGTATCGGCAAGTAATTCGTTATATAACCCTTAACCTCCCACATACCCAATTAATAAACAGACTGCACACTAAAATTGGATTAAATTGGCCCCAGCAGCTTTTTATTAAACAAACAGCATAAAGCACAATTTTTGAACCATATCGGAAAAAATTGGAGGGGTGGTCTTTGAAGTCCATACAAAAACATGTATAATATGTCCACTTTGGATCAGGTTGTAATTTACCTGTAGCCACTTTGCACCAGCTCAGAGCCATCTGTTAGCCAACTTGTCAAATTACATATACCACCGTCCTCGGGCCCTTCAAGCCCTCAACCTGGGACTATTCTACTGCTCATAATCACTTAATTAAGCCCACCTGGGAGGTCCAGAATCTCTTGAGCTCCCCCAGTCCAGTCAGTCTGACATTAGCCACATCCACCAATTTCGATGACCTCCCCACCTGCCACTAACATAAATGTTTTGCACCCCATCAGATATTTATATCTCTACACTTTTAGCCCACGTTCAATACCTTCCTTTATTATCAAACATCGCATATCCAAACCCACTGCATTTAGATGTACTTCGTCCCTTCTCCAAAATTCACCGTTAGCTGATTCCATATCCACGTGACGTAACGACAGCGCTCCATTTCTAACTATAAAATAGGCCACTGCGCTACTAACATTTATTTTGGCTTTGTTGAAGCCATCCAAAGACCTCGCTCCATGCCACACCTTCCGCCACACCTTCCCTGGAATAATGTCTGACCAAATCGTGGTTACCCTAGGAAACATTACCCATAAAATCAGCAAATCGAATGTAATGTTTTTAAACAGTTCACGACACAGCTTCCTCCACAAATCGTTGCACAAGTATAGCTACAGCCCAGTCTAGTCTAACAAAACTAGGGAATTCAGTGAGGAACTGGTTTCACAACATGCCACATTTACCATTCCATCAGAGAATGGCCTCTTCTTTCTGAGTTGCAAGCTGACACCCCGATGATCACACCGCAGTATGTAATGCCTCTCAGGACATGAATAGCCCATGATCCATACTAGTTGCGACAATGTATCTGTGAAAAATAGACACCATTACTTAAATTTGGACATCTACAAAGGATTTGTTTTTATCCTTAAGCCATGTACTACTTTATGCCAGAGTAGGTTGAACATAGAACCTAAATCTCATAGATTCCCATTTCCCAATCCTCTTCGCTACCTCATCACCCATCCCCCTTCTGGCAGCCTCCGTGGCCGACCCAAAAATGTATGTAAACTTTTGACTTTGCAGTAAGTAATAAAAATACCTTAAAGCATTCTCTCTCTCTCATTATTCTGGCATTTGTCAAATATTAATAATTATGGTAATCCTAATTGACCTAAAACAGGAAAGGTTTATTCTGATTTCATGTCAGATATTGAGAAAAACATGCAGATGTGTCTTTTTATATAGTGTATGTAAACATCTGGTTTCAACTGTAAATACGGATCAATACCGTAATTTATGGAAGTGCTCTTTGGAAAGGACAGGTGGTAGATCATCTGAAACATGTTTCAACGCATTTCAAAGGAACTGTGTCCCTCTTCGTCTCTACAAAGTTCATTTGAAACACGTTGGTACTCTTTCGGTCCCAGTTCTGCTCTGTAGCCCCTATGACATCACACGCTAGGCACCTCTGCTGGACATCTTTTTTCCACGCTCATATCCAGGGACGCCACCGGCCTGGGCTTTCCCTGGCTCTGCTTAGCTTCCTCGCAGCGCTACTGGGCTGCGGCAGCTCTGGGCTTGCCTGCTCGCGTTTTCATCCATTACCTACACGACGGACGCCCCACCACAAAACCTGACGTACACTCCTACACCTGGTATCGCTACATCTGGACCCCGGTGAGTTTCTGCCTCATATAGCGGTGTTAATGTTCACACACGCCATATATTGTTTTATCTCATAGCACATAGAGATTCTCTATTATACTCCAACTTGGGTACACTGTATTGGTAGCCACTTCAGGCAGCTTGCAGGACTTAATAGACATGCTCAGCATTAACCCATTGCGGGCTTTTTATACTACTATCCACATTGTATTGGTAGCCACTTTGTACAGCTTGCAGGACCTAATAGGCACGTCAGCATAAACCCAAAGCGTGCTCCCTACACTACTATTCACCTCCTTTTGAGTGATTACGTCGTTTAGGGATTCTCCTGCAAGATCTCAACAGGGTAATCCTTAATATTTACACGTTTTCCCTGTGTGCATGTGTTTTGGGGCTCTCATTCCCTCAAGCGCGGTTTCAGCTTTATTTATTGCTACTGGGATTCTAAAACAGTTCCTAAACCCATTTTCCAACAAAACAGCTACAGATCAATCTCGATATTTACTTATAAAATGTTCCATCTCTGCCAGATGAACTGGCGCCACCCCTTTCTTTATAACTATCTCCTCCTCCTGCACTGTGAATTCCCCCATAAGAGGAGGAGTCATGCTTAAATTTGCATTTTGTCCCGAATTTACAAGCCCCCTTGTTAAATAAGAAGCACAGCCCTCTTTGCTTTGCCACCGAGTGTCCCAACTGTCCGGGACCCCAAATTCTCCCTTTGAAAGTACTGGCCCCCTTGCCCTGTCCTATGAGGAGCTGTCACCCTCAGCCATAAGGCAATATCCTTATGGTACCAACGAATGTTGGACAGCGTCGCCTTTCGCTGACAAAATTGTTCGTCATAGTGCAACCAGCCTTGAAGCCCACACACCCTGTAGGCCTCCCTACATATAGCAAAAAAGGGGCAAACAGTTTTATTTAGCATTATCCCCTACCATGCTAGCAAAAATGGCAAACACTTGCGACCAATTACAAGAAGGTACATGGTATTGAGTGGTACCTCCTCTTTTCTGCATCCTCATTTTTTTAATCATCTTTCTTTAACCTATCCAGATTAAAATGCAAGGTAACAATGAAAAAATGTATTTATTTTTCTGTATTTTTTCTTTTAGTTCCTGCTTCATTTGAGCAAACAGCCCCTCAAAACACACTTATACCTCTCCTCTTGCTGACTCATCCAGCCTAGCAGACACCTCCTTTTATTTGTCCCTGCCCGACGTCTTAACCTGTACTTGTGGTGCCCCTGAGGTCCGATTACCAGAGAGGTACTGCAACTCATCCAGAGGTGTGGGACTCCGCTCTCAGGTAAGTACGGTGCACTACCCAGGATCCACACATTTGAGACAACAATAGCAGGTACTGTGACCCACCCTGCCCCGGTGACCGAAGGGACTTTAGTGGGCCTACTTCCAACCCCGACAGCCCCTCAACCTGGCTAGATTTACTATAATCTAGCCTGGGACCAGACATCAGGTATGGAGGATAGACTGGCGGTTCAGCTGCAGCCTGAACTCATGCCCCGGGAGGTGCGCGGGAAGAGTGGTTTTCTGCTGGGAACACCTGGGTACACAGGCCACTCAAACCCTGGTTGCAGGACTTGCACAATTTGAGTTAACTGCTGTGATGCCTGACCAAGAACTTTGATGGTCAGAATGTTGCAGGCACCAAGTGTTACCTTGGAAAAGAGGGTAGATAATGACTGTCATGGGGCTACCGCGACAGAGAGGTTCCAGAGAACTGCAGCGCTCTGGGCCTCGTTCACACACAGTGAACAGAAGCTCTTCACCTGTATTCTGACCTGGCTGCTTTGTGCCAGCAGTGCAGGAGTTAACCTTATTGCTGAGTTGCTGAGAGCTGGGTCTCTCTCAGCTGAAGTGGATTTTGTAATCTGATCCTCTATATAGACCCAGTCCTGACTTCAGCTATTGTCAGTGATCCGTTCTACTGCCTGGCTTGGAGGTTGAAGGAGCGTAGTGTTGGTGTTGGAGGTTTATTTACAGAGATTGGTGTCTGCTGTTTTGGTTGCACGTTAAACCTGTTTTCCTTCCTAGTTTTCTCCTTCTCTTCCCTTCTATGTGTACCCTCTGTGGTTGTGTGAGCATTTGGTGAGTTTGAGACTTTTAGTTACCTTGTCTGTATATCCTATTATTTGTTGTATTATTACACTGGTGCAGTCCGCCTCCTTTGGGAGAAGAGGGGGCCACTGATAGGGCCTGCACAGGAGACAGGGATACGCTGGCGGCTCAGGTCTCCTAACCATCATAGGTACCCCTGAGATAAGGGAAAGCCAGGGCCCCATTATAGTGGTAGGGACAGGTATGGGTCCCAGTACGCCGTCCTGCCCCTTTATCGCCGCATACAGCGTGACAGACTGCTAAGAAAAGTTAAACTGAATGTTTAGTTAAACTGAGTGTTTGTTCATTAAAGTTCAAAGACAATAGGATCATGGACAGTGAGTGATCAGAACTTTTATTGTACATAGTTAGCACATCTTAATGTGCTCCTTGTTGGTTTTACATCACCCCTTTAAGAGCATGAGTAAGACTGCTGCCCGTGGAATACACACAGGTGTGAGCAGGTTGCGGGATGCAGTGACGGACATGAGGCAGAGCAAGGGTTAACAAGTTTAATAACGGGAATACTCAGCGCAGGGAGGTAAAGGGTTAAACAGGGGATATAAACAGTTCAAATGGCAAAGGATATTGTGAGTTGAAGAACAACAGTTCAGATAACGGCAGTTCTGGTGAAAGTCAGTGGTTCCTAAGTCCATGAAGTGAATAGCGGCGACAACGGCTGGCGCAGTGACTTCTCCAATGGGGTCCTGTGGGCAACAATGCCCCATCTTAAGATGGCAGTGGTCGGTGTCCGGTACCTTCCACTAAGCCCCAAGGCCATAAACATATGCGGCCAGAGCAAACAAGGCCGCAGCACAATCAGGTCGGGAAAATATACGTTGGTAAGGTGAGTTACAAAAGTCTATCCAGTACTCGGTCCTCTCTTTGTGGCACGTGCGCTGTACTCACGAAGCACATGGCATCTCGATCCCTGTCAGCTACAGAGCGCGCTGTACTTTTCTCTCTATGCTGCACGCTGCCTGTTCCTGCCAAGACTGAAGCGCTGACAACCACTGGCGAGCTTGCTTCTCCAGCGGGGTACTGCAGACCATGGTGCGGTCGATGAGAGCAGCAGCGAACAGTCCTGAACTCTTACCTGTCTCTTAGGCGTGTGGCACTTAACTGAACAGGGCTCCCTATTCTTTCCTTATTACTGCTGTGGGCTCCTGCAGCGTGCTGGCATCGGATGGGCCGCGTGTCGTCGCGGCCTGGCTGCACACCTCTTGGATCCCGCTGCGCACGCACCTTGCCTCTCTCACAGGCGGTGGGAAACTGCATTATGCTGCGCGCACTTTCACTTTTAAATGCGCCCCCAGCTTTTGGATCAGAGCCCCGGTCCACTCCTTTCTGCCTTCCCCCAGGAAACAAGGGACGCAGCCTCTGCAGTTCCAAACCTGGCTCAATACAGGTACAACCTGGTCTTCCTCCTTACACAGGCTCAGTGTCGGCACAGCCATTACCTAGCTGTTGGGGGCGAGGCAAGCTAACTGCTGCCTGCTCTCACCCAGTCACTGAGGGGTCATGAACTATGACCTCGTTGCCCCTGTGTCTTGCACACTCCCCCACGAGCGCATCGCCAGCCGGCTCCCTGTGAGCCCTAAGGACTCACCGCTACTGGTCCCGTCACCTCATGCGCCTTTGATGATGAAGGGGAGGACGACTCCTCTCCCCACTGCAGGCCCCTCCATTAAAGTGAAAGCAGATAGAGTCATGACCTTACCTGGAGGGTCCTTGAAGGCAGGGGCGTAGCTAGAGCTTTTGCCGCCCGGGGCTGCTCCCGAGTTTGGCGCCCCCCCTCCCCCCCCCCCCCCCCTCAATACACACAAAGGTTACCAAAAATAGGGCAACACACATGATAGGGTCTGCAAAAAAAAAAAACAAGTTCTGCTTACCTGACCGCGCTCCTGCTCTCTCCACGCAGCTGAAGCGTGCACTCGCCGGCGACTGACAATGACGTCAGAAGCCGTCGACGTGTGCGCTGCGGCCGACTTCAGCTGCCAGCCTCCAAATGGCTGGTGGCTGTTGTTAACTATTGACGTACGGGCGCGGGCCCGCACGTCAATAGCGTTAAACAGCTGCAGCGCCGGCCGCGGTTTTAGAGGGCCCCGGGCGAAAGAGTCTCAGTGGGCCCCCCCTTTAACACATAGCATGATTCATGATGCAGATACAGCAGAGAAATATAGCATAGCCACATAGCATATAACACAGCCCACGTAGCATATAGCACAGCCACGTAGTGTATAACACAGCCCACGCAGTATATAGCACAGCCCACATAGCGTATAGCACAGCCACGTAGTATATAACACAGCCACGTAGTATATAACACAGCCATGTAGTATATTGCACAGCCCACGTAGCATATTGCCCAGCCACGTAGTATATAACACAGCCATGTAGTATATTGCACAGCCCACGTAGCATATTGCCCAGCCACGTAGTATATTGCCCAGCCACGTAGTATATTGCCCAGCCACGTAGTATATTGCCCAGCCACGTAGTATATTGCCCAGTCACGTAGTATATTGCCCAGCCACGTAGTATATTGCCCAGTGATGGAGTATACAGCACAGAGCCACGTAGTATACAGACTTAAAATAAAAAATAAACATATACTCACCCTCCGATGAATTCTGGCCCTGTATCGCACGAGGCAGCTTCCAGTCCCAGGGTTGGTATGAGCGCAGGACCTGTGATGACGTTGCGGTCACATGACCGTGACGTCATGGCAGGTCCTTCTCACATACCATCCTTGGCACCGGAAGCTGCCGCTTGCATGGAGCGGGGACTGGAGCGTTGCGAGGAGCGGGAAAGGCAATGGAGGGTGAGTATAGCAGGTTTTTTCATTTTTTTATTATTTTTAACATGACATATTTTTACTATTGATGCTGCATAGGCAGCATCAATAGTAAATAGTTGGGGACACACAGGGTTAATAGCAGCGGTAACGGAGTGTGTTACACCACGGCCCGTTACCGCTGCTATTAACCCTGTGTGAGTGGTGACTGGAGGGGATTATGGAGCGGGCGCTGATTGTGGGGAGTATAGAGCAGGCGCCGGGCACTGACTGCAGCGGAGGGACTAATTGGACTGTGCCCGTCGCTGATTGGTCGCGGCAGCCATGACAGGCAGCTGCCGAGACCAATCAGCGACGACAGACAGAGGCCGCGACCAATGAATATCCGTGAAAGAAAGAAAGACAGAAGGACAGACAGAAAGACGGAAGTGTGACCCTTAGACAATGATGTAATATATATATATACATATATATATACATATATACTTCTCACCTGTGTCTTGCCTCTCTGTTGTTTTCTGTCTCTGTTCTCACATCTTTTCTGTCTCCCGCTCTGATTTTCATATTTCCTTCTGCCTCTTCTTCCTGCTTGTCCGTGGCTCCGCCCCCGACATTTAGCCCCGCCCCTCCATGGCTCTTCACATTGTGAGAGCTGTGACGCTGCTGGAGGGGCGGGATCGGAGCTTCTGCTGCTGACTGCAGGTGCGGGGGTGAGTCACAGCGTGTGTGACTGTGTGCCCCTGCTACACTGCAGCCAGCAACTCTGCACGGCCGCGCGCACTGCCAGCGCTCTGCTCCAGTCCTCATAATGCTGGGAGGAAGGAGCAGAGAATGAGTGCGCGCAGCCGTGCTGATAGCCGCCCCCACATTGTACCGCCCGGGGCGGCCCGCCCCCCCCGCACCCCCCTTCCTACGCCACTGCTTGAAGGGGTTCCTAATGTGGTGTTGGACCCAGGGGGGTTCCTCTGGACTTATCCTCCACGGCCGGCATCCATCTTGGGGTGCCTTAGCTGGACTATCCCCAGACCCACATAGCAGTCTCTAGAACATTGTATAGCACTCGTCTGAGATATATGGCGGTGTGAGCGAGCTCTAAAGGTGACTAGCAGTCTTTCAATTGCAAAATCCAGTACTACACTAGAGGACATTTTGTGGGTATCATCTGCGTTGCTGTACAAAAGGCAATCCAGGCATGTAGAAAGTAAAGGATGGTTTTCTTTCCTCAACACGTTTCGAAGTATACAGTACTTCTTCCTACAGGACTTCATTTTATATCATCTCCTGAGGAAGAAGTCCTGTAAACTTCAAAATGCGTTGAGGAAATAAAACCATTGTTTACCTTCTACACGTCTGGATTGCCTTTTGTACAGCAGCGCGGATCATACCCACAAAATTTCCTCTATTGTAATACTATGATTCGGTCATTTGTTTGACCTGTGGATCCGCTGTAGCTGTTAACTCAGATGAGTCTATGTGCTTGATATCGAGAAATATCAGGTGAGTGCAAACTAATCAAAAAACCTTTATTAATCATCCCATAAGACCCTATTGGCGCTTTTCTCTCCTGTAGCATTTCTTTGAATTGCAAAATCCAGTAATAATGGATTGCTTTCAATCATATACCAGTACTTTTTTTTCATTATTAATCTTATTAAATTACTCATGCTAATTTTTTCTCATGTCTAATCTGTATTTATTCCGTTTTTACAGCATCAGCTTTTAAAATAATTTACAGGACCATTTATAGTTTTGTGTTACTGAATTGCAATGTATTCATGAAAATTGCACTATTCTCCATATAGAATCTGTTTTTTTTTGCACACCCATAGACTTGAATGGGTGCGAAAAATACTCTCTCATCTGCGCTGCCCCATTGAATAACATTGGTGCTGTCCGTTTTCTTTCGGACCCTTAGTGATACCACAAAGAGCATTATCTGCACTGTCCTTCATTACACAGACAAGCTATTATTTTGATGCTAAAATAAAGGTCCAGATTAATTAAGAGCGGCATTTTCACATCATTCTTGATGAGGGGGTTGGGTGGGGTACGAGGGTCCTGATTCATTAGGAGGCACACATTTCTTAATCCGGCGAGTTGCAAAACGGCATGTGTCTCCTGTTGTGAATTCTGTGGCAGAGCTCCCTCCTGTGGTCACAAGTGGTACTTCGGCTGATTCTCTCTGTGAGCTTCCGTTGGTGGAGGAAAGTGGTACTGCGGCTTCTGAGTTTCCTTCCTCAGGTTATGTGGTGAAGTCGTTAGGTGCTGCTCTATTTAACTCCACCTAGTGCTTTGATCCTGGCCTCCAGTCAATGTTCTAGTATTGGACCTGTTTCCTCCTGGATCGTTCCTGTGGCCTGCTGCTCTGCATAGCTAAGTTACTCTTTGCTATTTGTTTGCTGTTTTTTTCTGTCCAGCTTGTCAATTTGTTTTTTTTCTGCTTGCTGGAAGCTCTGAGACGCGGAGGGTGTACCTCCGTGCCGTTAGTGGTTTTTGTAGGCTTTTGTGTTGACCGCAAAGTTACCTTTCCTATCCTCGCTCTGTTCAGAAAGTTGGGCCTCACTTTGCTAAATCTATTTCATCTCTACGTTTGTCTTTTCATCTTAACTCACAGTGATTATGTGTGGGGGCTGCCTTTTCCTTTGGGGTATTTCTCTGAGGCAAGGTAGGCTTATTTTCTATCTTCAGGCCAGCTAGTTTCTCAGGCCGTGCCGAGTTGCATAGGGAGCGTTAGGCGCAATCCACGGCTGCCTTTAGTGTGGTTGGTGAGGATTAGGGATTGCGGTCAACAGAGTTTCCACGTCTCAGAGCTCGTTCTTGTTTTTTGGGTTATTGCCAGGTCACTGTATGTGCGCTGACCTCTATGTCCATTGTGGTACTGAATTACCTTTCATAACAGTACTGGAGGCCTAAAGTACTAATGATTCTCAATAGAGGGAAAAAAGAAGTTCTGAGACCATTTTTTTTTCTTTGCACTGTGTTTTGCCTTTTTTTTCCCCTAGACATTTGGGTGGTTCAGGACACAGGTGTAGCAATGGACATTAAAGGTCTGTCTTCATGTGTGGATCAGCTCACGGCAAGAGTACAAAGTATTCAAGACTTTGTGGTTCAGAATTCTATGTTAGAACCGAGAATTCCTATTCCTGATTTGTTTTTTGGAGATAGAACTAAATTTCTGAGTTTCAAAAATAATTGTAAACTATTTCTGGCTTTGAAACCTCACTCCTCTGGTGACCCAGTTCAACAAGTTAGGATCGTTATTTCTTTTTTGCGTGGTGACCCTCAGGACTGGGCATTTTCTCTTGCGTCAGGAGATCCTGCATTAAGTAATATCGATGCATTTTTCCTGTTGCTCGGATTGCTGCTATTTTCAGAAAAGGTCTCTCTGAAGCCCTTAAGGATGTCATGGTGGGATTTCCTATGCCTGCTGGTCTGAATGAGTCTATGTCTTTGGCCATTCAGATCGGTCGACGCTTGCGTGAGCGTAAATCTGTGCACCATTTGGCGGTATTACCTGAGCGTAAACCTGAGCCTATGCAGTGCGATAGGACTTTGACCAGAGTTGAACGGCAAGAACACAGACGTCTGAATGGGCTGTGTTTCTACTGTGGTGATTCCACTCATGCTATCTCTGATTGTCCTAAGCGCACTAAGCGGTTCGCTAGGTCTGCCACCATTGGTACGGTACAGTCAAAATTTATTCTGTCTGTTACCTTGATCTGCTCTTTGTCATCATATTCTGTCATGGCATTTGTGGACTCAGGCGCTGCTCTGAATTTGATGGACTTGGAGTATGCTAGGCGTTGTGGGTTTTTCTTGGAGCCCTTGCAGTGTCCTATTCCATTGAGAGGAATTGATGCTACGCCTTTGGCCAAGAATAAGCCTCAGTATTGGACCCACCTGACCATGTGCATGGCTCCTGCACATCAGGAGGTTATTCGCTTTCTGGTGTTGCATAATCTGCATGATGTGGTCGTGTTGGGGTTGCAATGGCTACAAGCCCATAATCCAGTATTAGATTGGAAATCCATGTCTGTGTCCAGCTGGGGTTGTCAGGGGGTACATGGTGATGTCCCATTTCTGACTATTTCGTCATCCACCCCTTCTGAGGTTCCTGAGTTCTTGTCTGATTACCGGGATTTATTTGATGAGCCCAAGTCCGATACCCTACCTCCGCATAGGGATTGTGATTGTGCTATTGATTTGATTCCTGGTAGTAAATTCCCAAAAGGTCGATTGTTTAATTTATCTGTGCCTGAGCACGCCGCTATGCGGAGTTATGTGAAGGAGTCTTTAGAGAAGGGGCATATTCGCCCGCAATCGTCACCATTAGGAGCAGGGTTCTTTTTTGTAGCCAAGAAGGATGGTTCACTGAGACCTTGTATAGATTACCGCCTTCTAAATAAGATCACGGTTAAATTTCAGTACCCCTTGCCATTGTTATCTGATTTGTTTGCTCGGATTAAGGGGGCTAGTTGGTTCACCAAGATAGATCTTCGTGGTGCGTATAATCTTGTGCGTATTAAGCGAGGCGATGAGTGGAAAACTGCATTTAATATGCCCGAGGGCCATTTTGAGTATCTAGTAATGCCGTTCGGACTTGCCAATGCTCCATCAGTGTTTCAGTCCTTTATGCATGACATCTTCCGAGAGTACCTGGATAAATTCCTGATTGTGTACTTAGATGACATTTTGATCTTCTCGGATGATTGGGAGTCTCATGTGAAGCAGGTCAGAACGGTGTTTCAGGTCCTGCGTGCTAATTCTTTGTTTGTGAAGGGATCAAAGTGTCTCTTTGGTGTTCAGAAGGTTTCATTTTCGGGGTTCATCTTTTCCCCTTCTACTATCGAGATGGACCCTGTTAAGGTCCAAGCCATCCATAATTGGACTCAGCCGACGTCTCTGAAAAGTCTGCAAAAGTTCCTGGGCTTTGCTAATTTTTATCGTCGCTTCATCTGCAATTTTTCTAGTATTGCTAAACCATTGACCGATTTGACCAAGAAAGGTGCTGATGTGGTCAATTGGTCTTCTGCTGCGGTGGAAGCTTTTCAAGAGTTGAAGCGTCGTTTTTCTTCTGCCCCTGTGCTGTGTCAACCAGATGTTTCGCTTCACTTCCAGGTCGAGGTTGATGCTTCTGAGATTGGAGCAGGGGCTGTTTTGTCGCAGAGAAGTTCTGATTGCTCGGTGATGAAACCATGCGCCTTCTTTTCCAGGAAGTTTTCGCCTGCTGAGCGAAATTATGATGTGGGCAATCGAGAGTTGCTGGCCATGAAGTGGGCATTCGAGGAGTGGCGTCATTGGCTTGAAGGAGCTAAGCATCGCGTGGTGGTCTTGACTGATCATAAGAACTTGACTTATCTCGAGTCCACCAAGCGGTTGAATCCTAGACAAGCTCGTTGGTCGTTGTTTTTTTGCCCGTTTTGACTTTGTGATTTCATACCTTCCGGGCTCTAAAAATGTGAAGGCGGATGCTCTGTCTAGGAGTTTTGTGCCCGACTCTCCGGGTGTATCTGAGCCGGCGGGTATCCTCAAAGAGGGAGTAATTGTGTCTGCCATCTCCCCTGATTTGCGGCGGGTGCTGCAAAAATTTCAGGCTAATAAACCTGATCGTTGCCCAGCGGAGAAACTGTTTGTCCCTGATAGGTGGACGAATAAAGTTATCTCTGAGGTTCATTGTTCGGTGTTGGCTGGTCATCCTGGAATCTTTGGTACCAGAGAGTTAGTGGCTAGATCCTTTTGGTGGCCATCTCTGTCGCGGGATGTGCGTACTTTTGTGCAGTCCTGTGGGATTTGTGCTCGGGCTAAGCCCTGCTGTTCTCGTGCCAGTGGGTTGCTTTTGCCCTTGCCGCTCCCGAAGAGGCCTTGGACACATATCTCTATGGATTTTATTTCAGATCTTAACGTCTCTCAAAAGATGTCAGTCATTTGGGTGGTCTGTGATCGCTTCTCTAAGATGGTCCATTTGGTACCCTTGTCTAAATTGCCTTCCTCCTCTGATTTGGTGCCATTGTTTTTCCAGCATGTGGTTCGTTTACATGGCATTCCAGAGAATATCGTTTCTGACAGAGGTTCCCAGTTTGTTTCGAGGTTTTGGCGAGCCTTTTGTGGTAGGATGGGCATTGACTTGTCTTTTTCTTCGGCTTTCCATCCTCAGACTAATGGCTAGACCGAACAAACCAATCAGACCTTGGAAACATATCTGAGATGCTTTGTTTCTGCTGATCAGGATGACTGGGTGTCCTTTTTGCCTTTGGCTGAGTTCGCCCTTAATAATCGGGCCAGCTCGGCTACCTTGGTTTCACCGTTTTTCTGCAACTCTGGGTTCCATCCTCGTTTCTCTTCAGGGCAGGTTGAGTCTTCGGACTGTCCTGGTGTGGATACTGTGGTGGACAGGTTGCAGCAGATTTGGACAATTTGACTTTGTCCCAGGAGAAGGCTCAACGTTTCGCTAATCACAGACGCTGTGTGGGTCCCCGACTTCGGGTTGGGGACTTGGTTTGGTTATCTTCTCGTCATATTCCTATGAAGGTTTCCTCTCCTAAGTTTAAACCTCGTTTTATTGGTCCGTATAGGATTTCTGAGGTTCTAATCCTGTGTCTTTTCGTCTGACCCTTCCAGATTCTTTTTCCATACATAACGTATTCCATAGGTCATTGTTGCGGAGATACGTGGCACCTATGGTTCCATCTGTTGATCCTCCTGCCCCGGTTTTGGTGGAGGGGGAGTTGGAGTATATTGTGGAGAAGATTTTGGATTCTCGTGTTTCAAGGCGGAAACTCCAGTATCTGGTTAAGTGGAAGGGTTATGCTCAGGAACATAATTCCTGGGTCTTTGCCTCTGATGTCCATGCTCCCGATCTTGTTCGTGCCTTTCATATGGCCCATCCTGGTCGTCCTGGGAGCTCTGGTGAGGGTTCGGTGACCCCTCCTCAAGGGGGGGTACTGTTGTGAATTCTGTGGCAGAGCTCCCTCCTGTGGTCACAAGTGGTACTTCGGCTGATTCTCTCTGTGAGCTTCCGTTGGTGGAGGAAAGTGGTACTGCGGCTTCTGAGTTTCCTTCCTCAGGTTCGTGGTGAAGTCGTTAGGTGCTGCTCTATTTAACTCCACCTAGTGCTTTGATCCTGGCCTCCAGTCAATGTTCTAGTATTGGACCTGTTTCCTCCTGGATCGTTCCTGTGGCCTGCTGCTCTGCATAGCTAAGTTACTCTTTGCTATTTGTTTGCTGTTTTTTTCTGTCCAGCTTGTCAATTTGTTTTTTTTCTGCTTGCTGGAAGCTCTGAGACGCGGAGGGTGTACCTCCGTGCCGTTAGTTCGGTGCGGAGGGTCTTTTTGCCCCCTTTGCGTGGTTTTTGTAGGGTTTTGTGTTGACCGCAAAGTTACCTTTCCTATCCTCGCTCTGTTCAGAAAGTTGGGCCTCACTTTGCTAAATCTATTTCATCTCTACGTTTGTCTTTTCATCTTAACTCACAGTCATTATGTGTGGGGGCTGCCTTTTCCTTTGGGGTATTTCTCTGAGGCAAGGTAGGCTTATTTTCTATCTTCAGGCTAGCTAGTTTCTCAGGCCGTGCCGAGTTGCATAGGGAGCGTTAGGCGCAATCCACGGCTGCCTTTAGTGTGGTTGGTGAGGATTAGGGATTGCGGTCAACAGAGTTTCCACGTCTCAGAGCTCGTTCTTGTTTTTTGGGTTATTGCCAGGTCACTGTATGTGCGCTGTGTTGTGAATTCTGTGGCAGAGCTCCCTCCTGTGGTCACAAGTGGTACTTCGGCTGATTCTCTCTGGGAGCTTCCGTTTGTGGAGGAAAGTGGTACTGCGGCTTCTGAGTTACCTCCCTCAGGTGATCTTGTGAGGTCGTTAGGTGCTTCTCTACTTAACTCCACCTAATGCTTTGATCCATGCTTCCTGTCAATGTTCCAGTGTTGGACTTGTTTTTCCCTGGATCATTCCTGTGGCCTGCTGCTCTGCATAGCTAAGTGCTTCTTTGCTATTTGTTTGCTATTTTTTCTGTCCAGCGTGTCTATTTGTTTTGCTGGAAGCTCTGGGACGCAAAGGGTGTACCTCCGTGCCGTTAGTTCGGTACGGAGGGTCTTTTTGCCCCCTTTGCGTGGTTTTCTTTAGGGTTTTGTGTAGACCGCAAAGTTATCTTTCCTATCCTCGCTCTGTTTAGAAAGTCGGGCCTCACTTTGCTGAATCTATTTCATCCCTACGTTTGTCTTTTCATCTTACTCACAGTCATTATATGTGGGGGGCTGCCTTTTCCTTTGGGGTATTTCTCTGAGGCAAGGTAGGCTTATTTTCTATCTTCAGGCTAGTTAGTTTCTCAGGCTGTGCCGAGTTGCATAGGCAGAGTTAGGCGCAATCCACGGCTGCCTCTAGTGTTGTTTGGAGAGGATTAGGGATTGCGGTCTGCAGAGTTCCCACGTCTCAGAGCTCGTTCTATGATTTTGGGTTATTGTCAGATCACTGTATGTGTTCTGACCGCTATGTCCATTGTGGTACTGAATTGCCTTTCATAACAGCGCTGACCTCTATGTCCATTGTGGTACTGAATTACCTTTCATAACAGTCTCCTTCTGCGCCTTGCCGCAAATGTTACTCTAGTCCTTAACAGGACTCATAAAAAAATTGACAAGTTGGGGTCTCCGTGTCCGTTCCACCCACTTTGCCAGAGATGAAAATGCGCGGAAATTTTTTTTTCTGACAACTCAAAATTTTTTATGGCAGTGTTCTGGTGTAAAAGCTTTGATGAATGAGGAACTTGGTAATGATTGGTCCTTTGGTGGTGGTGCTGCAGGGCACTTAGTACTGGATTTGTCCTTTGGTGGTGGTGCTGCAGGGCACTTAGTACTGGATTTGTCCTTTGGTGGTTGTGCTGCAGGGGACTTGGTACTGGATTGGTCCTTTGGTGGTGGTGCTGCAGGGGGCTTGGTACTGGATTAGTCCTTTGGTGGTTGTGCTGCAGGGGGCTTGGTACTGGATTAGTCCTTTGGTGGTGGTGCTGCAGGGGACTTAGTACTGGATTTGTCCTTTGGTGGTGTTGCAGGGGGCTTGGTACTGGATTGGTCCTTTAGTGGTGGTGCTGCAGGGAACTTAGTACTGGATTGGTCCTTTGGTGGTTGTGCAGCAGGGGACTTGGTACTGGATTAGTCCTTTGGTGGTGGTGCTGCAGGGGACTTAGTACTGGATTTGTCCTTTGGTGGTGCTGCAGGGGGCTTGGTACTGGATTAGTCCTTTGGTGGTGGTGCTGCAGGGGACTTAGTACTGGATTTGTCCTTTGGTGGTGTTGCAGGGGGCTTGGTACTGGATTGGTCCTTTAGTGGTGGTGCTGCAGGGAACTTAGTACTGGATTGGTCCTTTGGTGGTTGTGCAGCAGGGGACTTGGTACTGGATTAGTCCTTTGGTGGTGGTGCTGCAGGGGACTTAGTACTGGATTTGTCCTTTGGTGGTGCTGCAGGGGGCTTGGTACTGGATTAGTCCTTTGGTGGTGGTGCTGCAGGGGACTTAGTACTGGATTTGTCCTTTGGTGGTTGTGCTGCAGGGGACTTAGTACTGGATTTGTCCTTTGGTGGTGCTGCAGGGGACTTGGTACTGATTGATCCTTTGGTGGTGGTGCTGCAGGGGACTTGGTACTGATTGGTCCTTTGGTGGTGGTGCTGCAGGGGACTTGGTACTGATTGATCCTATGGTGGTGGTGCTGCAGGGGACTTGGTACTGATTGATCCTTTGGTGGTGCTGCAGGAGACTTGGTACTGATTGATCCTTTGGTGGTGGTGCTTCAGGGGACTTGGTACTGATTGGTCCTTTGGTGGTGGTGCTGCAGGGGACTTGGTACTGATTGGTCCTTTGGTGGTGGTGCTGCAGGGGACTTGGTACTGATTGATTCCTATGGTGGTGGTGCTGCAGGGGACTTGGTACTGATTGATCCTATGGTGGTGGTGCTGCAGGGGACTTGGTACTGATTGATCCTTTGGTGGTGGTGCTTCAGGGGACTTGGTACTGATTGGTCCTTTGGTGGTGGTGCTGCAGGGGACTTGGTACTGATTGGTCCTTTGGTGGTGGTGCTGCAGGGGACTTGGTACTGATTGATTTCTATGGTGGTGGTGCTGCAGGGGACTTGGTACTGATTGATTCCTATGGTGGTGGTGCTGCAGGGGACTTGGTACTGATTGATCCTATGGTGGTGGTGCTGCAGGGGACTTGGTACTGATTGATCCTATGGTGGTGGTGCTGCAGGGGACTTGGTACTGATTGATCCTTTGGTGGTGGTGCTTCAGGGGACTTGGTACTGATTGGTCCTTTGGTGGTGGTGCTGCAGGGGACTTGGTACTGATTGGTCCTTTGGTGGTGGTGCTGCAGGGGACTTGGTACTGATTGATTTCTATGGTGGTGGTGCTGCAGGGGACTTGGTACTGATTGGTCCTTTGGTGGTGGTTCTGCAGGGGACTTGGTACTGATTGATCCTATGGTGGTGGTGCTGCAGGGGACTTGGTACTGATTGGTCCTTTGGTGGTGGTGCTGCAGGGGACTTGGTACTGATTGGTCCTTTGGTGGTGGCGCTGCAGGGGACTTGGCACTGATTGGTCCTTTGGTGGTGGTGCTGCAGAGAACTTGAACACCTGTCACTGGCTTCCCCTATAGAAACTGAAGAACCTGAGAAATGTTTTCAGTTGTTGCATTTTGTTAAATAATTTGAACTGTTGAACTATAAAGAAAAGACATAAATGGAAGTGTTAATCTACTGTAAATCATTACCTGACGTTTCTAGCTTCTGATACAATATTATAATGACTCACTGTTGTATCAAATATATAATATAAGACGTGTTTATTTATAATGTATATGACTGTAATGAATAACATTCCACAGGAACGACAGCAGAGACATCAGCAAGTAACCTTTATATTTAGAACTGCGTTTCACAGGTCTCATCCGTTACTCATTTCCTCGCCCACACAGATCATCAGCAGCATCCACCATTCACATTAACACTCCGTGGAGATGCGCCCACACAGCCTGATCAATGAAAATGTGCCCACACTGCACATTCATTTATATAATACACAAATCATCTTCCCACCCAAAATTACCTTTTTTTTTAAGGGTTTGGGCACACGTTTAGTGTCTGCAGGTGAGTTTCTGCAGCAAAAACCAGAGTGTTGGTAGGAAAAATACTGCTTAAAATCTGTGCATTTTTGCTGTGTTTTTACATTAGTTTTTTTCTTATTTATTTGAATGGGTGAATAACCCTGAATTAAATGACACAATGTTTTAAAAAAATGCTTTGAAGGTTCAGATCTGAAAAAAATAATACTGTACTCTGGACATCACTAATAGGCTATTAACCTGGATGCTGTGCATCACCTGTTTGCGAACAGCACTCATACAAGCCTCTATTGTGCATTAATATACCAAGCAACCACCCCCTCCATGGACTGTTAGGCCAAGAGTGGTTGTCTCATCAGTATTTTTGGACCTATGCTGCTGCCATCTTAACTACATGGATCCACTGCATCCTGATAGTGCATTTGTTTGGAGGAAGGACAGGTAAACATCACTGCCGCTTTTCTGCTGCTTAGAAAAAAAATAAGCAGCATGTGCATGAGATTTTAGAAATATACGGTAATTCATTTTGATTTTGCTGGTACTGTAAAACGCTGCATTCTTTCTGTGGCAAAAAAACAAGGCAAAAAAAATGCAACGTGCTGCAACCTTAGAATTCTTTGTGGTCCAGAATCTACAGGTGCTTCTCACAAAATTAGAATATCATCACAAAGTTAATTTATTTCAGTTCTTCAATACAAAAAGTGAAACTCATATATTATATAGAGTCATTACTGTCACAGTCTCTGCTCCCCAGCCCGGAGCCTCTGCCTTACCTGCTCTAGCGTCCTGGCATTCTGGTGCCACGTCGCTGGTGCTCACCTGCTCTGGAATCTCCTTTTCTGTTTCAGCGTCCCAGTTTGCTGCTGCTGCATCGTCCTTGGTCCCCCGGTCTGGCGCCTCTCGCTCCACTTCGGTGTCCCGGCGTCCTGCTGGTCGGGAGCGCTGCTGCTTCTCTCGGATGCCTCCTGTCCCACCTCTGGCTCCTGGGTCCCTGTGCCTGTGCGTGCCTCCTGGCTATCTTAGGTTGCAGCCGCGTTCAGCCTCATTCATTTATCGATTTCTTTTCACTTGCTTCGCCGCTCTACCAATAGCTGCGGTGTGCTGGCTAAATCATTATTATTATTATTTATATAGAACCATTAATTCCATGGTGCTGTACAATGGAAAGGGGTTACATGCAGAGTTATAGATATCGTTTACAGTAAACAAATTTACAATGACAGACTGGTACAGAGGGGAGAGGACCCTGTCCTTATGGATTTACAATCTATGGGATAATGGGGAAGAGACAGAAGGTCGGGGGTGCGGCAGCTCTGGTGATGGTGAGGCAGCAGCTCTGGTGGTGGTGAGGCGGCAGCTGGGGTGGTGGTGAGGCGGCAGAATGGTTATTGCAGGCTGCAGACTTTCCTGAAGAGATGGGTTTTCAGGTTCCGCCTGAAGGATCAGAGGGTGGTGGATAATCGGACGTGTTGAGGTGAGGAAATCCAGAGGATGGGGGATATTCTGGAGAAAACTTGGAGGCAGTTATGTGAGGAACGAATAAGTGTGGAGGAGAGTAGGAGGTCTTGGGAGGATCGAAGATTGCTTGAGAGAAGATATTGGGAGATTAGTTCAGAGATATAGGGAGGGGACAGGTTGTGGATGGCTTGGTAATCAGTGTTAGTAGTTTGAACTGGATTCGTTGGGGAATTGGGAGCCAGTGGAGGGATTTGCAGAGAGGAGAAGCAGGGGAGTAGCGAGGAGAGAGGTGGATTAGCCAGGCAGCAGCAATTGAGAACAGATTGGAGTGGTGCAAGAGAATTAGCGGGGAGCCCACAGAAGAGGATGTTGCAGTAATCGAGGCAAGAGATGATGAGAGCATGCACAAGAGTTTTAGTAGATTGAGGGCTGAGGAAGGGATGGATTCTGGCAATATTTTTGAGTTGGAGGCGACAGGAGGTGGCAAGAGTTTGGACGTGTGGTTTGAAGGACAGGGCAGAGTCGAGAGTTACTCCGAGGCAGCGAACTACAGGTGCGGGAGAGAGCGTGATAACGTTTTCCATAATAGATAGATCGGGTAGGGGAGATATGCGAAATGGAGGAAAGATGATGAGTTCGGTTTTATCTACATTGAGTTTAGGAAGCAAGAGGTGAAGAAGGAGGATATGGCTGATAGACACTCCGGGATTCTGGACAGCAGAGGGGTAACATCTGGGCCACAGAGGTAGATCTGAGTGTCGTCCGCATACAGGTGGTACTTGAAGCCATAGGACTTTATGAGTTGTCCTAGGCCAAGGGTATAGATAGAAAAAAGTAGGGGCCCCAGGACAGAGGCTTGAGGGACACCAACAGAGGGCGGAATGAGGTAGTTTGGGAGTGGGAAATGCTAAATGTGCGGTCGGAAAGGTATGAGGCAAACCAGGACAGGGCAAGGTATTTGATGGCAAGGGAGGAAAGAATATGTAGCAGTAGGCAATGGTCGACTGTGTCGAAGGCAGAAGACAGGTCGAGAAGGAGGAAGATGGAGAACTGTCCATTGGCTTTGGCTGTGGGTAAGTCATTAGTAATTTTGGTCAGGGCAGTTTTGGTGGAGTGGTGGGGGCGGAAGCCAGATTGGCGGTTGTCAAGGAGAGAGTTAGATGAGAGGTGGGAGGAAAGTTGAACATGGACATGCTGCTCAAGGAGTTTTGAAGCTTCCCCTTAAGGAGGAGCCTGATTATTGTGTTAAGTCTCATTGACACTCAGGTCCCTCCTTTAACTGGTTGTGCTTCTACTTTGGGCATATCTTATCCTACTGTTCCTTTGTGCTTCCCCCTCTAGTGTCATCCCCTTCCTGCGTTATCCAGAGGTCCTGGCTTCCTGCTTCCACCTTCTAGTCTCTCTCCCTTCTCTCCATTGATTCCCTGGCTATCTTGTGCCATGTGTCATTGATCTCAATTCTGCTTACATATTTCTTGAGCCTTCCTTATCAGTTCCTACGAGTTGCCCTCTCGGTACCGGCTGTTGAGGTATTAGAGTCCCCTGGCCTTGTATAGGGGTCAGCCTCACTAGGTCAGCTCACCCAGAGGAGGTTCGATACCTCAACTCAGAGGGTCCACTCTAGGGCACCTTCCTCTAAGGAGTCATTACTAGTGTTGAGTATTCCGATACCGCAAGTATCGGGTATCGGCCGATATTTGCGATATCGGAATTCCGATACCGAGTTCCGATATTTTTGTGATATCGGGAATCGGTATCGGGATTAAGATTAATGTGTAAAATAAAGAATAAAAATAAAAAATATTGATATACTTACCCTCTGACGCGCCCTGGTCGTCACCGCTGCAACCGCCTTGCTTTCGTTCCGAAGAATGAGCGCGTTAAGGACCTTCGATGACGTCGCGGCTTGTGATTGGTCGCGTGAGCGGTCACATGACCGCTCAGCGACCAATCACAAGCCGCGACATCATCGAAGGCCCTTAACGCGCTCATTCTTCGGAACAAAAGCAAGGCGGTTGCAGCGGTGACGACCAGGGCGCGTCAGAGGGTAAGTATATCAATATTTTTTTTTTTTATTCTTTATTTTACACATGAATATGGATCCCAGGGCCTGAAGGAGAGTTTCCTCTTCTTCAGACCCTGGGATCCATTACAGGATACCTTCCGATATTTGTGTCCCATTGACTTGTATTGGTATCGGATATCGGTATCGGCGATATCCGATATTTTTCGGATATCGGCCGATACCATCCGATACCGATACTTTCAAATATCGGACGGTATCGCTCAACACTAGTCATTACAATTACAAACAGAGTGATCTATTTCATGTGTTTATTTCTGTTAATGTTGTTGATTAAGAAAGCCAAAGAAAACACAAAATTTACTTTAATCTGAAAACAACACCTTGGACCACTGAGCATCAGTCCAGTTCTTTTTCTACTTGGCCCAGGTAAGACGCTTCTGGCGTTGTCTATTGGTCAGGAGAGGCTTGGCACAAGGAATGTGACACTTGTAGCCCATGTCCTGGATACATCTGTGTGTGGTGGCTCTTGAAGCAATGACTCCAGTAGCAGTCTACTCCTTGTGAATCTGCCCCAAATGTTTGAATGGCCTTTTCTTAACACTCCTTTCAAGGCTGCGGTTATCCCGGCTGCTTGTGCAGCTTTTTCTACTAGACTTTTTCCTTCCACTCAACTTTCCATTAATATGCTTGGATACAGCACTCTCTGAACAGCAAGCTTCTTTAGCAATGACCTTTTGTGGCTTATCCTCCTCGTGGAGTGTGTCAGTGACTGACTTCTGGACATTTGTTAAGTCAGCAGATGTCTCCATGATTGTGGAGCCTACTGAAACATGCTAAGGGACCTTTTTAGCTGCTTGGGAAACCTTTACATGTGTTTTTTGCTAATTATTCTAATTTACTGATTTAATTAATTTTGGGTTTTCATTGGCTATAAGTCATAATCATCAACATTAACAGAAATAAACACTTGAAATAGATCACTCTGTATGTAATGACTTTATATAATAAATGAGTTTCAGATTTTCTATTGAAGAACTGAAATAAATTAACTTTTTGATGATATTCTAATTTTGTGAGAAGCACTTGTAAAATATTTGTTTTATAATTTGCATTTAGCATTTCTATTTTAAATTGTATTCAAGTCTGACTCCCATAATATCAATATTTTTTTAAATACAGCAGTAGTTGTCTAACGATAGGCTCAACATTTATACAGCACATTTCACTGAGCATATACAGTACACCTGAATTGCAAAAAACTATATTCAGACTGAGCTAAGCTCTGCACCACTGAGCTAAGCTCAGCACCACTTAGCTTTTTTGGAAGCCAGATGACAGATGTATGTGTAAACCTACGCATGCTGCTCAATAGATCTTCTCTTCTCATAGGACTGTCCCCTCTGTTGTACTGCCACTCCCCTACGCCTGTCCAGAGCTAAGTGCTAAGGCTGGTTTCACACTTGCGTTTTAAAACGCAGCGTTTTTAACGCAAATGCATTTGATGCAAAAACGCGTTTAAACGCGTTTAAACGCATGCATTTTTTGCGTTTAAACGCGTTTAGACCAGGGTTGAGCGACCTTTACTTTTATAGGATCGGGTCGGGTCGGGCGCGTCCGAGGGTGAGTATATTCCTATTAGGTATATACTCACCCTCGGACGCACCCTGCTTCTTTCCGGCAGCCTTCCTTCCTAAGAATCAGCGCTTCCAGGACCTTCGGTGACGTCGCGGTGACGTCACGGCTTCTGATTGGTCGCGCGGCGGTCACATGGGCGGTCGCGCGACCAATCACAAGCCGCGACGTCACCGCGACATCACCGCAAGGTCCTGAAAGCGCTGATTCGAAGGAAGGAAGGTTCCCGGTTAGTACCAGGGCGTGTCAGAGGGTAAGTATAGCGATATTTTTTATTTTTATTCTTTATTTTACACTTATATCTGAATTCCGATACCAATTCCCGATATCTTAAACATATCGGGAATCGGTATCGGAATTCCGATTCCAGATTCAGAAGATCGCCGACTTCATGGCCGACCCCACACAGGGGTCGGGTCGGGTTTCATGAAACCCGACTTTGCCAAAAGTCGGCGACTTCTGAAACTTACCGACCCGTTTCTCTCAACCCTAGTTTAGACGCGTTTAAACGCGTTTTTTCCTGCGTTTGCGTTTTTGAAACGCATAACGAGAAGTGTGTGACAGCTGCCAATCATCAAAATCAACTAGAAAACCCACTATAAACATAAATACTTAGGGTTAGGATCCCTAGTAACCCTAGGGATACTAACCCTAACCCTAACACAAACCCTAACACAAACCCTAACCCTAACCCTAGGGATCCTAACCCTAACACAAACCCTAACCCTAACCCTAGGGATCCTAACCCTAACTCTAACACAAACTCTAACCCTAACCCAAACTCTAACCCAAACTGTAAAACAAATTCTAACACAAACTCTAGCACAAACCCTAACCCTAACCCTAGGGATCCTAACCCTAACACAAACCCTAACCGTAACACAAACTCTAACCCTAACCCAAACTCTAACCCAAACTGTAAAACAAACTCTAACCCAAACTCTAACCCAAACTCTAACCCAAACTCTAACACAAACTCTAACACAAACTCTAGCACAAACCCTAACACAAACCCTAACCCTAACCCTAGGGATCCTAACCCTAACACAAACCCTAACCCTAGGGATCCTAACCCTAACACAAACCCTAACCCTAGGGATCCTAACCCTAACACAAACTCTAACCCTAACACAAACCCTAACCCTAGGGATTGTAACCCTAACACAAACGCTAACCCTAACACAAACCCTAACCCTAACCCTAGGGATCCTAACCCTAACACAAACTCTAACCCTAACACAAACTCTAACCCTAACACAAACTCTAACCCTAACCCTAAAACACAAACTCTAACCCTAAGGGATCCTAACCCTAACCCTAAAGGTTAGGGTTAGGATCCCTAGGGTTAGGGTTAGGGCTAGGGTTAGGGTTAGGGTTACAGTTTGGGTTAGGGTTTGTGTTAGAGTTTGTGTGAGTTTGTGTGAGAGTTTGTGTTACAGTTTGTGTTACAGTTTGTGTTACAGTTTGTGTTACAGTTTGTGTTACAGTTTGGGTTAGAGTTTGTGTTACAGTTTGTGTTTTAGGGTTAGGGTTAGGGTTTGTGTTAGGGTTAGGGTTAGGATCCCTAGGGTTAGGGCTAGGGTTAGGGTTAGGGTTTGTGTTAGGGTTAGGGTTAGGATCCCTAGGGTTAGGGTTTGTGTTAGAGTTTGTGTTAGAGTTTGTGTTAGAGTTTGTGTTAGTTTGTGTTACAGTTTGTGTTACAGTTTGTGTTACAGTTTGTGTTACAGTTTGTGTTACAGTTTGTGTTTTAGGGTTAGGGTTTGTGTTAGGGTTAGGGTTAGGATCCCTAGGGTTAAGGTTAGGGTTAGGGTTAGAGTTTGTGTTACAGTTTGTGTTACAGTTTGTGTTAGAGTTTGTGTTACAGTTTGTGTTACAGTTTGTGTTACAGTTTGTGTTTTAGGGTTAGGGTTAGGGTTTGTGTTAGGGTTAGGATCCCTAGGGTTAGGGTTAGGGCTAGGGTTAGGGTTAGGGCTAGGGTTAGGGTTTGTGTTAGGGTTAGGATCCCTAGGGTTAGGGTTTGTGTTAGGGTTAGGATCCCTAGGGTTAAGGTTAGAGTTTGTGTTACAGTTTGTGTTTTAGGGTTAGGGTTAGGGTTTGTGTTAGGGTTAGGATCCATAGGGCTAGGGTTAGGGCTAGGGTTAGGGTTAGGATCCCTAGGGTTAGGGTTAGAGTTTGTGTTACAGTTTGTGTTACAGTTTGTGTTTTAGGGTTAGGGTTAGGGTTTGTGTTAGGGTTAGGATCCCTAGGGTTAGGGTTTGGGTTACAGTTTGTGTTACAGTTTGTGTTAGAGTTTGTGTTAGAGTTTGTGTTAGAGTTTGTGTTAGAGTTTGTGTTAGAGTTTGTGTTTTAGGGTTAGGGTTAGGGTTGGGGGATGGCTTATAAGTGTGTATTCTTGTGTTTTTCTATAAAAACGCATGCAAACGCATGTGCTTAAAAACGCATGCGTTTACATAGACATCAATAGGTTTTTTTACCGCGAAAAAACGCATGTGTTTTTTTCGCGGCAAAAAACCACCGCTAAACGCTGCTAAAATTACTACATGTTGCATTTCTGCAACAAAACGCATGCAGAGAAAAAACGCATGCGTTGCAAAAACGCGTCAAAACGCATGCAAAAAAACGCATGCGTTTTTAATGTTAAGTATAGGGGAAAAAAACGCATGCTTTTTTTGCGTTTTTTACCGCAAAAACGCAAAAAAAAAAAAAAAGCAAATGTGAAACCACCCTTAAACTACAATATCAGTATGACACTTACAGTCACGGCTGAAAGTGTTGACACCCTTGAAATTGGAGTAGCACAGCTGAGTTTATCTGTGTCACATTGCAATACCTTCTATCAGCTCTCCTCCTCTAATAGCACTTTCACTTCTGCTGTGCTGTCCCTCAACCCCACACGCATGTTCAGAAATATGTCAGTATCACACTTATGTCTGCTGTGCTCTGGCAACTTGTAATCGCTCTGCAGTGACATCAGGGCTGACATTACATCTCACACAAGAGTAACCTGCCTGTTTTGGACTACTCTTGTGTGAGAAGTAATGACAACTCTGATCTCCCTGCTGAGCAAATACAAGTTGAACGCAACAGATAAACAATCATGGCTGAAAGAGTTGGCATCCTTGAAATTGTTCCAGAAAATTAACTGTTTCTTCCAGAAAATTATTGCAATTACACGTTTTGTTATACTCTTGTTTACTTCCTTTGTGTGTATTGGAACAACACAAAAAAAAACAGAAAAGAGGCAAATTAAACACAATTTCACGCAAAACCCCAAAATGGACTGGGAAAATTGCTGACACCCTCAACTTAATATTTGGTTGCATACTCTTTGTAATAAATAACTGCAATGTGACATAGCTAAACTGAGCTATGCTGCCCTTTCCCCACACTGACTCATACAGGAGGTGAGACCAGGAGATCAGAGCTGTATCCTTATGTGAATATCTGAGGGTGTGGGTTGTATTATTCACCTAGGCAGGTTAACAATGCAATTTGTTTTATTTCTTCCGACCAAGGTCATACAGCAATTCCAGGTAGACAGCCACAAAGAAATGCCCCAAGTCCACAAGATCCCAACAAAGAACTGGTAGTTCTACTGCCCCAGTACAAGGTGATACCCACTGTCTCCTAACTATTGTTTGGCCCACAGCTTTTGTATCTCCCCCTGGTATAGTCTGCAGTCACAGTCTATGCTTCTCTAGATGATAGCTACCATGACCGTAGCATGTGTATTGAGCTCCAGCCAGCAACAACCCCTCATTTCCTCGTCAGTGTCTTAAATGCCTCAAACCGCCTGGTCCTCAGGAAACACTTCCCCCCAAAGCTAATTGTGATTTGGTGGAGGTATTTTCCTGATGCTGAGCCCATCACCTGGGACTGCATGCGAGACCTCCTATGGTGATGGCTCCACTGGGTCTACTATCCCCATCCACAAAATGGGACTAGTACCTGGAAGAGCAATTGCTTGAGGCCTCTGAGACACTAAAGGTACCGTTACACTAAACGACTTAACAACGATCACAACCAGCGATACGACCTGGCCGTGATCGTTGGTAAGTCGTTGTGTGGTCGCTGGGGAGCTGTCACACAGACAGCTCTCTCCAGCGACCAACGATCAGGGGAAAGACTTCGGCATCGTTGAAACTGTCTTCAACGATGCCGAAGTCCCCGGGTAACCAGGGTAAATATCGGGTTACTAAGTGCAGGGCCGCGCTTAGTAACCCGATATTTATCCTGGTTACCATTGTAAAAGTAAAAAAAAAAACACTACATACTCACATTCCGATATCTGTCACGTCCCCCGCCATCAGATTCCCACACTGACTGTGTCAGCGCCGGCCGCAAAGCAGAGCACAGCGGTGACGTCACCGCTGTGCTTTACGGCCGATGCTGACAGTCAGTGCAGGGAAGCTGATGGCGTGGGACGTGACAGACATCGGAATGTGAGTATGTAGTGTTTTTTTTTTTTTTTACTTTTACAATGGTAACCAGGATAAATAACGAAATCGTTATGTATGGAGGTACCTTTATGAACGAAATGGAATGATTGCTTTACCTGATTACCAATCTTGTGCCTTTGCCTTATGTATGCATAAGATCCAGTGATCACATCTTCTGTTTGCTGTAACTGAATGGAAACATTGATTCCTCAGGCTGAACACTTTCCAGGAGAGATTTGCGCCCTTAAATTGATGAGCAAGCAAATCTCTAAACAATCAGAGCAAGATCTGTATAACAGGTGCTCCGTGCTTGAAAAAAGTCTGCATCCTTTAGAACCATGGATTACGCTCTTCGTGCATTGGTCCAATAGTCTTTAGTACAAGGCCAGCTCCTCACACCTAACATCTCACGCACTGAGAAACCTGCCCTAAAATATGGGGGGAAATGTGTTCTTTCCTTTGAGTGTTACTGCCTACTAATGATTGGTCAGCATCAGTATAGAAGTATAGACACCCAGTGATAACTGTCTGAGATAATCCACTTGGACTTAACAAGAATTAGCTCTATAAAAGCCAAATACTTTGATTGCTAATATCTCTGCAATCAGAGAAACAAAATTAAAAAAGAGAAATGCTTTATTGCACTGTTCAGCCACTATTACATCCGGTATCTAGTTCAGCATGAGAAATATTGATTGCTTAACAACTCACATTGGTTCCAGATTTACACTGTTGCAGTGTATTAGCAATGGATTCTGGCCAATAGTTGTGCTTGAAAGGATTGTATGCAATTAGAAAAAAGAATTGATTCCACGGTTGTTCACAATCTGTTTCTGTTAATACAGTGGAGCCCTATGAATGATTCTAATAAGTGGTACTACCAGACATAGCCTGTACCTCATGCACAGGAGTGGCGCTGGCCCAGATACACTCTACTGAACCTCGTGGGTCAGAATGTTCAAATATGATGGATGAGCTCCTTCTAAGAGAGCAGTGTAACTTGAGTTATTGATTCCATGGCTCTCCCATGTTATTAATGAGATGGACTTTCCACAATGATTGATTAAGTGATCCCACCAAGTAATGAATTCCCATCTCTTGTTTGCCTAAGGGAAGCTAATGGCGAACTGAAAATCTACATTTGCAGCAGTAAAGAAAGACGTCTTGTTGACCACATACATAAAAACAAAAGATTAATATAAAGATCACCCAGAAAGACTATACTAGGTAAATACTCCTCTGTGTCTGAAGATGACTAAGTACCACCAGACCACCAGGACCTAACTCTGAAAATCTATACCAGACACCTCCCACACTGTATGTTACTCTATAAAGATGTCACTAGAGAATGCCATACACCGTGCAGTGAGAGAACCCGATCAAGAACTGGACCATCCTGTGGAGCCAAAGTATTACAGTGACTTTCCTCCATCTCATCACAATGCACTTGTTATTTATTTAATTCTCACTTGTATATAATCAATATACTCCATACTTCTGCATAGCATCATATTAGTCACAACAATTACATTTCCCTGCAATTCAATTCCCCTATTTCAGACACAACATGAAGTTATCAGCCTTTCAATATGCTTGTAATGTGGAAGAAAATGGCAAAGGAACATAAAGCTCATACGCCCCCAGGGCAAAAGTTACATAAGTTATAATCTAGTCAGTCTTGCAATAAACAAACTTAATTATGCCACGTCCTATCAAATCATGCAGGTGATAATATTTAACGTCAATGTGTTTGGTTCTTGCATTAATTTTCAAAACCCATGACTGGAGCTCTGACTTAGGTACTATTTTGACAAAGTAGGATAGACTTAGCTGGTATACCCTTGTTTGATCTCAATGATTTCCTGACTTCAGGTTCACCTGATTTTTCTGTTCCTTCTTCAGTGGTTGCAGAACCTAACCAAACTTCCACATCCTTTTCCTTGTTATTTTGAAATTGTGACTGAGATTGTTGTTGCTTCAGCGGTAGTGAGGAGCGAGTGTACTCGTTGCTCGGGTTTTTCCGAGCACGCTCGGGTGACCTCCGAGTATTTATTAGTGTTTGGAGATTAAGTTTTCATCGTCTCAGCTGAATGATTTACAGCTATTAGCCAGGCTGAGTACATGTGGGGGTTGCCTGGTTGCTAGGGAATCCTCACATGTAATCAAGCTGTCTAGTAGCTGTAAATCATTCAGCTGCAGCGATGAAAACTTAATCTCCGAACAATAACAAATACTCGGTCACCCGAGCGTGCTTGGGAAAACCTGAGCAACGAGTACACTCGCTCATCACTATTCAGCGGACCTTGTTGGTTTTTGGGTGTAGGATTCTTTATCCTTTTTGGTTTCACTGTAGCCCACCAGTATACCCTCTTTTGCACAAGATTCACACTTGCTACAGTTTTCTTTGGGAATATGTACAAAGACTTTACTTTTGAATATTCTTATGTGTTGTAGTTCAGGCTTATTTCTGTTCCATTGCTCAAATGGTGTTTTCTCAGTAGCTTTACCTGGTAGTCTGTTTTGAAGATAGCAAGCTGTCATGATTGCTTCATCCCAATATGTTATTGGCAAATCTACGTCAAATAGCATACTTCTTCCACTTGCACAAAGTGTCCGGTTCCTTCTTTCCACTACACCATTTTGTTCAGGGTGGTATGGAACAGTGGTCTGATACACAATTTAATTTTTCCTTAAACCATTTTGTGTCTTATTACTTGTATATTCAGCTCCATTATCTGCATGCAGAATTTTTGGCATTCTCTTAGGCTGGTTTCACACTTTAAACGCATGCGTTTTTTTAAAAAAAGGCATGGTGAAGAAACGCATGTATATGCGTGTAAACGCTGCGTTTTTTTTAAGCATGCGTTTAACGCATGCGTAAAAAAAATGCAGCGTTTACACACGTTTACATGCGTTTTTGCATGCGTTTGCAGTTTTTTTGCACTTTTCCCCAAAAAATTCATGGAGCCAAAAAAAGATAATCTGACACCACCAATGGGAATAGAGAGGGCGTATATGATGGGCTCTCTATATATTGACTCTAGGGGTCCAGAAATTTTTACAGCTTGCTACTGTTTCCTGTGTCATGATGGATCTTTCCATGGAGAGCTTTTATTTCAACCTGGATTTCAGCTTCAAGATTTTTCTGGCCTGTGCTTTTGCTTGGGAGCAAGACCGAAACCGCCAAAGATGGAGAAGGAGACAACGTAGGCGTTTTTGGAGGCACCCCATCATTGAAGTGCGTGAGAGCCGTGGAGCCTATCACACGCTCTATGCGGAGCTGAATGCCAACCCAGAGAAATTCCAGGATTACACGAGAATGTTGCAAGAATCGTTCTGGGATTTGCTGTCTCGTGTCCAAGGAGCCATACGGCGACAGGACACACGGCTCCGTAGAGCGATTCCACCCGAGGAACGTCTGCTAGTGACTTTAAGGTACGTTCAAAATCTAAACAAATGACAGTCCAAATTTTGGTTATTATGACATGTATTTTATGTGTTTTTTTTTCTTTTTAAACACACCATAAAAAGAGTAGATTTTAATGTTGTTTTTTTTGTTTCTTTTTCTTCTAGATTTCTTGCCACAGGGGAAAGTTTATCTTCCCTCCACTTCCAATACCGCCTTGGAATATCAACCCTGTCCGGAATTGTTGTGGACACCTGTCGTGCGTTATGGAATGTACTCCGTGAGGAGTTTATACCAGTACCCACCGCGGACATGTGGCGTGAAATTTCCGATAAATTTTTGAATGTGTGTGATTTCCCCAACTGTTTAGGGGCGGTGGATGGAAAGCACATCCGCATTATCAAACCTGCCAGAACCGGATCGGAGTTTTTTAACTACAAAAAAATATTTTTCTGTGGTGCTCATGGCAATAGTGGATGCGGACTGTCGCTTCATCGCCGTGGACATTGGAGCTTTTGGCCGTGGCAATGATTCCCAGACTTTCCAGAGCTCGGATATGGGCCGTCGGGTGTATGGCAACAATTTTAATTTTCCCCCTCCACAGCCTCTCCCCAACACTCAAGGCCCACCGCTGCCATTTGTTATGGTTGGGGATGAGGCCTTCCAGATGTGTGAAAATCTCCTGAAGCCATATTATAGTCGGGACTTGGACGACACTAGAAGGATCTTCAACTACAGACTGACCAGGGCCCGAAGAATAGTAGAGTGCACCTTTGGCATTCTGGTTGCTAAAAGGCGCAACAGCCATAAATCTAAAAGTGGAAACAGTGGACAAGGTGGTCAAAGCCTGTGTGGTTCTCCACAATTACCTCATTGCTAAGGAGCGACCCCACATTGAACTGGATGAACCAGTTGCACACCCACTGCCTGATTTTCAGCATCACCCGATGCGGTCAACTGCAGCCGTTGGTCTTATGCGGGACCAATTTGCGGCCTATTTTGTTTCCGATATTGGACGGGTGTCATGGCAGGACAATGTTGTGTAAATGTCCTGTTGTATCTTTATCTTTACCAATTATTATATACTGATAAAAATATTTCAAATTAATAAACTTGAGTGTTGGTTGTGTTGACCGTGTCTCCTATCTTTTTCCTCTCTAAACAAAGGTTTACCAAAAATGGGCAGTAGATATGTATGTATATCATATTTTGTAATCCAAAACCAGGAGTGGGTGATAGATGATGAGGTAATAGTTATTATTTTAATATCATAATTGACCTCTTATATTGTTGCACTCCCTATTTTGGTTTACAAATAATGATATAAAACACTGGCCGCATACTTCTAATAATGGCAACCATGTTGATTTATTGGTAACCATGTTGATTTATTGGTAATCTTGTTGACATCATTGCGTCAAGACTGAGACAATCACTGTCACGTTATCTATACCCATCAAGTCAAGTGTCAGAAATAATGAATTCATGATAAACATATACATGCTCATGAATTCACAATTTCTTACACCTGGCCTGGTGAGCATAGATATGTAGCGTGTGACAACCATTGTCCCCTCATTTGTTGTGTAATAGATTAGGTATAAAGAAGAGAATATGGTGAATATACAAAGCAGTTATCAACTCAATAAGTCAGGTGTCTTAACTTATGAGTTTTTGAACACATGACCTGTGTAGAGTACTGAAATTGATTTCTACCATTTTTTCTTTGTTTGTACTGTCACACTAGGTACAAAAACAGAGTATGGAAATAAATGTTATATTTTTTGGACCACCTCATATCTGTATACTAAAGACACACATATAGATGTAGTCTTGTATTTTAAACTACTGGAGATATGTTTTGGCCCAAAGAATAAGTGTGTGGTGAAGTTTATTGGTGTGTATTGACGGCGGCGATAGACACAATAAACCAAACATAATTGTGGCAAATTAACATTTTTTTATTTAGTTAACAAACAAATGTAAAAACTTATTTTTTTTTACCACGACGGGTTGTACCGTGACAGCTTGGGGTTGAGTGATGTAAACGGGGGGTGTTAAGAACTGAAGCCTGGCTCAACGTCGAGGAGGCAGAGGTGGCAGGAGAAGGGGCAATGAAACTGGAAGGGTCTGGAAGTTCGGGGATGGGGCTTAACACATGAGAGGCTTGAGACGCACTGGAAGGGTGAGACAAAACTGACAATACAGACACATCGGTAGGTGATGGGGGAGGAATACTAAGAGTTTTTTTGGTTTTCTGAGTTTTCGTTTGTGTTTGCCTGGTAGGGGGACGTCTTGGTGGGCTCATATGTTGTTGCGTGGTGCCGGGAGACACGTCAGGGTCCGGCTCTACTATAACACAGTCCATTTCGATTGTGGATCGCTCGGCCACGCCAGAGTCCAACTGCATCGTAGTCGGGGGGGAAACATAAAGCCCTGCCAGGGTCCTGGTGCATCGTTGGGGGGGGAACATAAACCCCTCCCAGGGTCCTGCTGCATTGCTGGAGGGGGGGAACATAATGCCCTCCCAGGATCCTGCTGCATTGCTGGTGGGGGGAACATAAAACCCTCCCAGGTTCCTGCTGCATTGCTGGTGGGGGGGAACATAAAGCCCTGCCAGGGTCCTGCTGCATCTTGGTGGGTCCTGCCCAGAAAGCCCTGCCAGGGTCATGCTGCATCGGGGGGGGGCAGTCCGATACGCCATGCCTGGGTCCTGCTGCATCGGGGTGGGTCCTGCCCGGAAAGCCATGCCTGGGTCCTGCTGAGTGGGGGGGGGGGGCCCGGTCCGATACGCCATGCCTGGGTCCTGCTGCATCGGGGGGTGTCCTGCCCGGAAAGCCATGCCTAGGTCCTGCTGCATGGGGGGGGCCGGTCCGATGCGCCATGCCTGGGTCCTGCTGCATCGGGAGGGGGCCGGGCCGAAAAGCCACGCCAGGGTCCTGCGGCATCGTGGTGTCAGTTGAGGAGGTCCAAGCCGGAGCAGCGGTTGTCACGGTGGTGGCGGTGGGATGTCCAACAGCACTCGTCATCGTGTTGGCGCTGTAGTGGAGTACACCTGTGGATGGAATAGAGGTGGCCGTGCAGTGGTATGCAGCAGAGGTAGGAATGGAGGTTAATCGTGACAGTGATGGCACAGTTGGATATGCCGCCACTGTCTGCTGTACATTGCGACTCTGCTGCATAGCCTGCACAAAAGCAACATTGCAGGCCTGCATCACACTGAGCTGGAGATCAGGGCTAAGGTGTTCCAACATGCCCTGCTCTATTTGATTAAAAAAATGATGAGCTGGCCTCTGGAGGTCGGCTTTAACTTGATCAAGGCTTTTGGTGACATCTTGGATCCGGCAATTTAAGAGGTTATGAGACACATCCATTCTGTCACCTAAAGCCTTGATTGCTTCGTGTAAAACCGAGCTCAAGTGCAAAAACTCGGGCATGAGTGACCTATCCGAAGCCCTCTGTCGCTGCCGGGATGAGCCCGCAAAAAAGGGTGCAGTGACAGAGGACTGCGAAAGGGGAATACCTGATGGGCCAGCTCTCTGGTCTCCAGTGAGTGTGGAAGGCCCACCTGCTGCTACGCTGCTGGATGGCTGGGACGGGTCCGTGGCTGCCGGCTGAAGGACCGCTCCAGAACCTGGGGCGACAGTCGTGCTGTGTGTGCTGTGAAAAAAGGAAACAGAAAATTAATACCAAAATATAACAAGACGGTACATCCTGTGGAATTTGAAATTACATATTATGTCAATGCAATACAACCGGAAGCATGTGAGAAATACTTACGTTCTCATGAGAAGGACCGGTCTTAAAAAGGACAGCACACGATGGTACTTGTACAGCCGGTGCCTTGCTCCGGAACCACGTGCAGCACGATTCTCTGCGCGCACGTCCTTGTTGCAGCGGTCCTTCATTTTATTTTCTCCACTGTGAAATAAAAATAAAATATAATGGTCAGAAAATGGACTTTTGGCCGTGCAAAGACCGTGTATGATGAAAGAAACTCAGAAAAGTTTCTTTCATCACACACAGTCAAAAGAGCACGGCCAAGGTCTGCTGTTTCACACTGCATTGCAATACTTACCAAATGCATTACGGACCCGTGGCGGGACATTCTCCCAGCCATCCCACAACGCTTGGGCCATCTCACTCCACAACCGACGGAGCGTACTGTTTACTGAATGCAGTGGATCCCGTCCGTCCCACAACGGGACTCGCTCCTGGACCAGTGTTATCAGGAGGTCATTATCGATAAGGTCATCGTCCCATTGTGAAACCTAAAATTAAAAGAAAATCATTTAAGTTTGCTCAATCACATTAGGAAAAAAAAATTAACAGATGATGAGAAATGGCATGAATATGAAAGTCAACTTCGAAAAGGATTTGAGAAGAAAAATTAAAATAAATACAAGGGTAAAGAAAGGAAGATTCAAGAATATTACAATGAGTACAGTCTGCCTTCTCTACATACCCGCTGCCGTCTTTCCACCGGACCTTGACTCCGCTGCTCGTCCCTGTCTGTCCCTCAGTAGAAGTGCTCTAAAAAAAAAAAAATCAAATTGTCACATGTGTCGATGTGACAGTGAATACTTACCAAGCTGACGGGCCAAAAACTCACCTCACTCACATGATCAGATGAAGACTCCGCAGAAGACATTCTGATGCATGTTGAAAGAAAAAAATTCAAGAAATTAGGACATGTAGATCCAAAAAATTGAAAATAAAGGCATTGGCTAGGATATACTCACATTGCTCTGGGTCTTGTCCACTAAAATGCGTCCAGGCAGTGTCTTGTCTTCTTGGGAGTCTGATGAGAAGTGTCCTGAAACTTCCCCCAACCTCCCTTTTATCACCCTGCTGCTAGGGGGTGGCTTATCAGTGTCTAGACCACCTTATCTAAATTGAAACACATGCGTTTAAAAACGCATGCACAAAAAAACGCATGTGTTTCCATTGACTCCAATGTATTTTTTGACAAAAAAAAATGCATGTAAACGCATGCGTTTTTATGCGTCAAAAATACTACATGTTGCATTTCTGCAAATAAACGCATGCAGCAAAAAAACGTATGCGTTTCAAAACGCGACCAAACGCGTACACAAAAAAACGCATGCGTTTTTAATGTTAAATATAGGGAAAAAACGCATGCTTTTTTTGTGCAAAAAACGCTGCAGACAAAAACGCAAGTGTGAAACCACCCTTAAATTTTTATAGATTTCAGAAAATATTTTTTTTTCCAGGAGTTTGAGTATTCATTGGATCACAAACATCTGTGTGTATTAAGTCCAGAAGCTGTTCTGATTTTGTAGTGCTATTCTTAGGAAAGGATTTTCTTTACATTTTTTTTGTTTAAGATAGCTAGTACATTTCTATCTGATTACACAGATCAACTGTAATACCATCAGCAAGTTGTTTTTGAACTAATTTTCTTATTGCTTCTGGGTCTCTATGTGTAAGACGCCTGTGCCATACATGGATACAATTCTTGTGCTATTCATGTTTAGAAAAAATCAAGAGATGCGACGGTATAGTAGATTAACAGGCTAACATATGCACTAATACCTAAAACCAAATTTTATTTCAACTACTTAAAACATAAAGACAAATAACACAATTGCCTGCAGCCCGCAGACCCAATGGTTAGATTGTTTTGATAACATAAAAAAAACCTAGATTGCCCTACCGGACCCTATTGTGCCCTTCCTGACAGCGGAGGTTGGCACCCTAACTTGTTTGCAATGTGGCCCCTCCAGTGGCGTAGGAAGGGGGGTGTGGGGGGGGGCGGGCCGCCCCGGGCGGCACAATGTGGGGGCGGCTATCAGCACGGCTGCGCGCACTCATTCTCTGCTCCTTCCTCCCAGCATTATGAGGACTGGAGCAGAGCGCTGGCAGTGCGCGCGGCCGTGCAGAGTTGCTGGCTGCAGTGTAGCAGGGGCACACAGTCACACACGCTGTGACTCACCCCCGCACCTGCAGTCAGCAGCAGAAGCTCCGATCCCGCCCCTCCAGCAGCGTCACAGCTCTCACAATGTGAAGAGCCATGGAGGGGCGGGGCTAAATGTCGGGGGCGGAGCCACGGACAAGCAGGAAGAAGAGGCAGAAGGAAATATGAAAATCAGAGCGGGAGACAGAAAAGATGTGAGAACAGAGACAGAAAACAACAGAGAGGCAAGACACAGGTGAGAAGTATATATGTATATATATATATATATTACATCATTGTCTAAGGGTCACACTTCCGTCTTTCTGTCTGTCCTTCTGTCTTTCTTTCTTTCACGGATATTCATTGGTCGCGGCCTCTGTCTGTCGTCGCTGATTGGTCTCGGCAGCTGCCTGTCATGGCTGCCGCGACCAATCAGCGACGGGCACAGTCCGATTAGTCCCTCCGCTGCAGTCAGTGCCCGGCGCCTGCTCTATACTCCCCACAATCAGCGCCCGCTCCATAATCCCCTCCAGTCACCACTCACACAGGGTTAATAGCAGCGGTAACGGGCCGCGGTGTAACGCACTCCGTTACCGCTGCTATTAACTCTGTGTGTCCCCAACTATTTACTATTGATGCTGCCTATGCAGCATCAATAGTAAAAATATGTCATGTTAAAAATAATAAAAAAATGAAAAAACCTGCTATACTCACCCTCCATCGCCTTTCCCGCTCCTCGCAACGCTCCAGTGCCCGCTCCATGCAAGCGGCAGCTTCCGGTGCCAAGGATGGTATGTGAGAAGGACCTGCCATGACGTCACGGTCATGTGACCGCAACGTCATCACAGGTCCTGCGCTCATACCAACCCTGGGACTGGAAGCTGCCTCGTGCGATACAGGGCCAGAATTCATCGGAGGGTGAGTATATGTTTATTTTTTATTTTAAGTCTGTATACTACGTGGCTCTGTGCTGTATACTCCATCACTGGGCAATATACTACGTGGCTGGGCAATATACTACGTGACTGGGCAATATACTACGTGGCTGGGCAATATACTACGTGGCTGGGCAATATACTACGTGGCTGGGCAATATGCTACGTGGGCTGTGCAATATACTACATGGCTGTGTTATATACTACGTGGCTGGGCAATATGCTACATGGGCTGTGCAATATACTACATGGCTGTGTTATATACTACGTGGCTGTGTTATATACTACGTGGCTGTGCTATACGCTATGTGGGCTGTGCTATATACTGCGTGGGCTGTGTTATACACTACGTGGCTGTGCTATATGCTACGTGGGCTGTGTTATATGCTATGTGGCTATGCTATATTTCTCTGCTGTATCTGCATCATGAATCATGCTATGTGTTAAAGGGGGGGCCCACTGAGACTCTTTCGCCCGGGGCCCTCTAAAACCGCGGCCGGCACTGCAGCTGTTTAACGCTATTGACGTGCGGGCCCGCGCCCGTACGTCAATAGTTAACAACAGCCACCAGCCATTTGGAGGCTGGCAGCTGAAGTCGGCCGCAGCGCACACGTCGACGGCTTCTGACGTCATTGTCAGTCGCGGGCGAGTGCACGCTTCAGCTGCGTGGAGAGAGCAGGAGCGCGGTCAGGTAAGCAGAACTTGTTTTTTTTTTTGCAGACCCTATCATGTGTGTTGCCCTATTTTTGGTAACCTTTGTGTGTATTGAGCCGAGGGGGGGGGCGCCAAACTCGTGAGCAGCCCCGGGCGGCAAAAGCTCTAGCTACGCCCCTGGGCCCCTCCGCTCACTTATTACGGCAATAAGTCTACTCTAAGTCCACTCTAAGAACGTATTGTGTGTCCCTGATTTAGGATGGATACTAAGAACTATGGCACTTTATTATAACCCTTGAGCGCACTACTATATGACTGTAAAATATGGGCTTTTTGATTGTCCCTAACACCCACATTTTTTATATCCCTTGAACACGTGGCTTCAATATTTTCTCTTCTTTCAATTTCTACCTTTCTGTCTGGAGAGTTAAAAGAGTAAGTGTGAAGGACAAGTGAGGGTGAGCTGACGGGAGCGGGGGCACCAATCTGCATATTAATCTAAGGTGTCAACCTCGGCAGCAAGGTAGGGACAATCAAATCAGGGAGAGTGGAGGGTGAGCCAGTGCAGGCTTTCATATTTCTCGACGTCTACCCTTGATTTCATGCAATATTTGTTTGGGTATCCTATTGTTTTTTGTTTCTTGGTTTTGAATTGATTGTATTTGTCTAATTTAGGGCGCCACATTGCAAACAAGTAAGGGTGCCAACCTCCGCTGTCAGGAAGGGCACAATAGGGTCCGGTAGGGCCATCTAGGGTTTGTTGCATGTAATCAAAACAATCTAACCATTGGATCTGCGGGATACAGGCAATTGTTTTAGTTTTTCTTTATGTTTTAAATAGTTGAATAAAAATTAGTTTTTTTTTTCTATTCATGTTTACCAGTGTATACATACACTTACCTTACATTTTAGCTGGTACAACTCATCTTTGATTTTTCTTTCTGTTAGTGTGTGACATTATTTGAATGATACAAATGTCATCTTTAAATGTAAGTTCATTTCCTTGTCTTGTGAGTTTCTTCACAGATAACAGATTGCTTTCAAGACTAGAGACATTTGCTTTACTGGAATCTTTCTGCTTTGTGTTGGGGAGACTTGACAATTGTTGTAACTATTATTCCATCTGAATTCTGTCATTAGTCATATGACTAGTTGTCTCAGAGTCTATACACCATGCATGCTTTGCTGTACTTGCATTAACATTAAATGAAGCTTCAGTACTTTAAGTGTCATATTCTTCAGTAATTACACTTTTAACCCTTTAAATATTTTGCTTTTTCAGCTGATTGATTCTAGCTTTCAAGATTCTGCAATCAGCCCTTAGGTGCCCTGATTTCTTGCAGACAAAACACTCACGTGTTTTCTTCAAATGACCTGCAAATTGTCTCTTCAGAGAGGAAGAGGACTAGAATTCTAGTGCCACCTATTGGAAGTAGCAATCCTAACAGTCAATGTCGACCCTTTAACGAGCCTTGTCAGATGACTAGGATAAAAGCCAAACCAAAATCTCAGTTTGCAGACACTATGTTTCGGGGTACTGGCCCTCGTCAGTGCAAAGTGGAGATCTGGTTTGGCTGATTGGGAGGAGTCTGACCGGGATCCAAGAAGTATCGTTTCTCCTTGAGGAGAGTGACATGTTAAGCATGTCTAGGTGAGGAGACTTAAAGCCGCAATGCTCCTCTGGGAAATATGCAAATTGTCTCTTCAGAGAGGAAGAGGACTAGAACTCTAGTGCCACCTATTGGAAGTAGCAATTCAAATGACCTATAATTTTTGGGTATATCTTGGGTTTTTAACCCCTTCCCATGACGCCACGTAGGCGTCATGAAAGTCGGTGCCAATCCGACCCATGACGCCTATGTGGCGTCATGGAAAGATCGCGTCCCTGCAGATCCGGTGAAATGGTTAACTCCCATTTCACCCGATCTGCAGGGACAGGGGGAGTGGTAGTTTAGCCCAGGGGGGGTGGCTTCACCCCCTCGTGGCTACGATCGCTCTGATTGGCTGTTGAAAGTGAAACTGCCAATCAGAGCGATTTGTAATATTTCACCTATTATAACTGGTGAAATATTACAATCCAGGCATGGCCGATGCTGCAATATCATCGGCCATGGCTGGAAATACTAATGTGCCCCCACCCCACCCCACCGATCGCCCCCCCAGCCCCCCGATCTGGCCGGTACACTGCTCCGGCTCCCCTCCATCCAGTGCTCCGCTCCCCCCGTGCTCTTGTCCGCTCCCCCCGTGCTTCAATCATCCCCCCGTGCTCCAATCACCCCCCCTGCACTCCGATCCACCCCCCCGTGCTCCGTTCCACCCCCCCGTGCTCCGTTCCAGCCCCCCCGTGCTCCGTTCCACGCCCCCCGTGCTCCGTTCCACGCCTGCCGCGCTCCGATTCCCCCCCCCGTGCTCCGATCCTCCCCCCCGTGGTCCCCCCCCACCCCATCATACTTACCGATCCTGCCGGGGTCCCGTCCGTCTTCTCCCTGGGCGTCGCCATCTTCCAAAATGGTGGGCGCATGCGCAGTGCGCCCGCCGAATCTGCCGGCCGGCAGATTCGTTCCAAAGTGCATTTTGGTCACTGAGATAGATTATATGCTCACTAGGCATCTAAATAAGTTTCTTGGGGGGTCTAGTTTCCAAAATGGGGTCACTTGTGGGGGAGCGCCAATGTTTAGGCACACAGGAGCTATACAAACGCGACATGGTGTCCGCTAACGATGGAAATAATTTTTCATTCAAAAAGTCAAATGGCGCTCCTTCCCTTCCGAGCCTTACCATGTGCCCAAACAGTGGTTTACCCCCACATGTGAGGTATTGGTGTACTCAGGAGAAATTGCCCAACACATTTTAGGATCCATTTTATCCTGTTGCCCATGTGAAAATGAAAAAATTGAGGCTAAAAGAATTTTTTTGTGAAAAAAAGTACTTTTTCATTTTTACGGATCAATTTGTGAAGCATCTGGGGGTTCAAAGTGCTCACTATCCATCTAGATAAGTTCCTTGGGGCGTCTAGTTTCCAAAATGGGGTCACTTGCGGGGGTGCTCCAATTTTTAGGCACACGGGTGCTCTCCAAACGTGACATGGTGTCCGCTAAAGAGTGGAGCCAATTTTTGATTCAAAAAGTCAAATGGCGCTCCTTCCCTTCCAAGCCCTGCCGTGCGCCCCAAACAGTGGTTTACCCCCACATATGAGGTATCAGCGTACTCAGGACAAATTGGACAACAACTTTCGTGTTTCAGTTTCTCCTTTTACCATTGGGAAAATAAAAAAATTGTTGCTAAAAGATAATTTTTGTGACTTAAAAGTTAAATGTTCATTTTTTCCTTCCATGTTGCTTCTGCTGCTGTGAAGCACCTGACTTCAAATGTGAGGTGGTCCCTAAAAAAAATGGTTTTGTAAATTTCGTTGTAAAAATGACAAATCGCTGGTCAAATTTTAACCCTTATAACTTCCTAACAAAAAAAAATTTTGTTTCCAAAATTGTGCTGATGTAAAGTAAACATGTGGGAAATGTTATTTATTAACTATTTTGTGTCACATATCTCTCTGGTTTAACAGAATAAAAATTCAAAATGTGAAAATTGCGAAATTTTCAAAATTTTCGCCAAATTTCCGTTTTTATCACAAATAAACGCAGAATTTATTGACCTAAATTTACCACTAACATGAAGCCCAATATGTCACGAAAAAACAATCTCAGAACCGCTAGGATCCGTTGAAGCGTTCCTGAGTTATTACCTCATAAAGGGACACTGGTCAGAATTGCAAAAAACGGCAAGGTCTTTAAGGTCAAAATAGGCTGGGTCATGAAGGGGTTAAAGCTGATTCTGCTTTGGATACCTCACTGCTGCTTACTTTTGTTAACTTTCACTTATACTCACCTACAAGCATTCCTCTGACATACTCCAATGTAAGCTCAGAATCTGGGCCTGCATCTAGTGCAGTTACAAGTGTGTGATAGATTTCTGGTAGATCGCTTAGTAGTAGTGCAGTGACATGAAAACCATTAGATCTTCCACAATGCCCTGCAGGCGCTACGCAATTTCTAGAGTATTTCTTATAGAATCCTGCAATACTTGGCACTTACTTAGCTTAGACTAATTCAGCTTTCTCATTAAATAGTTTATTGCTGAGATTTATCCTTTCATGTCCCTTCTGCAGCTGTTCCCACATTTGTTTTGGAGTTTCACATTTACATACATGCACAATCTGATCATCATCTATACTGAGGGAGATAGTGTTTTGTGCTTTTTGAACCGTATCTGTTACCCATTCATCTGGTAGTGGGCCAGGTCTAAACTCCTGTATGCATTTCCACCTACCTTCTCTTATCAGCAGCATCTTTACCTCAAATTTGCAGGATTGGTAGTTCTGGTTAGTCAGATTTGGCACTGTGAACTTCAGAGTTGCTTCTGTCGGCCATCTTTGCTTCTTCTTAGTACACTGTTGTTCTCTTTCCTCTGGGCTATTCTCTGGATCTTTGGAATTCTGGGCCCATAATCCTTTGGATTAAACTCTGTACTGTTCAACAGTGAATATATATTCATTCAGGAACAAAGATAACACAGCTACAACTGGTATTTCTTATAGCTTAGGATCTTAGCGTCTTGTCTGTCAGCTTGCAAAGTGAAAGTAAAAATGTGCTCCAGCTACACACACCAAGAGTGAACAGGAACTTTACTGGCAATTTAACACTATTGTGGGAGGAAAAAACTCATGCACTATTAAATAGTAGGAAATAGTAGTTGATGTAATCTATACAATAATAAGCATTATTCCAATAAATATTAAATTGGCACTTGTGGGTCATTATTACTTTAAAGGGAGCAATGAGGGTATTACAACTTTCAAAGCGGCACACAGGGGGCATTATTACTTTTTAGGGGTCAAAAAAGATGGCACTGTTACATGTGATTTTTTTTTAGGGTACCCACATAATGCAATTTGCATTATTGTTTTCTAGCGTGACAATTTTACCATCTGGGGTATACAAAGGAAGCATTGCTACTATGTAAATGTCACTGTGGTGGTCATTATTGATGTGGAACAGTAAGAAGATATCACTGTTACCTTGCAACACAGAAAAGTGCAGTAATAGGGATAAAAAGGGCAACAGCAGGCTCAGAATCGGGATATCAGCTGGATAGAGTATGTATATGTTGGGTATAGGCGGGGATGGTGCTGAAAATGGGAGAAAAGAACAATATTTGGGTTGCATGCTCTGCAGACGAGACATGGCTGGAAGAAATAGTCTTGGCTGCCAGATGGAAAAGACTGGAAAAGTGAAAGACTCCTTCTGAACACCTGTAAGTCACTTTATATAAGTGTACTGTAGTCTTATGTTCTGTAAGACTGATATGTACCACTGTATGGTCACTTTGTGTCGGTAATATACGCATTAGTCTTTGTATAATGAATTTTATTCCCAATAATACCCACTATGATTAGACTGTACATCAGTACTTGCAAACATGGTTACATAGGCCCACTCAGATGGGGGTTCTCACCCTTCACCGTGCCCTCCCTGTGCTGAACCCCTTGACTACAGTAAACCTCTTGGGAACATGATACCCTAACTACTAGAATATGTTGAAGAATAATTTTCTAATTTATTATTATTATTATTGTTGTTTTTGCTACAGAGCTCCAAATCCCCCTTCCTAGACAGAGGCTAACATTTTTACTGCTTTCAGCCACCACTAGATGGAGCTTCACAGCTTACTGAACTCTGTTATTATTGAGTTATATACAGTAGGCTCCCACTAGTGGTGTCTGCAGGTGGTGGACTACCCTCAGCAGTTACGTGCCATATTACTGCCATCAGGGTCAGTCTGTCCTGGTGGGGAGCCTGAAAAATTCCCAGCGGGCCCTTGCAGTGGACCAGGGAGATGGCAGTATGAAGGAGAGGAGAAAAAAAAGTCTGTGGTTTTTAGGGGCGCAGGCATAGTCTGTGCAGGGGCGCGCGCATGCAGCGTTCATTACCTGAACCGCTGCGGCGCGCGTCCCGATCAAAACTGACTAGTGTGCGCCTGTCGTCACCGGCAGTTTTTTTCACTAGGAATTTTTGGCTCTTTCTTGGATGCATTATCCTGTGAAGTGTGCTAGCCTCTTCATAACGTGGGGGCTTCCTGGTGTCAATTTTTTGGTTTCCCACTTTTTAATAGCTTTGTCTTATCTTTTTGGTTCTTTTTTGTCAATAAAATTTTGTATTTTTATTATGATTAGTTCCTGTTTACATTTTTTCTTTTTCTGATTCTACCATATTGTACTGAACCCTATATATATCGATTTGTGTTTGGCACTTTATCATTATTTCGTACATATTGTATTTAATGTATTTTGATTTGATGCCCTAATTATTGACCCATCCCCCCATATAGGAGAAGTGATAACATATTGATTGGTGGGGGTCTGACTACTTGGACCCATTCAGCAAAATGTGGAACTTTTTATCCCCATTAGACTGGAGTGGCATGTCCGACTAGATCACTGATCCATTCATTCCCTCAGTGGCTGCACTTGTTTTTATCTATAAGCCCCAATGAATGGAGCTGCAGTCAGACATCCCACCTGCCGCTGCATTTTAAAATGGGATAAGTGTCCTGTCAGGGATAAAACTTCCTCATTCTTCCGATCGGTGCAGTTCCTAATAATCGGACCTAAGCGATCACCTATCCTGTGGAGCCAAAACCAAAGAACCCCAATAATTTAAAGTACTGTAATTATACGATACCGTAAATATGAGGCGCACAGTAGATGTGCTGGAGCCAATGCTCCACTATAATGGGGATAACGACTGACAGATATTTGCATATAGCTGTAGGGTGGGCCCCAGTAGCGTAGCTACCAGGGGGGCAGAGGGGGCCATCGCCCCGGGCCCCGCGTTCTGAGGGGCCCACCCGGAGCTACGCTACTGTAACTGCATCAGCGCGCGCAGCGCGCCGATGCAGTTGCATTCAGCGACAGGGCAGGGAGAATCGATCTCCCCGCTCTGCCGCCATACGGCCCCTGAGAAGGCGTTATCGCAATGTGAGCTGTATCGGCATCTAGCCGATACAGCTCACCGCATTAATGAGGGAAGGAGCGCTGCGCTGCGCTCCTTCTCCCATCATCCCCCACACTGACAGCGGGCGCGATGATGTCACTGTCCAGCGCTCGCTGTCAGTAGATGAGCGGGAGCAGGGAGCGCCGCTGAAACAAGGAGGAAGAGAGGTGAGTATTTGTTTATTTATAAGATCTGCCTATTTGGGGGGAATGCTGCCTTATTTACAGGATCTGCCTATTGGGGGGGTGCTGCCTTATTTACAGGATCTGCCTATTGGGGGGGGGGGGACTGCTGCCTTATATGCATGATCTGCCTATTTGGGGGGGGTACTGCCTTATTTACAGGATCTGCCTATTGGGGGGTGGGGTGCTGCCTTATTTACAGGATCTGCCTATTGGGGGGTGCTGCCTTATTTACAGGATCTGCCTATTGGGGGGGGGGGGGGGTGCTGCCTTATTTACAGGATCTGCCTATTGGGGGGGCGCTGCCTTATATGCATGATCTGCCTATTTGGGGGGGAGTGCTGCCTTATTTACAGGATCTGCCTATTGGGGGGGGTGCTGCCTTATTTACAGGATCTGCCTATTGGGGGGGTGCTGCCTTATTTACAGGATCTGCCTATTGGGGAGGGTGCTGCCTTATTTACAGGATCTGCCTATTGGGGGGGTGCTGCCTTATATGCATGATCTGCCTATTTGGGGGGGAGTGCTGCCTTATTTACAGGATCTGCCTATTGGGGGGGGTGCTGCCTTATTTACAGGATCTGCCTATTGGGGGGGTGCTGCCTTATTTACAGGATCTGCCTATTGGGGAGGGTGCTGCCTTATATACAGGATCTGCATATTGGGGGGGGGGGTGCTGCCTTATATACAGGATCTGCATATTGGGGGGTACTGTCTTATACTACAGGGTCTGCCTATGGGGGTACTGTCTTATACTACAGGGGCTGCCTATGGGGTGCTGCCTTATACTACAGGGTCTGCCTATGGGGTACTGTCTTATACTACAGGGTCTGCCTATAGGGGTGCTGCCTTATACTACAGGGTCTGCCGATAGGGGTGCTGTCTTATACTACAGGGTCTACCTATGGGGTGCTGTCTTATACTACAGGGTCTGCCGATAGGGGTGCTGTCTTATACTACAGGGTCTACCTATGGGGTACTGTCTTATACTACAGGGTCTGCCTATGGGGTACTGTCTTATACTACAGGGTCTGCCTATGGGGTACTGTCTTATACTACAGGGTCTGCCGATAGGGGTGCTGTCTTATACTACAGGGTCTGCCTATGGGGTGCTGCCTTGTACTATATTGAGGACTATCTGGCACATTATACTATATGGATGTTATCTATGGGGCCATCACACAGTGAAGGGGCATCATACAGTGTGGGGATTACAGTGAGGGGGCCATCATATAGTGTTGGAGCCATCAAACAGTTTGGAGGCTAATAAGGGGTCAGTATACTGTGTGGGTGGTGCTATACAGTTAGGGGGCATTATACTGTGTATAGGGGAGCTGTACAGGGGGGAGACTGAGGACATTATTATTAAATGTAAAGTGGGCACTTATTGTTATAGGGGAACTCAGGTTACTGTGACTATCAAAGGGGCACACAGGGCAATATTACTTTCTAGGGGACAAAATGTGGGCACTAATTTCTAGGGCACTTGCACCCGGCATTACTTTAGAGGGTACAGAGAACCACACAGCAGGTGCAGTAATAGGGACACATACGGCAGCAGGGGCTCAGTATTGGGGTATCAGGTGCAGTAATAGGGACACATACGGCAGCAGCGGCTCAGTATTGGGGTATCAGGTGCAGTAATAGGGACACATACGGCAGCAGTGGCTCAGTATTGGGGTATCAGGTGCAGTAATAGGGACACATACGGCAGCAGTGGCTCAGTATTGGGGTATCAGGGGCAGTAATAGGGACACATACGGCAGCAGCTGCTCAGTATTGGGGCATCAGGGGCAGTAATAGGGACGGGAAACAAAGCAGAGTCTATATAATGACTGGAGGTCACGTAGACAGTACCACTATAAATCATATATCTAACAAAGCATAAGTGGAAAAGAATAAAACGTCACTTTTATTATGGCATGAAGCCACACAGCAAAAAAACTATAACCAAACACCCAAGTGAAGTAAAAAACTGGGGTAAAGTCTCAAACAATTGGTATGATCGCCACGAAGACTAGTTATCCCCAGAAAGGACACGATGATATCCTCCACAGCGTATTGGAGATATCATGAGAACTAGTCAATGACATATGAGGCTGGAGTAGAATAACATCAACAGCACCTAACGTCAGACTAGTTACATGAACAAACAATAAAAACCATCACAAGTAGCCTATGGGCAGTGCCACTGATGGCTATAAATAACATAAAAAAGGAACAATCTCACCGGTTCCAAGATGAGGGCCCAGGAGCACCGGAAAATTTCTGGTCAGAAGGTAATCCGGAATAGTGACGGAGACGACAGTCCCTATGTCAGTCCCTATGGGGCTATCGATAGACTATCCCCAAAGCTCCTGCCCTTACAAGGGCAGTCCACAGCTACCCCTGTCCAAACATGCCCTGCACTCTCCCTGTATAGTCCGTCCCGACGCGTTTCATCCAAGCCAAATCTTCAGGGGACTTGCTTGTGCATGGAGATAGAGTGCCTGTATGCTAAAAAGGAGGGACAAAAAGTCCTGCCACCCTCAATGCTGTCCTGCAGAGAGTGAACACGGCAATGGGCTAATGCTTAAATAGCAAAAAAAGGGGGAGGTGGACAACACATGTTAGTGTGACCACTTCCCGTAGGGAAATCATATGGCAGCTAGAAGTAACCATGGCAACTGGGTAAACCATGTGGGAAAGCCACTGTATACTGTAATGCCTTGTGCAAAAACGCACATAGCAAACCACGATCATAGTGTGGTTATAATGCGGAACAAGTACCTACCTAAAGGCAGGACCGTAACCCATAGTTTATATGACTGGAGGCCCCTACTATACTGCACACTTATGGCCGCGCTATAGGTACAAAAAGTAAGACTCCACCATACCAAAATGGCGCCGTTAGTACATCCTGTGAGACGGAACGCCCAGGGGTCATAGTTACCAGGCAACCCGCAGACGCAAGGCGCTGGAATCAGCCACTGACACTGACCATACTCCATTGCGCGCACAAGCGCCGGAAGTGGGCGTTACCAGGCAACGGTGGACGCCAAACAATACCTATAGTGACCGGCAGATAGCGGAAGTTAAAATAACCGGACCACACATAGGGCACAAGGCACAGCAGTGCCCGCTCACCAAAGTGCGCGCGCGCCGGGAGGGACAATACCAGAAAGCAAACCATGCCTCCTGTAGCCGGCGTACGCGCTCACCGGAAAAGGGGGTTGCTAAGCAACAAGCAGACGCACAGTAAGATTACAGCGCTGGCGTACCCCAGTACCAGATGAAACCGGCGTGAGTGTGTGCCGGAAATTAGAGCTACTAGGCAGCACAGTCAGACACTGGAGTGTCAGATAACAGAGACCCAGTGTCGAAATAAGGGGCACTTTAGGTTACGATGGACATTACTGGATAACACAATGATGATGGAGGGACGCCAGAACCGCACCGATGTGCTGCGGTGCTTGAAATCACCCCACCAATCACTGTAGTTTGTCCCTATGTAGGAACATAAGAATTCCAGGCATAACCGCAAGAAACCCCAGTGTACAAAGATAGTACAAGTAGCAACACCAAAGCTAATTATTGTGTACCCACATATATCGGCTAGTAGCAAAAAACTATAAGTATACGCCACATGCCCAGGGAAAAATTCCCAAAGGAAAAAGGGCGCCATATTAGACGCTAACTAGAACGCACGAACCAGAGCATCTGTGCCAAAAGTTTAGGAATTACTGCCGCCGGGCTGTATACGCGGCCAAAATCAACATAAAATGCTAGAAGCAATGCAATAAACATCCGGAGTAAAAACCACCTCATAAACAAACGGATGTGATATACTGCAGCCCTAAATCTGGGAGCTTACAACTAATATGATTGAACACAATAAAGCTAAATGTTTAACCAGCTAAATATGCCATATAAAGGCCCATAACGAGCAATAGCTACGGTAATTAAATACATGAATAAAACATTGTTGATCATGAAAATCCCATGGCAAAATTGGGTGGAAATAAATAGGACTTAGGCATACTAAGATGTGCTAACGGCGCCATTTTGGTATGGTGGAGTCTTACTTTTTGTACCTATAGCGCGGCCATAAGTGTGCAGTATAGTAGGGGCCTCCAGTCATATAAACTATGGGTTACGGTCCTGCCTTTAGGTAGGTACTTGTTCCGCATTATAACCACACTATGATCGTGGTTTGCTATGTGCGTTTTTGCACAAGGCATTACAGTATACAGTGGCTTTCCCACATGGTTTACCCAGTTGCCATGGTTACTTCTAGATGCCATATGATTTCCCTACGGGAAGTGGTCACACTAACATGTGTTGTCCACCTCCCCCTTTTTTTGCTATTTAAGCATTAGCCCATTGCCGTGTTCACTCTCTGCAGGACAGCATTGAGGGTGGCAGGACTTTTTGTCCCTCCTTTTTAGCATACAGGCACTCTATCTCCATGCACAAGCAAGTCCCCTGAAGATTTGGCTTGGATGAAACGCGTCGGGACGGACTATACAGGGAGAGTGCAGGGCATGTTTGGACAGGGGTAGCTGTGGACTGCCCTTGTAAGGGCAGGAGCTTTGGGGATAGTCTATCGATAGCCCCATAGGGACTGACATAGGGACTTTCGTCTCCGTCACTATTCCGGATTACCTTCTGACCAGAAATTTTCCGGTGCTACTGGGCCCTCATCTTGGAACCGGTGAGATTGTTCCTTTTTTATGTTATTTATAGCCATCAGTGGCACTGCCCATAGGCTACTTGTGATGGTTTTTATTGTTTGTTCATGTAACTAGTCTGACGTTAGGTGCTGTTGATGTTATTCTACTCCAGCCTCATATGTCATTGACTAGTTCTCATGATATCTCCAATACGCTGTGGAGGATATCATCGTGTCCTTTCTGGGGATAACTAGTCTTCGTGGCGATCATACCAATTGTTTGAGACTTTACCCCAGTTTTTTACTTCACTTGGGTGTTCGGTTATAGTTTTTTTGCTGTGTGGCTTCATGCCATAATAAAAGTGACGTTTTATTCTTTTCCACTTATGCTTTGTTAGGCAGTAATAGGGACACATACGGCAGCAGCGGCTCAGTATTGGGTATCAGGTGCAGTAATAGGGACACATACGGCAGCAGCGGTTCAGTATTGGGGTATTAGGGGCAGTAATAGGGTCACATACGGCAGCAGCGGCTCAGTATTGTGGTATCAGGTGCAGCAATAGGGTCACATACGACAGCAGCGGCTCAGTATTGTGGTATCAGGTGCAGTAATAGGGACACATACGGCAGCAGCGGCTCAGTATTGGGGTATCAGGGGCAGTAATAGGGACACATACGGCAGCAGCGGCTCAGTATTGGGGTATCAGGGGCAGTAATAGGGACACATACGGCAGCAGCTGCTCAGTATTGGGGCATCAGGGGCAGTAACAGGGACACATACGGCAGCAGCGGCTCAGTATTGGGGTATCAGGTGCAGTAATAGGGACACATACGGCAGCAGCAGCTCAGTATTGGGTATCAGGTGCAGTAATAGGGACACATACGGCAGCAGAGGCTCGGTATTGGGGTATCAGGTGCAATAATAGGGACACATACGGCAGCAGCAGCTCAGTATTGGGGTATCAGGTGTAGTAATAGGGACACATACGGCAGCAGCGGCTCAGTATTGGGTATCAGGTGCAGTAATAGGGACACATATGCCAGCAGCGGTTCAGTATTGGGGTATTAGGGGCAGTAATAGGGTCACATACGGCAGCAGCGGCTCAGTATTGGGGTATCAGGTGCAGTAATAGGGTCACATACGGCAGCAGCGGCTCAGTATTGTGGTATCAGGTGCAGTAATTGGGTCACATACGGCAGCAGCGGCTCAGTATTGTGGTATCAGGTGCAGTAATAGGGACACATACGGCAGCAGCGGCTCAGTTTTGGGGTATCAGGTGCAGTAATAGGGACACATACGGCAGCAGCGGCTCAGTATTGGGGTATCAGGGGCAGTAATAGGGACACATACGGCAGCAGCGGCTCAGTATTGGGGTATCAGGGGCAGTAATAGGGACACATACGGCAGCAGCGGCTCAGTATTGGGGTATCAGGTGTAGTAATAGGGTCACATACGGCAGCAGCGGCTCAGTATTGGGGTATCAGGTGTAGTAATAGGGTCACATACGGCAGCAGCGGCTCAGTATTGGGGTATCAGGTGCAGTAATAGGGACACATACGGCAGCAGCGGCTCAGTATTGGGGTATCAGGTGTAGTAATAGGGTCACATACGGCAGCAGCGGCTCAGTATTGGGGTATCAGGTGCAGTAATAGGGACACATACGGCAGCAGCGGCTCAGTATTGGGGTATCAGGGGCAGTAATAGGGACACATACGGCAGCAGCGGCTCAGTATTGGGGTATCAGGTGTAGTAATAGGGTCACATACGGCAGCAGCGGCTCAGTATTGGGGTATCAGGGGCAGTAATAGGGTCACATACGGCAGCAGCGGCTCAGTATTGTGGTATCAGGTGCAGTAATAGGGTCACATACGGCAGCAGCGGCTCAGTATTGGGGTATCAGGGGCAGTAATAGGGACACATACGGCAGCAGCGGCTCAGTATTGGGGTATCAGGTGTAGTAATAGGGTCACATACGGCAGCAGCGGCTCAGTATTGGGGTATCAGGTGTAGTAATAGGGTCACATACGGCAGCAGCGGCTCAGTATTGGCGTATCAGGTGCAGTAATAGGGACACATACGGCAGCAGCGGCTCAGTATTGGGGTATCAGGTGTAGTAATAGGGTCACATACGGCAGCAGCGGCTCAGTATTGGGGTATCAGGTGCAGTAATAGGGACACATACGGCAGCAGCAGCTCAGTATTGGGGTACCAGGGGCAGTAATAGGGACACATACGGCAGCAGCGGCTCAGTATTGGGGTATCAGGTGTAGTAATAGGGTCACATACGGCAGCAGCGGCTCAGTATTGGGGTATCAGGGGCAGTAATAGGGTCACATACGGCAGCAGCGGCTCAGTATTGTGGTATCAGGTGCAGTAATAGGGACACATACGGCAGCAGCGGCTCAGTATTGGGGTATCAGGTGCAGTAATAGGGACACATACGGCAGCAGCGGCTCAGTATTGGGGTATCAGGGGCAGTAATAGGGACACATACGGCAGCAGCGGCTCAGTATTGGGGTATCAGCAGGATGAGGAGTTTGTGCAGGTTGGGAATAGATGGTGATGGGGCTGGAATATGAGAAGTGAAACGTGTCTTTGTTGGATTCTCTGCAGACGAGTCCTGGCTGGAAGAAGTTGTCATGTCGGTCTGGGCCAGATGGAAAAGACATGAAAAGTGAACGATTCCATCATAAAGGACATCAGCGGTAAGAGATTATCTGTAACTGTGCTGTGATCTCTTATATGCTCTGTAGGACTGGTATCTACTACTGACCATATGGCGGTAATATCCATATTGGTCTTTATATAGAGATCATCTTCAATAATAGCGCGGTCATCTGCTGAGGTTCTCCTCCACTATTAGGGTGCGTCACCCAGTTATAATCAAGGTTACCTGGTTAGGGGCCCACTCAGAAGCTTCGCCCCCCCTGAACCAAAACCCTAGCTACGCCTCTGGTGGGCCCCTAGAGTCCATTCCCCTGGTGGGCCCCAGACACCCTTGTCCGACCCTGACTGCCATTATTACTGCCAGAGATCACCCACACCCAGGATCTGTCTGCCAGTCGGAAGCTTGTACAAAAGCATACTTCAGTCTGAATGATTTGTTCATAGTAGTGAATACATTGCAAAGATATTTCCATTATTTTTATGTACGCTGGATGAAATATTTTTGAATAAATTATGAAGAAAAAAATAACGTGCCGTTTTTTGTTTTGCATGGACTACAGTCAGTCGATGGGAGCAACAGCTATGCGGCTATTATAGATGTGGGACTCTAATATTTATTAAGCCATTTTTTTATTTTTAGAAGCAGCAGACAGAACCCTCAGTGGTGATGTAAAATATTACTGGCATCATCCAACAGCAAAAAAAAAGGAAAAATTAAAAAGAAAAAAATAACTTTTTCATTTTCTGTTTCGCATGGACTGGCTGCATCTGTAATGTGCCAACCACTTGTAAACAAGACAATGGGAGCACCATTGGAGCTCCTGCACCGAATTACCAAGGGAGAGAAGAGGTACTGTAAGTATAGCTTATTTTGCTATTTATAAATATTTGTTGCAATTTTGAAAGATATTTCTAGATTGAGCATAAATTGGGTTTAACAGTCAAATAGGCGGGTCTAATCAGTGATCAGCATTCTTCCCTGTATAGCCGTCAATCACAGACTAGGACGTCCCCTTACACCTAAGCCTAGAATAAGCAGGAATTTCAATGAGCAAAAGACAAGTTGTACCAAGTCTTTTTCAATAAATCTATATATCAATGCAATCTATATATATAATTGCCTAAGGGTTTTTCCGTCTGTCTGTCTGTCTGTCTGTCTGTCTGTCCTGGAAATCCCACGTCTCTGATTGGTCGAGGCCGCCAGGCCTCGACCAATCAGAGACCGGCACAGCATCGACGTAGAAATCCCGCGTCTCTGATTGGTCGAGGCCTCGACCAATCAGCAGCGGGCACAGCGACGATGATGTCATAAAGGACGTAGACATCCCGCGTCTGGCGGCCTCGACCAATCAGCAACGGGCACAGCGACGATGATGTCATAAAGGACATAGACATCTCACATTTCTGATTCAGCAACAGGCACAGTATCGACGTAGATGTCATAATGGTTGCCATGGCGACGATGATGTCATCAAGGTTGCCTCGACCAATCAGCGACGGGCACAGTCTGCCGCGAATTCTGGAATCATCATTGTCCATATACTACGGGGACATGCATATTCTAGAATACCCGATGCGTTAGAATCGGGCCACAATCTAGTAATATATAATTATGGCACTCCAGCTGGCAGATCAGACTGCACGCTCAATGTGACAGGTTCCCTTTAACCCCTTAACGACCGCCGATACGCCTTTTAACGGCGGCCGCTAAGGGTACTTAAACCACAGCGCCGTTAATTAACGGCGCTGTGGAAAAAGTAAATAGCGCCCCCCAGAGTCGGATTTTCTCCGGGGTCTCGGCTGCCGGGGGTAGCCGAGACCCCAGAGAACATGATTCGAGGGTTTTTTTACCGACCCCGCATTTGCGATCGCCGGTAATTAACCGTTTACCGGCGATCGCAAAAAAAAAAAACGCGATTTCTTTTTAATTTCTCTGTCCTCCGATGTGATCACTCATCAGAGGACAGAGAAATGGGGTCCCAGGTAGCCCCCCAATACTCACCTATCTCCCCCGATGCTCCTCGTGGCTCCCGATGGGCGCCGCCATCTTCAAAATGCGCAGTGCGCCCGCCAGCCGGCACCGGGAGAATCTTTGGGGTCTCGGCTGCCGGGGGTAGCCGAGACCCAAAAGAACATGATTGGGGTCGGTTTTACCGACCCCTGTTTTGCGATCGCCAGTAATTAACTATTTACCGGCGACCGCAAAAAAAAAAAAGCAAAGTGTAATTCTCTGTCCTCTGATGTGATCGCATATCAGAGGACAGAGAAATAGGGAGATTCGGGGACCCTATTATACTTACCGGTGTCCCTGGGTCCTCCTGCTGCTTCTCCTGGTCTTCTTGGCAAAAGAAAATGGCGGGCGCATGAAAAAGTAAAACGGCACTCCTTCTCTTCCAAGCTCTGCGGTGCGCCCAAACAGAGATTTACCCCCACATATTGGGTATCAACGTACTCAGGAGAAATTGCACTACAACTTTTTTGGTCTAATTTCTCCTGTTACCCTTGTGAAAATAAAAATTAGAAAAAATGCGTTTTTTTATTTTCACGGCTCAACATTATAAACTTCTGTGAAGCACATGGGGGTTCAAAGTGCTCATCACACATCTAGATAAGTTCCTTAAGGGGTCTAGTTTCCAAAATGGTGTCACTTGTGGGGGGTTTCCACTGTTTAGGCACATCAGGGGCTCTCCAAACGCGACATGGCGTCCAATCTCAATTCCTGCCAATTCTACATTGAAAAAGTAAAACGGCGCTCCTTCACTTCCAAGCTCTGCGGTGCGCCCAAACAGTGGTTTACCCCCACATATGGGGTATCGACGTATTCAGGAGAAATCACACAACAACTTTTGTGTCTAATTTCTCCTGTTACCCTTGTGAAAATAAGAATTTGTGGGCGAAAAGATCATTTTTGTGTAAACAAATGCGATTTTTTATTTTCACGGCTCTACGTTATAAATTTCTGTGAAGCTCTTGGGGGTTCAAAGTGCTCACCACACATCTAGATAAGTTCCTTAAGGGGTCTAGTTTACAAAATGGTGTCACTTGTGGGGGGTTTCCACTGTTTAGGCACATCAGGGGCTCTCCAAACGTGACATGGCGTCCGATCTCAATTCCAGCCAATTCTGTATTGAAAAAGTCAAACGGCACTCCTTCTCTTCCAAGCTCTGCGGTGCGCCCAAACAGTGGTTTACTCCCACATATGGGGTATTGGCGTATTCAGGAGAAATTGCATAACAAAATTTATGGTTACATTTCTGTTTTTACCCTTGTGAAAATAAAAAAAATGGTTCTGAATTAAAATGTTTGCAAAAAAAAGTTAAATGTTCATTTTTTCCTTCCACATTGTTTCAGTTCCTGTGAAGCACGTAAAGGGTTAATAAACTTCTTGAATGTGGTTTTGAGAACCTTGAGGGGTGTAGTTTTTAGAATGGTGTCACACCTTGTTATTTTCTATCATATAGACCCCTCAAAGTGAGTTCAAATGTGATGTGGTCCCTAAAAAAAAAGGTGTTGTAAAAATGAGAAATTGCTGGTCAACTTTTAACCCTTATAACTCCCTAACAAAAAAAATTTTTGTTTACAAAATTGTGCTGATGTAAAGTAGACATGTGGGAAACGTTATTTATTAACTATTTTTTGTGACATATCTCTCTGATTTAAGGGCATAAAAATACAAAGTTTGAAAATTGCAAAATTTTAAAAATTTTCGCCATATTTCCATTTTTTTCATAAATAATCGCAAGTAATATCGAAGAAATATTACCACGAACATGAAGTACAATAAGTCTCGAAAAAATAGTCTCAGAATCAGCGGGATCCGTTGAAGCGTTCCAGAGTTATAACCTCATAAACTAACAGTGGTCAGAATTGCAAAAATTGGCTCGGTCATTAAGTACCAAATTGGCTCTGTCACTAAGAGGTTAAATTGGGATCTGGGTAGACTTCTGTGTAAAGTGATATTCTAATAATAGGAGGGAAGGGAACACTTCCCTTCATAAATAATGAATCAGCAGCAGACCTCGTAAATGTAAAAATATTTGGGGCATAAACTTGCCAGTACTGATTTGAACTCATGATGTTTCTACTGTTGAGCTTTTCCTCCGGAGCCGTGTGATGCGTCCATGTTTAATCAGTAGTGACAGACCATCAGCCGCATGGCGGAGAGATGTTTTTGTAGCTTTGTCAGAGCTGTTATTTTCATTTTAATACTCAGGAAGAGAAAATGGTCCAGATTTTTAGGTCTTTTACGGTCATTGGTCTGCAGAGTACATCTCCATGCATCTCGCCATCACCGCTACCGCTTTAGTATATCAGGGGCGTTATTAGATATATTCATCTAAGCAGAATATTTTTTGGTTATGTTTTATCAGCTGGTTTGAAAAGAGGGATAAAGGGTGTAAACCTAACGCATTTGCTACCTAGGATGAAAAAATACAAAATAGCACCATCAGTTAATACATGGGCAGTAGAGATGAGCGAATTTAAGTCCAAAGTTCGTTCAGGTACCAGAATTTGATTCTGGACCTGAACCCCATATAAGTCAATGGGGACCCGAACTATGGTGCTATAAAATGGCTCTAAAATGGTCATAGTAAGGGCTAGGGCTGTAAAAGGAAGTAAAATGGAGGTAAGAGCAGGGCAAGTGCCTGTAAACAAATGTGGATAGGGAAGTTACTTAAAATGATAAAATAATGGAGAAAAAGAAATACCGTATTTTCCGGCTTATAAGATGACTTTTTAACCCCTGAAAATCATCTAAAAAATCAGGGGCCATCTTATACGCCGGGTATGGCGTGTGCAGGGAGCGGTCCTGTATGGTTCCCAGGATCTGGAGGAGAGGAGACTCTCCTTCAGGCCCTGGGATCCATATTCATGTAAAAATGAATAAAAATAAAAAATATGGGATATACTTACCCTCCGACAGCCCGCGGCTCTCAGCGGTGCAAGCGGCGGCCTCCGTTCCTAATGATGCATTGAGCGAAGGACCTTTGATGACGTCGCCGTCGCATGACCGCTGAGAGCCGCGGGCCTTCGGAGGGTAAGTATATCCCATATTTTTTATTTTTAGTCTTTTTTTTTACATGAATATGGATCCCAGGGCCTGAAGGAGTCTCTCCGCTCCTCCAGAACCTGGGAACCATCCGCACCGCACACGCCGTATAAGATGACTGGGCGTATAAGATGACCCCGTCATCTTATACGCTCAGTCGTCTTATACACCAGAAAATACGGTAATAATCTTGAGCCAGGAGGAGGAGATCCAAGAAGAGGAATAGAGCAGTGCCATGAATGTGTAGTTTACTGTACTTGGTAGTAAAATAAATAAATGGGGTCCCCACTATTTTTAATAACCAGCCAAGGGAAAGCCGACAGCTGTGAGCTAGTGTTATTATGCTAGGAAGGTGCCATTATTCATGGAGCTTTCAAAGCTATTAATATCAGCCCCCAGCTGTCTGCTTTGTCTTTGCTGGTTATTAAAAACTAGATGGTGGCCCGATTCTAATGCATCGGGTATTCTAGAATATCTATGTATGTTTGTATATAGCAGCCACATAGTATATAGCACAGGCCATGTAGTATATAGCAGACAAATACTACGTGGCCTGTGCTATATACTATGTGGCTGCTATATACATACATACATATTGTAGAATACCCGATGCGTTAATACAGGCCACGCAGTATATAACAGTGGCCACGCAGTATATAACACAGCCCACGCACTATATAACACAGGGGACACACAGGGTTAATAGCAGCGTTAACGGAGTGCGTTACCCGCGGCATAACGCGGTCCGTTAACGCTGGCATTAACCCTGTGTGAGCGCTGACTGGGGAGAAGTATGGAGCGGGCGCCAGGCACTGACTGGACGGAAGTAGGGAGGGACTAATCGGACTGTGCCTGTCGCTGATTGGTCGCGGCAGCCAGGACAGGCAGCTGGCGAGACCAATCAGCGACGCGGGATTTCCAGGACAGACAGACAAACAGATGGAATTACCCCTTAGACAATTATATAGTAGATGGTTGATCCCCCCAAAATGACTTGGGTTTCCCCCTATTTTTAATAACCAGTTAAGGCAAAGCAGACAGCTGGGGGCTCATATTTACAGGCTGGGAAGGGCCATGAATATTGCCCCCTTTGTCACCTAATAAGTAGTGGTGAGCGATACCGTCCGATATTTGAAAGTATCGGTATCGGATGGTATCGGCCGATATCCGAAAAATATCGGATATCGCCGTCACGTGACCGCTCAGCGACCAATCACAAGCTGCGACGTCATCGAAGGTCCTTAACGCGCTCATTCTTAGGAACGGAAGCATGGCGGTTGCAGCGGTGACAACCAGGGCGCGTCCGAGGGTGAGTATATCAATATTTTTTATTTTTATTCTTTATTTTACACCTGAATCTTAATCCCGATACCGATTCCCGATATCACAAAAATATCGGAACTCGGTATTGGAATTCCGATTCTGCAAATATCGGCCGATACCCGATACTTGCGGTATCGGAATGCTCAACACTACTAATAAGATAATCCCTCAGCCACCTCAAAAATGCTTCTGATTAATTGAACTCTGTCGGATCTTAATTTTTTTTGTTTTTTATTTCTAAATTGGTGAACGAGTTTGGGGGAGTATTTTTTACATTAAATTTTTGTGTGGTTTTTTTTCTTTTAAACTACGGGGTTAATAATGAGGATGTCTAACTGATGCCTCTCCATTACTAACCCCTGGGCTTGGTGCCAGCTGATATTACATAACTGACATCAAATCCAAAAACTATTATCCCGATTGCCACTGAACCAAGGCAATCAGGAAGAGCCAAGGCTAAGCAACAGAATTGCAGCATCTAATGGAGCATCTAATTGGCCATTTCTGGGGCAGCTGAGGGCTGGTCTTATTAGGCTGAAAACAGAGCCAATATCCATGGCCCTTCCCAGTCTATCAATATCAGCCCCCATCTGTCTGTTTTGCTTTAGTAGGTTATTAAAAATAGCGAGAATCCCAAGTCATTTTTTGTGCCCCCCCCCCCCCCCAATTTTTAATAACCAGTGAAGGAAAAGCAGACAGCTGGGGACTGATATTAATAGCCTGGGAGGCTCGAGGGTTATCTTGCCTTTCTCAGCATAATAATGCCATCCTGCAACTGTCTGCTTTCCCTTGGCTGGGTTATTAAAAATAGTGGGGTCACATGGTGCGACAGCCAATTGCAGCCATGCCATTACTTGGCATGACTGTTATGGGGCCTGGAGTGCTCACAGCCTTAAAGCTTGCTAATTGGCTGTGCTGCAGCCTTTCAGCAAGCTTTTGCAGAACCTAACAGTAACAGAGATGTCCAGTAAGAATTACATGTTCGGGGTTCTGCTCTGGACACTAGGTGTCCAGTACGAAACCTGAACTTTACAATTTGGGCTTGTTCATACCTAGGGGCCTGGAGATGTCAAGCATGGGATAACACTAGGAGTTACAGTTGCTTCTCCCAAATTAGAATATCATCAGAAAGTTAATTTATTTCAGTTCAATATAAAAAGTGAAACTCATTTATTATACAGAGTCATTACAAACAGAGTGATCTATTTCAAGTGTTTTTTCTGTTTATATTGATGATTATGGCTTACAGTCAGAAAACCCAAAAGTCATTATCTCAGTAAATTAGATTAGTTAACAAAAAACACCTTCAAAGGCTTCCTAAGTGTTTAAAAAGGTCCCTCAGTCTGTTTCAGTAGGCTCCACAATCATGGGGAAGACTGCTGACTTGACAGATGTCCAGAAGGCAGTCATTGGCATACTCCACAAGGAGAGGATAAGTCACACAAAAGTCATTGCTAAAGAAGCTGGCTGCTCAGAGTGATGTTTCCAAGCAAATTAATGGAAAGTTGAATGGAAGGCAAAAGTGTGGTATAAAAAGGTGCACAAGCAACCAGGATAACAAATGATTGTTAAAAAAAGGCCATTCAAAAATTTGGGGGGGATTCACAAGGAGTGGACTGCTGCTGGACTCATTGCTTCAAGAGCCACAATACACAGATGTATCCAGGACATGGGCTACAAGTGTCGTATTCCCTGTGAGAAGCCAAGGAGAAAAAGAACTGAGCTGTTGCTCAGTGGTCCAAAGTGTTGTTTTCAGATTAAAGCAAATTTTACATTTCATTTGGAAATCAAGGTCCCAGAGTCTGGAGGAAGAGTGGAGAGACAGTCAATCCAAGCTGCTTGAGGTCTAGTGTGAAGTTTCCACAATCAGTGATGTTTGGGAAGCCATGTCATCTGCTGGTGTAGGTCCACTGTGTTTTATCAAGACCAAAGTCAGCGCAGCCGTCTACCAGGAAATTTTAGAGCACTTCATGCTTCTCTTTGCCGACAAGCTTTTTGGAGATGGAAATTCCATTCTCCAACAGGACTTGGCACCTGTCCACACTGCCAAAAGTACCAATACCTGATTTACAAACAACAGTATCACTGCGCTTGATTGGCAAGCAAACTCGTCTGATCTTAACCCCATAGAGAATCTATGGGGTATTGTCAAGAGGAAGATGAGAGACATCAGACCCAACAATGCAGACAAGCTGAAGGCTGCTGTCAAAGCAACCAGGGATTCCATAACATCTCAGCAGTGTCACAAGCTGGTGGCCTCCATGCCACGCTTCATTGATGTAGTAATTGATACAAAAGGAAGCCAAACAATATATGTCCCACTAAATAAAAGGCACTTTGCATCATTCCAACAACAAAATCTCAAACCACAATAAGTGTGAGAAAAAACGAAGCGATCTCCAAATACTAATAAAACCAATATTTATTAATAAGTTGTAAAAACACATACAATTAAAAAAGCAAAAAATACTGTAGGGGACACCTACAACAGCACCAAAACACACCAAAATTTCTATACAGGTATACTGTATCAATAGCCACACCGGATGTTATATATATTTTACAAAAGATGCCATATATATACAATCAATATCTGGCCCACCTACTATACCATTATGCGGAACATATCCAATAGATAACACACAGAGAATATTAAATGCACATCAACTATATAATAAAAATCATACTAAGTAGTCATATTGCTATTATTACAGAGCACAGTGGCTCATAGGTTAATTCCTCTTATCTACACAGTCTCCAGACCCATTGGACTATTCCCATGTGACTACCATGGTATCTAGAGGTAAATGATATGGCATAATCTATCCCCAGCCACACGCGGTGAAAAGCTGATTACCTGATGAAAGTGCTGGTGCTCGTGGTGTCCCCTCACATTTCGCCTCCTGCTTCTTCCATATAGCATAATACACTCGTCATAGTGCTCCATATAGTATAATGCACCGCCATGGTCATCCATGTAGTACAATTCACTTCCCATAGTATAATGTACCCCATAGTTCTTCATATAGTATAACATATTCCCCATAGTCCTCGATACAGTATAATGCAGCCCACATACAGTATAATGCAGCCACCTCCCTACAGAATATAATGCAGCCACCCCAGAGTATAATGCAGCCACCCCAGAGTATGATGCAGCCACCCCATAGAAGATAATACAGCCCACTTCCCCATAATATATAATGCAGCCCCCCATTATTATTATAACACAGCCTCCCCATAGAATATAATACACCCACAATAGTATATAACACAGCTACATAGTATATAACACGGCCTCCCCCATAGAATAGAATATACCCCCCATAGTATATAGCACAACCCGCATAGCAGATAACACAGCCCACGTAGCAGTATCTAGCACAGTCCACACAGTAGTATATAGCACTTCCCACACAGTAGTATACAGCACTGCCCACATAGTAGTATACAGCAGAGCCCACACAGTAGTATATAGCACAGCCCACATAGCAGTATATAGCACAGCCCACACAGTAGTATATAGCACAGCCCACATAGTAGTATATAGCACAGCCCACACAGTAGTATACAGCACAGCCCACATAGTAGTATACAGCAGAGCCCACATAGCAGTATATAGCACAGCCCACACAGTAGTATATAGCACAGCCCACACAGTAGTATATAGCACTTCCCACACAGTAGTATACAGCACTGCCCACATAGTAGTATACAGCAGAGCCCACACAGTAGTATATAGCACAGCCCACATAGTAGTAAATAGCACAGCCCACACAGCAGTATATAGCACAGCCCACACAGTAGTATATAGTACAGCCCACATAGTTGTATATAGCACAGCCCACATAGTTGTATATAGCACAGCCCACATAGTAGTATATAGCACAGCCCAGACAGTAGTATACAGCACAGCCCACATAGTAGTATACAGCAGAGCCCACATAGTAGTATACAGCAGAGCCCACACAGTAGTATATAGCACAGCCCACATAGTAGTATACAGCACTGCCCACACAGTAGTAAACAGCGCAGCCCACACAGTAGTATATAGCGCAGCCCACATAGTAGTATATAGCACAGCCCACACAGTAGTATACAGCACAGCCCTCACAGTAGTATATAGCAGAGCCCACATACTGAATGTGTCTGTATTAAAGGCAAACACCTGGTTTCTCTAACTGAGGCTATATTCACACAAACGAACTTTCAATCTGAGCACTATAAATGAAAAAACCGAAGGTAATATGACTAATGTTACTCAATAGGGCTGTTCAGATGATTGTGTTTTTTCACTGACCAAATGTCCATTAAAAATATCAGCATGCACTATTCTCTTCTGTTTTTCAGGTAAGACTCGCCTTTTTCAGTCTATGGGTGCGCAAAAAATATCGGATCCCATGTGGATCATTTGTGTAGCTTCTGAGTTTTATGAATACGTTGCAATTTTGTAAAATAAGAAACTGTAGTTGTTCTTGTAATGTTTAATAACTGCTGATATATAAAAATGGATCCTATGTGGATTGCATACTGACGACAATACAAAATCATCAATTTTTTAAAATAAAAATTTGTATGTATGGCTATGGGCTGTGCATTATACAACATGGATGACCATGGGCTGTACATTATACTACTATGACTAAAGGCTGTGCATTATACTACATGGATGACTATGGGCTGTGCATTATACTACATGTATGACTATGGGCTGTGCATTATACTACATGTAAGACTATGGGCTGTGCATTATACTAATATGACTAAAGGCTGTGCATTATACTACATGTTTGACTGTAGGTTATGCATTATACTACATGTATGAATATGGCATGTGCATTATACTACACGAATGACTATGGGCTGTGCATTATACTACATGTATGACTATGGGCTGTGCATTATACTACATGTATGACTATGGGCTGTGCATTATACTACATGTATGACTATGGGCTGTGCATTATACTACATGTAAGACTATGGGCTGTGCATTATACTAATATGACTAAAGGCTGTGCATTATACTACATGTTTGACTGTAGGTTATACATTATACTACATGTATGAATATGGCATGTGCATTATACTACACGAATGACTATGGGCTGTGCATTATACTACATGTATGACTATGGGCTGTGCATTATACTACATGTATGACTATGGGCTGTGCATTATATTCTATGGATGACTACGGGCTGTGCATTATATCACATGGATGACTATGGGCTGTACATTATACTACATGTATGAATACGGCCTGTGTATTGTACGAAATGGATGACTATGGGCTGTGCATTATACTACTATGACTAAAGGCTGTGCATTATACTACTATACATGGATGACTATGGGCTGTGCAGTATACTACTATGACTAAAGGCTGTGCATTATACTACATGGATGACTATGGGCTGTGCAGTATACTACTATGACTAAAGGCTGTGCATTATACTATATGTATGACTATGGTCTGTGCATTATACTTTTATGACTAAAGGCTGTGCATTATTCTACATGTATGACTATGGGCTGTGCACTATACTACATGGATGACTATGTGCTGTGCATTATACCACATGGATGACTATGGGCTGTTCATTATACTACTATGACTAAAGGCTGTGCATTATACTATATGTATGACTATGGGCTGTGCATTATACTATACTACATGGATGACTATGGGCTGTGCATTATACTACTATGACTAAAGGCTGTGCATTATACTACAGGGATGACTATGGGCTGTGCATTATATCACATGGATGACTATGGGCTGTACATTATACTACATCTATGAATACAGCCTGTGTATTATACAAAATGGATGACTATGGGCTGTACATTGTACTACATGGATGACTAGGAACTGTGCATTATAGTACTATGACTAAAGGTTGTGCATTATACTACAAGGATGACTGGGCTGTGCATTATACTACTATGACTATAGGCTGTGCATTATACTACTATGACTAAAGGCTGTGCATTATACTACATGGATGACTATGGACTGTGCATTATACTACATGGATGACTATGGGCTGTGCATTATATCACATGGATGACTATGGGCTGTACATTATACTACATGTATGAATACGGCCTGTGTATTATACGAAATTGATGACTATGGGCTGTACATTGTACTACATGGATGACTATGAACTGTGCGTTATACTACTATGACTTAAGGCTGTGCATTATACTACATAGATGACTGGGCTGTGCATTATACTACATGGATGACTATGGGCTGTGCATTATACTACAACGACTAAAGGTTGTGCATTATACTACATGTATGACTATGGGCTGTGCATTATACAACATGGATGACCATGGGCTGTACATTATACTACTATGACTATAGGCTGTGCATTATACTACATGTTTGACTGTAGGTTATACATTATACTACATGTATGAATATGGCTGTGCATTATACTACATGTATGACTATGGGCTGTGCATTATATTATATAGATGACTATGGGCTGTGCATTATATCACATGGATGACTACGGGCTGTACTTTATACTACATGTATAAATACAGCCTGTGTATTACACAAAATGGATGACTATGGGCTGTGTATTATACTACATGGATGACTATGGGCTGTGCATCATACTACTATGACTATAGGCTGTGCATTATACTACTATGACTAACGGCTGTGCATTATACTACATGGATGACTATGGGCTGTGCATTATACTACTATGACTAAAGGCTGTGCATTATACTACATGTATGACTATGGGCTGTGCATTATACTACATGGATGACTATGGGCTGTGCATTATACTACATGGATGACTATGGGCTATACATTATTCTACATGTATGAATACGGCCTGTGTATTATACAAAATGGATGACTAAGGGCTGTGAATTATACTACATGGATGACTATAGGCTGTGCATTATACTACATGTATGACTATGAGCTGTACCTTGTACTACATGGATGGCTATAGGCTGTGAATTATATTACTATGACTAAAGGCTGTGCATTATACTACATGGATGACTGGGCTGTGCATTATACTACTATGACTATAGGCTGTGCATTATACTACTATGACTAAAGGCTGTGCATCATACTACATGGATGACTATGGGCTGTGCATTATACTACTATGACTAAAGGCTGTGCATTATACTACATGTATGACTATGGGCTGTGCATTATACTCCATGGATGACTATGGGCTGTGCATTACACTACATGTATGACCATGGGCTGTGCAGTATACTACTATGACTGTGGGCTGCGCATTATACTACATTTATGACTATGGGCTTGGGATTATACTACATGTATGTCTACGGCCTGTGCATTATACTACATGTATGACTATGGGTCGCACATTATACTACATGTATGTCTACAGCCTGTGCATTATACTACATGTATGACTATGGGCTGTGCATTATAATACATGTTTGACTATGGGCTGTGCATTATACTACATGTGTGGCGCCCCTGAGGGCCCAGTCGCCACAGAGGTACTGCACCTCAGCCAAAAGTAGGGTACCCTGCTCTCGGAGAAGGAGGGGACACTACCCAGAACCCACATGCTAGCACCCAACACTAGACCTCTCCAGGCCAGGGAGGGACTAGGTCGAAGGTGTGGATAGAGAGAGTGGCAGTTGTGAGGAGCTGTCATGGAAACAAGAGGGAGGAATTAGTTTGTAAATTTTTCAGCTGGACCTGGGGACTTGAGCAGTGAGGAGCTTATCACAGCACCAGAGGACAGAGAGAGAGAGAAGTTCCAGAGAGTGAGAGAAAAATAAGGGGTCCTAGGGGTGCAGGTAGTGAGGAATCTACCTGTGGGGCCCAAATCCACGCCGACCGTAGTTAGGTGGAGGGACCAGGTCACAGTAGGGGACCATCGCTAAACTAGTGGAGATACTGAGGGCTCAGCTAGCAATCCGGAGGCTGTGGTAATGTGCCACAGTTTGTAAGGTTCTCGGTCTCTTTGTTATATCTGCTGTGATTTTCTGTTATTGTAACCTGGTTTTTCCGTCGGCCATTTTGCTTTATCCTGCTGCAGCTACTTTGCCCTGAGTCAGTATGGAGTTTCTAGCTTCTGTGTTTCCGCCCTGTTCTCAGCCTCTTGCCTTTTTAAGCAGCCTCAGCTGTTCAATCAGTGCTTCTGAATCATGTCTGCAGTCAGCCTGTTACCTGCTCCAGGAAGCCTTGGACTCTCCATCTACTACTGAGGATCTCTAGACACTGGAACTCTGCTGCATGCTGATCTACATTTGCAAGGGAAGTAACAGAGAGAGACTTGGAACCAGTTTGTGCTAAATGTTGGACTTAATGTTTACTCCGACGTGCCGTGTCACCTGCCGTGTCTCCTGCCTGTCTACCTGCAATTGTGTGAAGCCTTTTTCCCTGTGACATACTTGTATGCAATGGTTAGAGAGAAAAAAAATTCCTTTCTAGGCGCTTCCGGAAGACAAGGATAATTTGAAGGTTGAGATAATTTGCTCAGTACCAAATTTATTAGCACACTTTAATAAGAACAAAACAACGCGTTTCAGCCCACAACGGCCTTCATCAGGTATTATATGTGCTTTTAAGTTACACAGTTACCACCACACACATTGCCTGAAAAGGCAGCCGCATAGGATCAAGGGGACCAGGAGTATGCCACCCGACAAGACTCGAGGCTGCTGGCTTGGGACACTGTGTGTGAAGGCGTGGGGTAGGAGAGGCCAGAGCCAGCGCAGTGAGACGGTCAGGGAAGGAACATAAGAAGGTGGTTCTGGCAAAGTGTACCCTGATTTACCTTAGAGCTGACTGGACCACAGATCCAGAGGACACAGAACTCGGCTGGGGATTGCATAAAGAACTGTGAGTAAAGTGTGGAAACTGCACCATGCTGTGTCCTCTGAATTATTGCTGCGCCACCTGCCCTGCGCTACGACCACCACCATCACATTTAACACCACAACTGCCCTGGGGCCTAGCTCTACCCGTGGAGAGCTGTACCAACACTGCTGTGTCACCAACTGCCTCAGTCAGTAGACCTGAACTGCAGCGTTGGCCATCCATTGCCTAACACCACGGGTGGCGTCACGAACTCAAGCTCCCCATAAACTTTATTCCTCTTTAATTTCATTACTTTTATTGGATGCCCATGGCCACTGCCCGGGTCACTGCTGCCATGACACACCCCCTTAAGAAACGTCGGATCTGGCCCGAGTACCCCACGGCCCTGGCGGTCGCTCCATATGTATGACTAGGGGCTGTGAATTATACCACATGTATGACAATGGGCTGTACATTATACTACTATGTCTGACTATGGGGGACGCATTATAGTATATGGAGTACTATGGGCTGCGCATTATATTACATGTAGGACTATATTTTTATATTGGTGTATCAATTCTTTGTTGTAGAAAGTAGTATAATTAAAAACAGCTGAGGCATCACGTTTAAAAATATTGGATGCTTTTGTTTGCCAGGACTATTCCCTAGCTTTCATATCCATGATAATGTATATAAAGAGACCGTCTGTCCTAAACAGAAAAAGATAATATTAAATCAATATAGATGCACCCAAAATTCAAATAAATTGTCACATAATTAATATGAAATCAACTTGCAACCCCCAAAAACTAACAACTTCGGTGGTAGGTAAGCAAGAGTGAACACTTGAGATCATTTAAATATCAATTTTTCATTTAAATGCAACAGGTTAAACAGACAAACATTAGTAATAGAATAACAAAGATGCCTCAAATGTGAGGGACCGACTGACAAATGAGACTATTTAAGGCCAGCCCTGTTATGATAGGCAATTCAGTAACACCATGTACATAGCGATCAGAGCACATACAGTGATCTGACAATAACCCAAAATAATAGAACGAGCTCTGAGACGTGGAAACTCTGTAGACCGCAATTCCTGATCCTCTCCAAACACAACTAGAGGCAGCTGTGGATTGCGCCTAACGCTCCCTATGCAACTCGGCACAGCCTGAGAAACTAACTAGCCTGAAGATAGAAAAATAAGCCTACCTTGCCTCAGAGAAATACCCCAAAGGAAAAGGCAGCCCCCCACATATAATGACTGTGAGTAAGATGAAAAGACAAACGTAGGGATGAAATAGATTCAGCAAAGTGAGGCCCGATATTCTAGACAGAACGAGGATAGGAAAGATAACTTTGCGGTCTACACAAAACCCTAAAGAAAACCACGCAAAGGGGGCAAAAAGACCCTCCGTACCGAACTAACGGCACGGAGGTACACCCTTTGCGTCCCAGAGCTTCCAGCAAAACAAATAGACAAGCTTGACAGAAAAAATAGCAACAAATAGCAAAGAAGCACTTAACTATGCAGAGCAGCAGGCCACAGGAATGATCCGGAGAAACACAAGTCCAACACTGGAACATTGACAGGAAGCATGGATCAAAGCATCAGGTGGAGTTAAGTAGAGAAGCAGCTAACGACCTCACCATATCACCTGAGGGAGGAAACTCAGAAGCTGCAGTACCACTTTCCTCCACAAACGGAAGCTCCCAGAGAGAATCAGCCGAAGTACCACTTGTGACCACAGGAGTGAATTCTGCCACAGAATTCACAACAGTACCCCCCCCTTGAGGAGGGGTCACCGAACCCTCACCAGAGCCCCCAGGCCGACCAGGATGAGCCACATGAAAGGCACGAACAAGATCGGGAGCATGGACATCAGAGGCAAAAACCCAGGAATTATCTTCCTGAGCATAACCCTTCCATTTAACCAGATACTGGAGTTTCCGTCTTGAAACACGAGAATCCAAAATCTTCTCCACAATATACTCCAATTCCCCCTCCACCAAAACCGGGGCAGGAGGCTCAACAGATGGGACCATAGGTGCCACGTATCTCCGCAACAATGACCTATGGAATACGTTATGTATGGAAAAAGAATCTGGAAGGGTCAGACGAAAAGACACAGGATTAAGAACCTCAGAAATCCTATACGGACCAATAAAACGAGGTTTAAACTTAGGAGAGGAAACCTTCATAGGAATATGATGAGAAGATAACCAAACCAGATCCCCAACACGAAGTCGGGGACCCACACAGCGTCTGCGATTAGCGAAAAGTTGAGCCTTCTCCTGGGACAAGGTCAAATTGTCCACTACCTGAGTCCAAATCTGCTGCAACCTGACCACCACAGTATCCACACCAGGACAGTCCGAAGACTCAACCTGTCCTGAAGAGAAACGAGGATGGAACCCAGAATTGCAGAAAAACGGCGAAACCAAGGTAGCCGAGCTGGCCCGATTATTAAGGGCGAACTCAGCCAAAGGCAAAAAGGACACCCAGTCATCCTGATCAGCAGAAACAAAGCATCTCAGATATGTTTCCAAGGTCTGATTGGTTCGTTCGGTCTGGCCATTAGTCTGAGGATGGAAAGCCGAGGAAAAAGACAAGTCAATGCCCATCCTACCACAAAAGGCTCGCCAAAACCTCGAAACAAACTGGGAACCTCTGTCAGAAACAATATTCTCTGGAATGCCATGCAATCGAACCACATGCTGGAAGAACAAAGGCACCAAATCAGAGGAGGAAGGCAATTTAGACAAGGGTACCAGATGGACCATCTTAGAAAAGCGATCACAGACCACCCAAATGACTGACATCTTTTGAGAAACGGGAAGGTCAGAAATAAAATCCATAGAGATATGTGTCCAAGGCCTCTTCGGGACCGGCAAGGGCAAAAGCAACCCACTGGCACGAGAACAGCAGGGCTTAGCCCGAGCACAAATCCAACAGGACTGCACAAAAGTACGCACATCCCGCGACAGAGAGGTCCACCAAAAGGATCTAGCCACTAACTCTCTGGTACCAAAGATTCCAGGATGACCAGCCAACACCGAACAATGAAGTTCAGAGATAACTCTATTCGTCCACCTATCAGGGACAAACAGTTTCTCCGCTGGGCAACGATCAGGTTTATTAGCCTGAAATTTTTGCAGCACCCGCCGCAAATCAGGGGAGATGGCAGACACAATTACTCCTTCCTTGAGGATACCCGCCGGCTCAGATAAACCCGGAGAGTCGGGCACAAAACTCCTAGACAGAGCATCCGCCTTCACATTTTTAGAGCCCGGAAGGTACGAAATCACAAAGTCAAAACGGGCAAAAAACAACGACCAACGAGCTTGTCTAGGATTCAAGCGCTTGGCAGACTCGAGATAAGTCAAGTTCGTATGATCAGTCAATACCACCACGCGATGCTTAGCTCCTTCAAGCCAATGACACCACTCCTCAAATGCCCACTTCATGGCCAGCAACTCTCGGTTGCCCACATCATAATTTCGCTCAGCAGGCGAAAACTTCCTGGAAAAGAAAGCGCATGGTTTCATCACTGAGCAACCAGAACCTCTCTGTGACAAAACAGCCCCTGCTCCAATCTCAGAAGCATCAACCTCGACCTGGAACGGAAGAGAAACATCTGGTTGACACAACACAGGGGCAGAAGAAAAACGACGCTTCAACTCTTGAAAAGCTTCCACAGCAGCAGAAGACCAATTGACCAAATCAGCACCCTTCTTGGTCAAATCGGTCAATGGTTTGGCAACACTAGAAAAATTGCAGATGAAGCGACGATAAAAATTAGCAAAGCCCAGGAACTTTTGCAGACTTTTCAGAGATGTCGGCTGAGTCCAATCATGGATGGCTTGGACCTTAACCGGATCCATCTCGATAGTAGAAGGGGAAAAGATGAACCCCAAAAATGAAACCTTCTGCACACCAAAGAGACACTTTGATCCCTTCACAAACAAAGAATTAGCACGCAGGACCTGAAAAACCGTTCTGACCTGCTTCACATGAGACTCCCAATCATCCGAGAAGATCAAAATGTCATCCAAGTACACAATCAGGAATTTATCCAGGTACTCACGGAAGATGTCATGCATAAAGGATTGAAACACTGATGGAGCATTGGCAAGTCCGAACGGCATCACTAGATACTCAAAATGACCCTCGGGCGTATTAAATGCAGTTTTCCATTCATCGCCTTGCCTGATTCTCACCAGATTATACGCACCACGAAGATCTATCTTAGTGAACCAACTAGCCCCCTTAATCCGAGCAAACAAATCAGATAGCAATGGCAAGGGGTACTGAAATTTAACAGTGATCTTATTAAGAAGGCGGTAATCTATACACGGTCTCAGCGAACCATCCTTCTTGGCTACAAAAAAGAACCCTGCTCCTAATGGCGACGATGATGGGCGAATATGCCCCTTCTCCAGGGATTCCTTCACATAACTACGCATAGCGGTGTGCTCAGGCACGGATAAATTAAACAGTCGACCTTTTGGGAATTTACTACCAGGAATCAAATTGATAGCACAATCACAATCCCTATGCGGAGGCAGGGCATCGGACTTGGGCTCATCAAATACATCCCGGTAATCAGACAAGAACTCTGGAACCTCAGAAGGGGTGGATGACGAAATTGACAGAAATGGAACATCACCATGTACCCCCTGACAACCCCAGTTGGACACCGACATGGATTTCCAATCTAATACTGGATTATGGGCTTGTAGCCATGGCAACCCCAACACGACCACATCATGCAGATTATGCAACACCAGAAAGCGAATAACCTCCTGATGTGCAGGAGCCATGCACATGGTCAGCTGGGTCCAGTATTGAGGCTTATTCTTGGCCAAAGGTGTAGCATCAATTCCTCTCAATGGAATAGGACACTGCAAGGGCTCCAATAAAAACCCACAACGCTTAGCATATTCCAAGTCCATCAAATTCAGGGCAGCACCTGAATCCACAAATGCCATGACAGAATACGACGACAAGGAGCATATCAAGGTAACGGACAGAAGAAATTTTGACTGTACAGTACCAATGGCGGCAGACCTAGCGAACCGCTTAGTGCGCTTAGGACAATCAGAGATAGCATGAGTGGAATCACCACAGTAGAAACACAGCCCATTCAGACGTCTGTGTTCTTGCCGTTCAACTCTGGTCATAGTCCTATCGCACTGCATAGGCTCAGGTTTAATCTCAGGTAATACCGCCAAATGGTACACAGATTTACGCTCACGCAAGCGTCGACCGATCTGAATGGCCAAAGACATAGACTCATTCAAACCAGCGGGCATAGGAAATCCCACCATGACATCCTTAATGGCTTCAGAGAGACCCTTTCTGAAAATGGCTGCAAGCGCAGATTCATTCCATTGAGTGAGCACGGACCATTTTCTAAATTTCTGGCAATATAGCTCTATCTCATCCTGAGCCTGACAAAGAGCCAGCAAATTTTTTTCTGCCTGATCCACTGAATTAGGCTCATCGTACAGCAATCCAAGCGCCAGGAAAAACGCATCGATATCACTCAATGCAGGATCTCCTGACGCAAGAGAAAATGCCCAGTCCTGAGGGTCGCCACGCAAAAAAGAAATGACGATCCTAACCTGTTGCGCTGGGTCACCAGAGGAGCGAGGTTTCAAGGCCAGAAATAGTTTACAATTATTCTTGAAACTCAGAAATTTAGTTCTATCTCCAAAAAACAAATCTGGAATAGGAATTCTCGGTTCTAACAAAGAATTCTGAACCACAAAATTTTGAATATCTTGAACTCTTGCCGTGAGCTGATCTACACATGAAGACAGACCTTTAATGTCCATTGCTACACCTGTGTCCTGAACCACCCAAATGTCTAGGGGAAAAAAAAGACAAATCACAGTGCAAAGGAAAAAAAATGGTCTCAGAACTTCTTTTTTCCCTCTATTGAGAATCATTAGTACTTTTGGCTTCCTGTACTGTTATGATAGGCAATTCAGTAACACCATGTACATAGCGATCAGAGCACATACAGTGATCTGACAATAACCCAAAATAATAGAACGAGCTCTGAGACGTGGAAACTCTGTAGACCGCAATTCCTGATCCTCTCCAAACACAACTAGAGGCAGCTGTGGATTGCGCCTAACGCTCCCTATGCAACTCGGCACAGCCTGAGAAACTAACTAGCCTGAAGATAGAAAAATAAGCCTACCTTGCCTCAGAGAAATTCCCCAAAGGAAAAGGCAGCCCCCCACATATAATGACTGTGAGTAAGATGAAAAGACAAACGTAGGGATGAAATAGATTCAGCAAAGTGAGGCCCGATATTCTAGACAGAACGAGGATAGGAAAGATAACTTTGCGGTCTACACAAAACCCTAAAGAAAACCACGCAAAGGGGGCAAAAAGACCCTCCGTACCGAACTAACGGCACGGAGGTACACCCTTTGCGTCCCAGAGCTTCCAGCAAAACAAATAGACAAGCTGGACAGAAAAAATAGCAACAAATAGCAAAGAAGCACTTAGCTATGCAGAGCAGCAGGCCACAGGAATGATCCAGAGAAACACAAGTCCAACACTGGAACATTGACAGGAAGCATGGATCAAAGCATCAGGTGGAGTTAAGTAGAGAAGCAGCTAATGACCTCACCAGATCACCTGAGGGAGGAAACTCAGAAGCTGCAGTACCACTTTCCTCCACAAACGGAAGCTCCCAGAGAGAATCAGCCGAAGTACCACTTGTGACCACAGGAGTGAACTCTGCCACAGAATTCACCACACAGCCCATAAATATAAGCAAAATAATAGCTCAAATGAGGTATATGGAAAGAAAGTATATATACTTCACATCGATACACAGTAATGTTCTCAAAATAAATAAAATACTATATACTATATATGCCATCTGCCTTCAAAGGGAAGTGGGTAATAATAATAAATTTTATTCCACTATCAAACCCATATTGGGGTAGAAGCTATAGAAGGTGCATGTGCATATAAAGTTGACTAAGATATTCCTGTAATATTTGCCGTGGATAATACAGTGTCAGTGCATTAAGAGAAATAGATGATATTGGTGAGAGGTTTTATCTGTGATATGAGCTTGTGCAGGGCAATGGCCAGAGCTGTAAGACGTCCCTCTATCCCAACACGCGTTTTGAGCACACTTCTTCAGGGGATGTGTCAGGGAAGGAACACCGGACATTATAAAAGGGTTAAAGTCCAATCAGAGTGAGATATATTTAACCACATGATGGAGGGAGTGGCTTATGCTGGGCTATTATCAGTATGATCTGGTGCAATGCATCATGTGCACGCCCATGGCACATGACTCAACTCTTCCGGTCGTTGACCCACAAGCCAGCACTGCAGTCAAGTGAATGACGGCAATGCATGCCAGCCAGGTCTGATGTGTCGGAAGCAGTCAGAGTCAGGTGGTGGTACCCAATGGCAAGCGCACACTACTGCCTCAAGTCGCAGCATGAGAAAATTATAGATCTGACTAATAATGGCTTAGTATACTAGGAATGATACAAAAGATGTATAAATGTAAAGCGAAAATGAAGCTGTGAACTGAAAAAATAGATGAGATTGTGTATGAGAAGTGAAAAAAAAACTGTGTAATAACACTAATTTGCAGTGTGGGTTTAGTTAACCCATGTCAAAGCTGGCTAGATGATTAGGATTAAGGAATCTGAGTATATAAATAATGATATGTGAGTGTGTATCAGTGGAAAAAATATCAATAAGAGCCATAATGGTATATGAGACTCCGAAAAATATTAGTAAAAATGTTGTGAGCTCTTGTGAGTTACACGTTTCTAACCATCAAAAACATTCTTTTGTTTGATAGAAAGGTCATTTTAAGAAAATTTCACTATAAATCCGACCATTCAGACATTTTTTCTATAAAAAAGGAACAAGGAGTACTTAATGTCTTGGAATCTCTCTTGGAAGAGAATGAAACCCCCACCCAGGTAAGCAAATTTCCACTACATCTACATGGTAAATCCAAAAAATTGACTGTCCTCAGTATTTGCCCTGCGGTGGATATTTTCACTAAGTTGGTCACAAAAGATCTTGACCAATTGACACGTACTAAGAAATGTTCGCATAACCTCAGTAAAAATGAACAAGCAGCAATAAAAGAACTACAAGGCAGGAGTGATGTTGTTTTTAAATTCTCCAATAAAGGGAGCAACTTAGTAATCTGGTCGAATACCATGTAGGAAAAACACAAGCTAAAAAATTACTGAATGATGCTAATTGTTATAGGAAGCTGCCCTCTAATCCTATTACTATTTTCCAGGCCTAATTATACTCTATTTTGGAAAAAGCAGTCACTCACTGAAGGAATCATTCCAAAACAAATGCTTGACACAATCCAGTCTTTAAATTCACTGTTGGCCACATTCTACCTGATTCCGAAGATCCACAAAGACCCTCTGGACCCTCCTGGGAGACCAATAGTAGCAGTCAATGGTTGCCTTTGTGAAATGTGACACCATCAATTACTTTTTGAAGCCACTTGTAACTAGTCTCCCATCATATATCAAAGATACAACGGCTGCACTATACAGGTTGGATAATATGTTCCTTTCAGATAATGATTATGGTTACTGCCAATGTAGAGTCTCTGTATACATCCATCAGGCATGCTGATGGTCTTGCAGCGACTTGCTGAACTTCTACTTATTTTGCTTCAATGTGAATACTTTTCTGCCCGATGATGACAGAAGTATTCTAGGAGTGATACCTTTATTGGCTAACCAGAAAATAATATGTTTGCAAGCTTTCAGAGCACACTGGCCAGCTTGAAACATTATTTTCTGGTTAGCCAATAAAGGTATCACTCCTAGAATACTTCTGTCATCATTGGGTAGAAAAGTATTCACATTGATTTTTCTGGCTAACATGGTACCACAATACAATTTGTTATTGTACATCACTTATTTTGCTTGAATTTGTGCTAACGCACAGCTGCTTTATTTTCAATAAGCAGGTGTTCTTGCAATTACAAGGTACCACCATGGGTGCTTCTTGCACACCGTCCTACGCTAATATGTCTATAGGAGTATGGGAGAGGGAAATCTTCAGAAGTAATCCTGTGCCCAGTATTGAAAATACTCACCACTGGATGCATTACATTAATAATGTCTGGTTCTTGTGGAAGGGATCGGTGATGGATCTAGATCTATTAATGGTAAAGCTGAATAACAATGATTGCAACATCAAATTATCGTACAAAAGTGGAAGAAAATTTGAATTTTTAGACATCCAAATTGACACCCTCAGTAATGGCAATATTTCCACAGATGTCTATCAAAAACCCACTGCCACCAACTCATTATTGCACGCATCCTCCTTGTCTGGTTCTTGTGGGAGGGATCGGTGATGGATCTAGATCTATTAATGGTAAGGCTGAATAACAATGATTGCAACATCAAATTATCGCACAAAAGTGGAAGAAAATTTGAATTTTTAGACATCCAAATTGACACCTTCAGTAATGGCAATATTTCCACAGATGTCTATCAAAAACCCACTGCCACCAACTCATTATTGCACGCATCCTCCTCAAACCCAGCTTCTAATATCCATGGCATACCGATTGGTCAATTTTTAAGAATTAATTATGTATGTTCAGACCAAGAACTTTTTGATTTTCAATCTAAAAATTTGTATAGGAGGTTTTAAAATAGAGAATATACTCTAAATAAATTCCGGAATAGGTACCATAGAGCTCAAAACATCACCAGAGAACAGATCCTATACAACAATGATAGAAACAGCAGGGCTGGAAATACCAACCCAATTCAGCTTATCACCACTTACAACAACCTGCCATGGGTTTTCCACGACCGAGAGAAGCTAGAAGACCACAGCGTCTGATTTGTCCTACTACTGCACTGATTAGAAGCACTTCACCTTCATATTAAACAGTGCAGGTTTATTTCAGCAGTTCAGGAGTTGTTCTGCTCAGTTGAGAGCTCTTGGAAGCTTTCCTGCATTAAGGCTCTCTGCTGTTCACTGTTAGCCACTCCCATCTCTTATATAATCTGGGCCCAGGCAAGAACTCATTGCCAGAGATAGTTTCATGTTAGTAGATGGTGCTTTGTGGTTGTTGTTTGAGAAGGCATTTGGTTGATTTATCTGGGACAGTTGCTAGATTTTGGGTGTGTAGTATTCCACCTTCTTCTCCTACTTTGGTTTTACCCCATCCTCCATTTCCTGGTGTTTACCTCTGTTGTTTGTGTGAGTATATTTGTAAGATTGGTATTTTCGTTTTCCCTGTTTGTACTATCTTGTTAGTCTGGTTGGTGTATTAAGGTACACTACTACTCCCCTTTTTCCTGGGTGGGGGAAGGGTACAGACTAACGGCGGATTCAGGAGGAAAGGCAAGGTACCTGGCCCAATGGCGCCCCTAGCGTTAGGGACAGGGATGGAGCCTCTGGCCAAAACCATTTTTTGATCCATTATGGATTCTATCACTGCTTTGACCGGGCAATTGCAGCAACTCAGCTTTGAGGTGGTAAATCTTCACTCTGTCATTTTGCAGCACCCTAAAAGATCAGGTTTGTGGACCATGACTTCCAGGCAACCCTTAGTGGAGCCCAATATTGCTTTGCCTGACAGCTTCACTGGGGGGCATGGCAAATTTGTTGTTTTCATTGAGGCCTGTAAGCTATACTTCAGGTTACGACCCTGTTCCTCAGGAAGCGAGGAACAATGGGTGGGGATAATGAACTCTCTCCTTCAGAGTGACCACAAGCATGGGCATTCTTTCTCCCTTTTGACTCCCAGTCGCTTCGGACAGTGGAGGAATTTTTCCTGGCACTGTGTAATATATATGACGATCTCAACCCCTGTCTCCCTGGCTGAGTCCACACTACATCCGCTTCAGCATGGAGACTGGCTGGCAGAGGAGTATTTCTTTGATTTTCAGAGGTGGTCTACTGACACCAAGTGGAATGACCCCCCACTCCGTAGCCAGTTTTGTCAATTGCTATCAGTAGGGGTAAATGATGCATTCACCTTGTATGAGACTCCAGTTTCCCTTGAGGCAGCCATGTCTCTAGCTATCTGTGTGCATCGCCGTCTTCGCCAGAGACATAGAGAAACACCCCAATGTGCAGGACCAGAGGAAACCTGGTCTGAGTCATCTGGGGAACCCATGCAGTTGGGTGGGGTGCGTCATTCTGGGAATCAAACTGTAATTCGGCGTAAAGGTGGAGTGTGTTTTCACTGTAGGAGAAAGGGCCATTTCGTAGGTGCATGTCCTTCCCTACCTCACTGTAAACAGCTGGCGTAAAACTAGGGAGCCTGGGTTGAGGGGAGGTTAGGAACCCGGGTGTACATATGTCCTCCATGGGTAGGACACAATTTTTTCTACCTGCTGAAATCCATCTGGGCAAAAATAAGATGGTTATTTCTGCCTGTCTGAACAGTGGGGGGGGGGGAGGGGGGGATTTGATCAATGCCAGGTTCGTCCAGGTCCAGGGTCTCAAACCACATACACTGTCCAATACCCATAATAGCTATTGACTCTGCACCCTTGAGACATGGGTAGTTTACTCAACCCGTCTGAGGGTTACATCTACAGATAGGAGCCATGGACTCAGAAGGTATTGACTGTTATGTGCTGGAGGGTCTGCCCTCTCCTGTGGTTTGGGGATAAACTGCGCTGTTGGTGTCACATCTGTTAGATCCAAGTCCAGGTAGAAAGTATTTGCATTTTTTTTCTTCATTCAGTCAACTCATTTTGAAGTACTAAAGACTTCTTCATCAGGACAAGAAAGCCATCTTTGGGTAGGACTGCCTACCTTCCCTGCTAATCACTGGGTACTACTGCCTCCTGGGCTGCTAATCACTGGTACCAGGGGTGGTAGTATGCTCCATCTAGACTAAAAAGCACTGGGCACTTTGTAAGTATACTGATCTACTTTCACTTGCCTTATTTCTCCCTGCATCTTCTCCGACAGCATTTAAATCTTTTAACACAAAGATGTCCAAAAAATTACATAAATGGCACTTCAAAGTCAAATGTAATCACAACTTTTGGTACCACATAATGCTAAAAATCATGAAGAGATCCATAGGAAAATATTAAAATAATTAAACTTTATTGATAATAAATAAAAAAAATTATTAAAATACAGCAGAGCAGGCTCGGACTGGCCCATAGCGTAACAGGGTAATTCCCCGGTGGGCCCCTGTGCAGATCTGTGCTCCCAACCCCACTGTACCATCATTCATTAACCAAACTACCCAGTTTATTATTATATAGAGATATAGGTAAATTTGGGAATGACGGCAGTGTAACATTTATATTCAGGTGAAAAGTAGGACTGCCTCCTTGTCTGCTAATAACTGGGTAGGACTGCCTTCTTTGGATTCTAATCACTGTGTAGGACTGCCTCCTTGGCTGCTAATCACTGTGTAGGACTGCCTCCTTGGCTGCTAATCACTGGGTAGGACTGCCTCCTTGGCTGCTGATCACTGGGTAGGACTGCCTCCTTGGCTGCTAATCACTTGGTAGGACTACCTCCTTGTCTGCTAATCACTGGGTAGGACTACCTCCTTGTCTGCTAATCACTGGGTAGGACTACCTACTTGTCTGCTAATTACTGGGTAGGACTACCTCCTTGTCTGCTAATCACTGGGTAGGACTGCCTTCTTTGGATTCTAATCACTGGGTAGGACTGCCTCCTTGGCTGCTAATCACTGGGTAGGACTGCCTCCTTAGCTGCTGATCACTGGGTAGGACTGCCTCCTTAGCTGATGATCACTGGGTAGGACTGCCTCCTTGGCTGCTAACCACTGGGTAGGACTGCCTCCTTGGTTGCTAACCACTGGGTAGGACTACCTCCTTGGCTGCTAACCCTTGGGTAGGACTGCCTCCTTGGCTGCTTGCCATTGGGTAGGACTGCCATCAGATATTATGATTCCTTTCCCATAAACCTATTGTAATTATCATTCTGCTCAGTTCCTCCTGCTTAACCCCGCTCTGCCATCTGATGTACTATTGCGTCCGTGTGATCTGGGCCTTGCTTCCCATGGACGAGATAGTGGGTCATGCCCTTTAATGCGACACTGTGAAGGTGCCAATCAGAGGACACAGCTGCTGTGTGACCGTGCTGTGCCCTGCTGGTGACCTGCCTAGGATTGGAGCTGTGAGCTCCAATCCTAGGCCGGTGCCTAGCAACATCAGCGTCACCAGGGCCAGCTCTGATTGGGGGGGTCGATGTGATCATCGATCCCACCAATGACAGGTCACAGCAGAGGTATAACCGCTCTGTGACTTGTCTCTGACCTGTGTGACCTGTGTGTGACTGCTGTGCAGGTCCTCACACTAGTTGAGGATTCCTGCAGAGTGGTCACACTGCCAGATCTCCTCCTGTGCTTGGCCTTGTGGTGCTACAGAAACCTGTAACATCACAATCCCTGCTGAAGAAAGAAGACAGAAGAAAGAAGACAGAAGAAGAGAGAGAACAACCGTAAGTTTTGATCACTGATCCCTGCCCGATCTCTCTTCATCCACCCCAACCCCCATTCCCTTTCCCCTTCTTTTTACTCCCCTCCAACCCCCTTTGCACCACCTGTTGAGAATTCTGTTGTCAAGCTCCCTCCTGTGGTCATGAATGGTACTTCGGCTGGTTCTGTCCATGGGGCTGCGGCTTCTGAGTTTCCTTCCACAGGTGACGAGGTTAATTCGTTAGCTGGCTGCTCTATTTAACTCCACTTAGATCTTTGCTCCATGCCACCTGTCAATGTTCCAGTATTGGTCTAGTTCACTCCTGGATCGTTCTTGTGACCTGTCTTCCCAGCAGAAGCTAAGTTCCTGCTTGTTTTTCTTTAGTTTGCTATTTTTCTGTACAGCTTGCTACTTTGATTTTTGTCTTGCTTGCTGGAAGCTCTGGGACGCAGAGGGAGCGCCTCCGCACCGTGAGTCGGTGCGGAGGGTCTTTTGCGCCCTCTGCGTGGTCTTTTTGTAGTTTTTTGTGCTGACCGCAAAGTTACCTTTCCTATCCTCAGTCTGTTCAGTAAGTCGGGCCTCACTTTGCTAAATCTATTTCATCTCTGTGTTTGTATTTTCATCTTTACTCACAGTCATTATATGTGGGGGGCTGCCTTTTCCTTTGGGGAATTTCTCTGAGGCAAGGTAGGCTTATTTTTCTATCTTCAGGGCTAGCTAGTTCCTTAGGCTGTGTCGAGTTGCATAGGGAGCGTTAGGAGCAATCCACGGCTATTTCTAGTGTGTGTGATAGGATTAGGGATTGCGGTCAGCAGAGTTCCCATGTCTCAGAGCTCGTTCTATATTATTTGTAACTATCAGGTCATTCCGTGTGCTCTTAACCACCAGGTCCATTATTGTCCTTACCACCAGGTCATAACAGTACAGGTGGCCCAAAGTATTAATGCATCTCAATAGAGGGATAAGAGAAGTTTTGAGACCATTTTTTTTCCTTTGCAGTGTGTTTTGTCTCTCTTTTCCCCTTTACCTCTGGGTGGTTCAGGATACAGGTGTAGATATGGACATTCAAGGTCTGTCCTCTTGTATGAATAATCTCACTGCAAGGGTACAAAACATTCAAGATTTTGTGGTTCAGAATCCGATGTTAGAGCCTAGGATTCCAATTCCTGATTTGTTTTTTTGGGGATAGATATAAGTTTCTGAATTTCAAAAATAATTGTAAATTGTTTCTTGCTTTGAAACCTCGCTCCTCAGGTGACCCTGTTCAACAAGTGAAAATCATTATTTCTTTGTTACGTGGCGACCCTCAAGACTGGGCATTTTCCCTTGCGCCAGGAGATCCGGCATTGCGTGATGTTGATGCGTTTTTTCTGGCGCTCGGATTGCTTTATGATGAACCAAATTCAGTGGATCAGGCAGAGAAAATCTTGCTGGCTCTGTGTCAGGGTCAGGATGAGGTAGAGATATATTGTCAGAAGTTTAGGAAGTGGTCTGTACTCACTCAGTGGAATGAATGTGCCCTGGCAGCAATTTTCAGAAAGGGTCTCTCTGAAGCCCTTAAGGATGTCATGGTGGGATTTCCCATGCATGCTGGTCTGAATGAGTCTATGTCTTTGGCCATTCAGATCGATCGACGCTTGCGTGAGCGTAAAGCTGTGCACCATTTGGCAGTATTATCTGAGCATAGATCTGAGCCTATGCAATGTGATAGGACTTTGACCAGAGCTGAACGGCAAGAACACAGACGTCGGAATGGGCTGTGTTTTTACTGTGGTGATTCCACTCATGCTATCTCCGATTGTCCTAAGTGCACTAAGCGTTTCGCTAGGTCTGCCACCATTGGTACGGTACAGTCGAAATTTCTTTTGTCCGTTACTCTGATTTGCTCTTTGTCATCCTATTCTGTTATGGCGCTGCCCTGAATTTGATGGACTTGGAGTTTGCTAGGCGCTGTGTTTTTTTCTTGGAGCCCTTGCAGTATCCTATTCCATTGAGAGGAATTGATGCTACGCCTTTGGCCAAGAATAAGCCTCAGTACTGGACCCAATTGACCATGTGCATGGCTCCTGCACATCAGGAGGATATTCGCTTTTTGGTGTTGCATAATCTGCATGATGTGGTCGTTTTGGGGTTGCCATGGCTACAGGTCCATAATCCAGTATTGGATTGGAAATCAATGGCTGTGTCCAGCTGGGGTTGTCAGGGAGTACATGGTGATGTTCCATTTTTGTCTATTTCGTCATCCACCCCTTCTGAAGTCCCGGAGTTTTTGTCGGATTACCGGGATGTATTTGATGAGCCCAAATCCAGTGCCCTACCTCCTCATAGGGATTGCGATTGTGCTATCAATTTGATTCCTGGTAGTAAGTTTCCTAAGGGCCGACTGTTCAATTTATCCGTGCCAGAACACGCCGCTATGCGGAGTTATGTAAAGGAATCCTTGGAGAAAGGCCATATTCGCCCGTCGTCATCACCGTTAGGAGCAGGGTTCTTTTTTGTGGCCAAGAAGGATGGTTCTTTGAGACCTTGTATTGATTACCGCCTTCTTAATAAAATTACAGTCAAATTTCAGTATCCTTTGCCGTTGCTGTCTGATTTGTTTGCTCGTATTAAAGGGGCTAGTTGGTTCACCAAGATAGATCTTCGAGGGGCGTATAATCTTGTGCGTATTAAACAAGGCGATGAATGGAAAACGGCATTTAATACGCCCGGGGGCCATTTTGAGTACCTGGTTATGCCATTCGGGCTTTCCAATGCTCCATCAGTATTTCAGTCCTTTATGCATGACATCTTCCGAGAGTACCTGGATAAATTCCTGATTGTGTATTTGGATGATATTTTGGTCTTTTCGGATGATTGAGAGTCTCATGTGAAGCAGGTCAGAATGGTGTTCCAGGTCCTTCGGGCGAATTCCTTGTTTGTGAAGGGGTCAAAATGTCTCTTTGGAGTTCAGAAAGTTTCATTTTTGGGGTTCATTTTTTCCCCTTCTACTATCGAGATGGACCCTGTTAAAGTCCAGGCCATTTACGATTGGACTCAGCCGACATCTGTAAAGAGCCTGCAAAAGTTTCTGGGCTTTGCTAATTTTTATCGGCGCTTCATCGCTAATTTTTCTAGTGTTGCTAAACCGTTGACTGATTTGACCAAGAAGGGTGCTGATGTGGTCAATTGGTCTTCTGCAGCTGTAGAGGCTTTTCAGGAGTTGAAGCGTCGTTTTTCTTCTGCCCCTGTGTTGTGCCAGCCAGATGTTTCGCTCCCGTTTCAGGTTGAGGTTGATGCTTCTGAGATTGGAGCAGGGGCTGTTTTGTCACAAAGAAGTTCTGATGGCTCGGTGATGAAGCCATGTGCTTTCTTTTCTAGAAAGTTTTCACCTGCTGAGCGTAATTATTATGTTGGTAATCGAGAGTTGTTGGCCATGAAGTGGGCATTCGAGGAGTGGCGTCATTGGCTTGAAGGAGCCAAGCATCGCATGGTGGTCTTGACAGATCACAAGAATTTGACTTATCTCGAGTCTGCCAAACGGTTGAATCCGAGACAGGCTCGATGGTCGTTATTTTTCTCCCGTTTTGATTTTGTGGTTTCGTACCTTCCGGGCTCTAAGAATGTGAAGGCTGATGCCCTGTCAAGGAGTTTTGTGCCTGACTCTCCGGGTGTTCCTGAGCCGGCGGGTATTCTCAAAAAGGGGGTAATTTTGTCTGCCATCTCCCCTGATTTGCGGCGGGTGCTGCAAAAATTTCAGGCTGATAGACCTGACCGTTGCCCAGCGGAGAAACTGTATGTCCCTGATAGATGGACTAGTAGAGTTATCTCTGAGATTCATTGTTCAGTGTTGGCTGGGCATCCTGGAATCTTTGGTACCAAAGATTTGGTGGCTAGATCCTTTTGGTGGCCGTCTTTGTCACGGGATGTGCGTTCTTTTGTGCAGTCCTGTGGGACTTGTGCTCGGGTTAAGCCCTGCTGTTCTCGTGCCAGTGGGTTGCTTTTGCCCTTGCCGGTCCCGAAGAGGCCCTGGACGCATATTTCTATGGATTTTATTTCGGATCTCCCCGTCTCTCAAAAGATGTCGGTCATTTGGGTGGTTTGTGATCGCTTTTCTAAGATGGTCCATTTGGTACCTTTGTCTAAATTGCCTTCCTCCTCTGATTTGGTGCCATTATTTTTCCAGCATGTGGTTCGTTTACATGGTATCCCAGAGAACATCGTTTCTGACAGAGGTTCCCAGTTTGTTTCGAGGTTTTGGCGATCCTTTTGTGCTAGGATGGACATTGATTTGTCTTTTTCCTCGGCTTTCCATCCTCAGACAAATGGCCAAACCGAACGAACTAATCAAACTTTGGAAACATATCTGAGATGCTTTGTTTCTGCTGATCAGGATGATTGGGTGTCCTTTTTGCCGTTGGCTGAGTTCGCCCTTAATAATCGGGCCAGCTCGACTACTTTGGTTTCGCCGTTTTTCTGCAGTTCTGGTTTCCATCCTCGTTTCTCTTCAGGGCAGGTTGAGTCTTCGGACTGTCCTGGTGTAGATACTGTGGTGGATAGGTTGCAGCAGATTTGGACTCATGTGGTGGACAATTTGACATTGTCCCAGGAGAAGGCTCAACGTTTCGCTAACCGCCGGCGCTGTGTGGGTCCCCGACTTCGTGTTGGGGATTTGGTTTGGTTGTCGTCTCGTTATGTTCCTATGAAGGTTTCCTCTCCTAAGTTTAAGCCTCGTTTCATTGGTCCGTATAAGATTTCTGAGGTTATCAATCCTGTGTCATTTCGTTTGGCCCTTCCTGCTTCTTTTGCAATCCATAATGTGTTCCATAGGTCGTTGTTGCGGAGATACGTGGCGCCTGTGGTTCCATCCGTTGATCCTCCTGCCCCGGTGTTGGTTGAGGGGGAGTTGGAGTATGTGGTGGAGAAGATTTTGGATTCTCGTATTTCGAGACGGAAACTCCAGTACCGGGTCAAGTGGAAGGGTTATGGTCAGGAAGATAATTCCTGGGTCTTTGCCTCTGATGTTCATGCTGCCGATCTGGTTCGTGCCTTTCATTTGGCTCATCCTGGTCGGCCTGGGGGCTCTGGTGAGGGTTCGGTGACCCCTCCTCAAGGGGGGGTACTGTTGTGAGTTCTGTTGTCGGGCTCACTCCTGTGGTCATGAATGGTACTTCGGCTGGTTCTGTCCATGGACTTCCTCTGGTGGGTGTTTCTGAGTTTCCTTCTACAGGTGACGAGGTAAATTCGTTAGCTGGCTGCTCTATTTAGCTCCACTTGGATCTTTGCTCCATGCCACCTGTCAATGTTCCAGTATTGGTCTAGTTAACTCCTGGATCGTTCTTGTGACCTGTCTTCCCAGCAGAAGTTAAGTTCCTGCTTGTTTTTCTTTGGTTTTCTATTTTTCTGTCCAGCTTGCTATTTTTATTGTTGTCTTGCTTGCTGGAAGCTCTGGGACGCAGAGGGAGCGCCTTCGCACCGTGAGTCGGTGTGGAGGGTCTTTTTGCGCCCTCTGCGTGGTCTTTTTGTAGGTTTTTGTGCTGACCGCAAAGCAACCTTTCCTATCCTCAGTCTGTTCAGTAAGTCGGGCCTCACTTTGCTAAATCTATTTCATCTCTGTGTTTGTATTTTCATCTTTACTCACAGTCATTATATGTGGGGGGCTGCCTTTTCCTTTGGGGAATTTCTCTGAGGCAAGGTAGGCTTATTTTTCTATCTTCAGGGCTAGCTAGTTCCTTAGGCTGTGTCGAGTTGCATAGGGGGCGTTAGGAGCAATCCACGGCTATTTCTAGTGTGTGTGATAGGATTAGGGATTGCGGTCAGCAGAGTTCCCACGTCTCAGAGCTCGTCCTATATTATTTGTAACTATCAGGTCATTCCGTGTGCGCTTAACCACCAGGTCCTTACCACCAGGTCATAACAACCACCTCCGTGCACACATTTAGCAGCCGCCGAGCATTGACTGGTGACGCAGTTCATCGATCAACACTCATGCTCGCTTTTCTTTCCCACCCTCCTTTGCGCCACCTCCATGCACACATCCAGCAGCCACCAAACTTTGATAAGTGACGCAGTTCACTTATCAGAGCTCGTGCCTGCTGTTTTCCATTTTTCTTTTTACCCCCCTTGCGGCACCCCCGTGCGCATATACAGCAGCCGCCAAACTTTGATAAGTGATGCAGTTCACTTATTAGAGCTCGTGCCTGCTGTTTTCTATTTTTCTTTTTCACCCCCCTTGCGCCACCCCCGTGCGCACATCCAGCAACCGCCGACCTTTGATAAATGATGCAGTTCACTTATCAGAGCTCATGACTGCTGTTTTACACTTTTCTTTTCAAATGTATTTTTTTCTCCCTAGTTGCTTTTTTTCTTTTAGCTTTTTCTTTTCAGATAAAAGTTTTCACCAAGCACTATCCCTTCCCCACACATACAGTTATAAATAAAGTACACACAAGCACCATACTCATAAAAAAAATGTCCCGCCTGTCACATTTGTCCCAACAGCGCTATTCAGTGGAGGAGGCATATGCTTTCTGTCACGGTCAGCTGCAGCCACTGAAGAGGCCCAGCCCATAGATGCCCCCACGCCGAACGACCATGAGGGTGTGGGGCACGCGTCCCCCGGGGACGCAATACGGACCCTTTATGCCACAGAGGGGGACCCGGGCCTACCCAAACTAGGGGAGGGCAGAGACCGGGGTTCTGTGGCAGCTGAGCATGTGGACAAGGAAAGAGACTCGTAGAACTTGATTACACCGCACAACTTCAGGTATAGAGAAAGTAAAGTTTACTTTAGTAAAGTCACACAGAACATAAACCAAACAAGACTAAGCCAGGCTCCCGATTCCACACCTCCCAGAAGGGTACCACCTAGTGGACCCCAAGGCACCAACTGATCACCGAGGCACACATAGGCGGGACATCAGGACGCAGGCAAGACATCAGGAGACACGAGGACGTCAGGACAACAGGGAACACGAGGTCATCAGGACATCAGGGTACACGAGGTCATCAGGACATCAGGGTACACGAGATCATAAGGACATCAAGGAACACGAGGTCATCAGGACGGAGGCAGGACAGACAGGACACCAGGACATCTGGACCCAGGGTCACCGGCAGACATCAGACAGGAGTCGTTCGGTTCTGGACATCCAAAACGACCTACAGGCACCACCACAGTCATCAGGCTCCAAGCTCCAGACAGCGGTCATCAGGTTCCAGACTGCAGTCGTCAGGCTCCGGGCATTGGACCTAGGAAGGAACTCAAGCGGGATGGTGCTAGATCCGCAGCATTGCTGGGCCTGCCAGGAGCTAGCAGTGCATGGTATCCAGAAAACAGAGTAGATGTTCAGCAGAAACACCGGTTCCAAGATACTCAAAGTCACTGGGTGCAAGGCTCCAGACGTAGAGGGATTCCAGGAGCGTAACTGTTATGAAAAGACAAACGTAGGGATGAAATAGATTCAGCAAAGTGAGGCCCGACTTTCTTAACAGAGCGAGGATAGGAAAGATAACTTTGCGGTCTACACAAAACCCTAAAGAAAACCACGCAAAGGGGGCAAAAAGACCCTCCGTACCGAACTAACGGCACGGAGGTACACCCTTTGCGTCCCAGAGCTTCCAGCAAAACAATAAGACAAGCTGGACAGAAAAAATAGCAAACAAATAGCAAAGAAGAACTTAGCTATGCAGAGCAGCAGGCCACAGGAAATATCCAGGGAAAAACAAGTCCAACACTGGAAGATTGACAGGAAGCATGGATCAAAGCATTAGGTGGAGTTAAGTAGAGAAGCACCTAACGAGCTCACAAGATCACCTGAGGGAGGAAACTCAGAAGCAGCAGTACCACTTTCCTCCACAAACGGAAGCTCCCAGAGAGAATCAGCCGAAGTACCACTTGTGACAAGGAGGGAGCTCTGCCACAGAATTCACAACAGTACCCCCCCCTTGAGGAGGGGTCACCGAACCCTCACCAGAGCCCCCAGGCCGACCAGGATGAGCCACATGAAAGGCACGAACAAGATCGGGAGCATGGACATCAGAGGCAAAAACCCAGGAATTATCTTCCTGAGCATAACCCTTCCATTTAACCAGATACTGGAGTTTCCGTCTTGAAACACGAGAATCCAAAATCTTCTCCACAATATACTCCAACTCCCCCTCCACCAAAACCGGGGCAGGAGGGTCAACAGATGGAACCATAGGTGCCACGTATCTCCGCAACAATGACCTATGGAATACGTTATGTATGGAAAAAGAATCTGGAAGGGTCAGACGAAAAGACACAGGATTAAGAACCTCAGAAATCCTATACGGACCAATGAAACGAGGTTTAAACTTAGGAGAGGAAACCTTCATAGGAATATGACGAGAAGATAACCAAACCAGATCCCCAACACGAAGTCGGGGACCCGCACAGCGTCTGCGATTAGCAAAACGTTGAGCCCTCTCCTGGGACAAGGTCAAATTGTCCACTACATGAGTCCAAATCTGCTGCAACCTGTCCATCACAGTATCCACACCAGGACAGTCCGAAGACTCAACCTGTCCTGAAGAGAAACGAGGATGGAACCCAGAGTTGCAGAAAAATGGCGAAACCAAGGTAGCCGAGCTGGCCCAGTTATTAAGGGCGAACTCAGCCAAAGGCAAAAAGGACACCCAGTCATCCTGATCAGCAGAAACAAAACATCTCAGATATGTTTCCAAGGTCTGATTGGTTCGTTCGGTCTGGCCATTAGTCTGAGGATGGAAAGCCGAGGAAAAAGACAAGTCAATGCCCATCCTACCACAAAAGGCTCGCCAAAACCTCGAAACAAACTGGGAACCTCTGTCAGAAACGATATTCTCTGGAATGCCATGTAAACGAACCACATGCTGGAAAAACAATGGCACCAAATCAGAGGAGGAAGGCAATTTAGACAAGGGTACCAGATGGACCATCTTAGAAAAGCGATCACAGACCACCCAAATGACTGACATCTTTTGAGAAACGGGAAGATCTGAAATAAAATCCATAAAGATATGTGTCCAAGGCCTCTTCGGGACCGGCAAGGGCAAAAGCAACCCACTGGCACGAGAACAGCAGGGCTTAGCCCGAGCACAAATCCCACAGGACTGCACAAAAGTACGCACATCCCGCGACAGAGATGGCCACCAAAAGGATCTAGCCACCAACTCTCTGGTACCAAAGATTCCAGGATGACCAGCCAACACCGAACAATGAACCTCAGAGATAACTTTATTCGTCCACCTATCAGGGACAAACAGTCTCTCCGCTGGACAACGATCAGGTTTATTAGCCTGAAATTTTTGCAACACCCGCCGCAAATCAGGGGAGATGGCAGACACAATTACTCCTTCCTTGAGGATACCCGCCGGCTCAGACAAACCCAGAGAGTCGGGCACAAAACTCCTAGACAGAGCATCCGCCTTCACATTTTTAGAGCCCGGAAGGTACGAAATCACAAAGTCAAAACAGGCAAAAAACAGCGACCAACGAGCCTGTATAGGATTCAACCGCTTGGCAGACTCGAGATAAGTCAAGTTCTTATGATCAGTCAATACCACCACGCGATGCTTAGCTCCTTCAAGCCAATGACGCCACTCCTCGAATTACCACTTCATGGCTAGCAACTCTCGGTTGCCCACATCATAATTTCGCTCAGCAGGCGAAAACTTCCTGGAAAAGAAAGCGCATGGTTTCATCACTGAGCAATCAGAACTTCTCTGCGACAAAACAGCCCCTGCTCCAATCTCAGAAGCATCAACCTCGACCTGGAACGGAAGAGAAACATCTGGTTGACACAACTCAGGGGCAGAAGAAAAACGACGCTTCAACTCTTGAAAAGCTTCCACAGTAGCAGAAGACCAATTGACCACATCAGCACCCTTCTTGGTCAAATCGGTCAATGGTTTAGCAATACTAGAAAAATTGCAGATGAAGCGACGATAAAAATTAGCAAAGCCCAGGAACTTTTGCAGACTTTTCAGAGATGTCGGCTGAGTCCAATCATGGATGGCTTGGACCTTAACAGGATCCATCTCGATAGTAGAAGGGGAAAATATGAACCCCAAAAATGAAACCTTCTGCACACCAAAGAGACACTTTGATCCCTTCACAAACAAAGAATTAGCACGCAGGACCTGAAAAACCGTTCTGACCTGCTTCACATGAGACTCCCAATCATCCGAGAAGATCAAAATGTCATCCAAGTACACAATCAGGAATTTATCCAGGTACTCTCGGAAGATGTCATGCATAAAGGACTGAAACACTGATGGAGCATTGGCAAGTCCGAACGGCATCACAAGATACTCAAAATGACCCTCGGGCGTATTAAATGCAGTTTTCCATTCATCGCCTTGCTTAATTCGCACCAGATTATACGCACCACGAAGATCTATCTTTGTGAACCAACTAGCCCCCTTAATCCAAGCAAACAGATCAGATAACAATGGCAAGGGGTACTGAAATTTAACCGTGATCTTATTAAGAAGGCGGTAATCTATACAAGGTCTCAGCGAACCATCCTTCTTGGCTACAAAAAAGAACCCTGCTCCTAATGGCGACGATGACGGGCGAATATGCCCCTTCTCCAGGGATTCCTTCACATAACTGCGCATAGCGGTGTGCTCAGGTACGGATAAATTAAACAATCGACCTTTTGGGAATTTACTACCAGGAATCAAATTGATAGCACAATCACAATCCCTATGCGGAGGTAGGGTATCGGACTTGGGCTCATCAAATACATCCCGGTAATCAGACAAGAACTCTGGGACCTCAGAAGGGGTGGATGACGAAATTGACAGAAATGGAACATCACCATGTACCCCCTGACAACCCCAGCTGGACACAGACATGGATTTCCAATCTAATACTGGATTATGGGCTTGTAGCCATGGCAACCCCAACACGACCACATCATGCAGATTATGCAACACCAGAAAGCGAATAACCTCCTGATGTGCAGGAGCCATGCACATGGTTAGCTGGGTCCAGTATTGAGGCTTATTCTTGGCCAAAGGCGTAGCATCAATTCCTCTCAATGGAATAGGACACTGCAAGGGCTCCAAGAAAAACCCACAACGCTTAGCATATTCCAAGTCCATCAAATTCAGGGCAGCGCCTGAATCCACAAATGCCATGACAGAATACGATGACAAAGAGCAGATCAAGGTAACGGACAGAAGAAATTTTGACTGTACTGTACCAATGGTGGCAGACCTAGCGAACCGCTTAGTGCGCTTAGGACAATCAGAGATAGCATGAGTGGAATCACCACAGTAGAAACACAGACCATTCAGACGTCTGTGTTCTTGCCGTTCAACTCTGGTCAAGGTCCTATCACACTGCATAGGCTCAGGTTTAAGCTCAGGTAATACCGCCAAATGGTGCACAGATTTACGCTCACGCAAGCGTCGACCGATCTGAATGGCCAAAGACATAGACTCATTCAAACCAGCAGGCATAGGAAATCCCACCATGACATCCTTAAGGGCTTCAGAGAGACCCTTTCTGAATATAGCTGCCAGCGCAGATTCATTCCATTGAGTGAGCACTGACCACTTTCTAAATTTCTGACAATATACCTCTATCTCATCCTGAGCCTGACAAAGAGCCAGCACATTTTTTTCTGCCTGATCCACTGAATTAGGCTCATCGTACAGCAACCCAAGCGCCAGAAAAAACGCATCGATATTACTCAATGCAGGATCTCCTGACGCTAGAGAAAACGCCCAGTCCTGAGGGTCGCCGCGCAAAAAAGAAATGACGATCCTAACCTGTTGAACTGGGTCACCAGAGGAGCGAGGTTTCAAAGCCAGAAATAGTTTACAATTATTTTTGAAACTCAGAAATTTAGTTCTATCTCCAAAAAACAAATCTGGAATAGGAATTCTCGGTTCTAGCAAAGAATTCTGAACCACAAAATCTTGAATATTTTGAACTCTTGCCGTGAGCTGATCCACACATGAAGACAGACCTTTAATGTCCATTGCTACACCTGTGTCCTGAACCACCCAAATGTCTAGGGGAAAAAAAAGACAAAACACAGTGCAAAGGAAAAAAAAATGGTCTCAGAACTTCTTTTTTCCCTCTATTGAGAATCATTAGCACTTTTGGCTTCCTGTACTGTTATGAAAAGACAAACGTAGGGATGAAATAGATTCAGCAAAGTGAGGCCCGACTTTCTTAACAGAGCGAGGATAGGAAAGATAACTTTGCGGTCTACACAAAACCCTAAAGAAAACCACGCAAAGGGGGCAAAAAGACCCTCGGTACCGAACTAACGGCACGGAGGTACACCCTTTGCATCCCAGAGCTTCCAGCAAAACAATAAGACAAGCTGGACAGAAAAAATAGCAAACAAATAGCAAAGAAGAACTTAGCTATGCAGAGCAGCAGGCCACAGGAAAGATCCAGAGAAAAACAAGTCCAACACTGGAACATTGACAGGAAGCATGGATCAAAGCATTAGGTGGAGTTAAGTAGAGAAGCACCTAACGAGCTCACAAGATCACCTGAGGGAGGAAACTCAGAAGCAGCAGTACCACTTTCCTCCACAAACGGAAGCTCCCAGAGAGAATCAGCCGAAGTACCACTTGTGACCACAGGAGGGAGCTCTGCCACAGAATTCACAACACGTAACATAGCAGACACAGTTCAGACAGGATCAGGTACAGGACAGGTACAGGATCAAGGATTCAGGCCTGGATATACTGCCTCCAGGACAGGCGCCAGAATAGGACATAACAGGAATCAAGGCAAGGACTTTGGTACCAAAACATAGATAGGAGAGGTGCCGCAACACAAACACACATAGCAAAATTCAGGAGCTTTGTGAGTAGCTCAGGCACCCGCCCATAGGGCAGGGGAACTTTATATAGGAGCTGTGCCTCAGTAATTGGCTGGGGATAGCACCTCAAGTACACACCCTAACCCTGATAAAAGCAGGGGAGGTGTTGCCGTGCACGCCCTTAGCACAAAAAGTAACCATTACAGCACAATCAGTGTAGGAACTGAGGCTCAGGGCACCAGGCTGTGACTGCATGCACTGACACACGTGGAAAGTCATGCACCAGCTGCAAATGACCGCGCAAATCGTGGACAGCTTCCACAGCGGCAACCAGGGACCGCACATGCGGATGGTCATGCAGCAGGGCAAAGACCTAACCACCCATGTACGGCTGCGCAGCAGAGCAGGAAACTGAGAAGGCTCCATCCAGGTAACAGCCAACAGTATCCCAGCTCAAATTAGGGGGAAAGGAGTAAAGGGTTAAAGCAAACATATGCATTGTCATGCCGAAAACCAGATACAGACAGAATGGTGTGACACTTTCCTTGCCTCCGACACTCCGGAGGGAAAAGATCTCATATTTCTTTACTTTTCGGATTCTTCATCCTCATCCTCTTCCTCCTCATCTTCCTCCTCAGGTCCTGTGGAATCGCCATGCAGATGTCCCAGGACAGAAGATAAGGCAGTGCCCACTACTGAAGATAAACCAGCGCACCCCCACTGTGGACCCTTTGTGGACCTCGCTCCCTGAAAATTATGAGCCGCTGATACCTGATTTTGTGGCAAAATCAGGAATCAAGTTTGACACCACCGGCCTCACAGAACTAGACTTTTTCAAAGTCTTTTTCTCTGAGGATTTTATTAACCTCATGGTGGACCAAACTAATTTGTACGCGTGTCAATTTTTGGCACAAAACCCCGGTTCATCATATTCTAACTGGTGTTGTGAATTCTGTTGTCAAGCTCCCTCCTGTGGTCATGAATGGTACTTCGGCTGGTTCTGTCCATGGGCTTCCTCTGGTGGTGGTGAGTGGGGCTGCGGCTTCTGAGGTTCCTTCCACAGGTGACGAGGTTAATTCGTTAGCTGGCTGCTCTATTTAACTCCACCTAGATCATTGCTCCATGCCACCTGTCAATGTTCCAGTATTGGTCTTGTTCACTCCTGGATCGTTCTTGTGACCTGTCTTCCCAGCAGAAACTAAGTTCCTGCTTGTTTTTCTCTGGTTTGCTATTTATCTGTCCAGCTTGCTATTTTGATTGTTGTCTTGCTTGCTGGAAGCTCTGGGACGCAGAGGGAGCGCCTCCGCACCGTGAGTCAGTGCGGAGGGTCTTTTTGCGCCCTCTGCGTGGTCTTTTTGTAGTTTTTTGTGCTGACCGCAAAGCTACCTTTCCTATCCTCTGTCTGTTCAGTAAGTCGGGCCTCACTTTGCTAAATCTATTTCATCTCTGTGTTTGTAATTTTCATCTTTACTCACAGTCATTATATGTGGGGGGCTGCCTTTTCCTTTGGGGAATTTCTCTGAGACAAGGTAGGCTTGATTTTTCTATCTTTAGGGCTAGCTAGTTCCTTAGGCTGTGTCGAGTTGCATAGGGAGCAATAGGAGCAATCCACGGCTATTTCTAGTGTGTGTGATAGGATTAGGGATTGCGGTCAGCAGAGTTCCCACGTCTCAGAGCTCGTCCTATATTATCAGTAACTATCAGGTCATTCTGTGTGCTCTTAACCACCAGGTCCATTATTGTCCTGACCACCAGGTCATAACAAACTGGTCTCCTGTAGACGCAGTTGAAATGATGCAGTTTTGGGGCCTAGTCCTTCACATAGGGATCCTGAAGAAGCCAGAAATTCGGCAATATTGGAGTGTTGATATTTTATTCAATACTCCAGTGTTCAGAATTGGTCATGGCCCGGACGCATTTTGAAGCCATCCACAAATTCCTGCATTATACTGATAATGCACAGTGTTCCCCACGAGATGACCCAAACTTTAAACGTCTGTTCAAAGCTCGTCCGGTCATCGAACACTTCAACAAAAAGTTTGGTGAAGTGTACGAGCCCCAAAGGGACATCTGCGTGAATGAGTCCTTAGTTCATTTTAAGGGAAGGCTCGGATTTCATCAGTACCTGCCCAGCAAGAGAGCCAGGTACGGAATCAAACTCTATAAGCTGTGTGAGAGTATCTCGGGGTACACCTACAGCTTTAGAGTATACGAAGGAAAGTGGAGCGCCCCCAGGGCAGGGTACTCGGAGCCGGGTTTGCTCACTATTAAAGGGGATGTCATGGTGGCTGCGACCCGGTCCATGGCCCTGGGACTCAATTAAAGGGATTTGGTATGATGTAGTCTATTCGTGATGCAACCTGTGGTTTTCAGCTAGTAGTGGGACCGACGCTGCATTAAAGGGGTCCCCCTGGGGGATGTTGAGGCAGCATGGGTGTTACGCTTCCCACAAGTGAAGCGGGGTCCCCAGGGGTCCTATTGTGTGTGACCGAGACTATGGTATGAGCCGATGAATAAATGGAGGAGACAAGTAGTAAGTCTTTACCTGGTTTACTGTAGTTGGCTGCCCACAGTCCAGGGCACCAGGCATGAGTGGCAGTATGACCCGGCCGGCCCAGAGGCAAGGGAGGGTTCCCTTGTTCCAGTAGAGTTCTGTGAACCTTTCTGACTAGCGCCGTTAAAGGTGAGGTCCCTGCTGCCTGAAGCTTCCTGCAGAGTCCTCTATTCCCCCTGTCCTGAGACAGGTACCTGCATGACGTGCAGCTTGAGCCTTTTTACAGGGACTCTATCATGCCCCGGGCTCCTCAGGTGCTGCTGCGTCTCAGATGTTATGTGGGCAATGTCTGTATGTCTTATGCCCTCCAGTTCTGCCAAGTGTCGTACAGTTCCACTAAGGCCTCGGGCTCCCGATACTCGGCTTCTGCGCTATCGCTCGGAGGGTGCCCGGTCACTGTTCCCCTCTGAGCCCTGTTTCTCTCCTTTGCTCCTTTCCTCTTCAGGTACTCCACATCCAACCCTCCAGGTTGCTTCTCCTTTCCCAGAGGTTGCAGCTCCCTTGTGGCTGCCAGGCCTCTCACATCTGCTCCAGACTTCCTTCCACTTCAGTAAACCTATAGGGAGGGCAAACAATTTAAATGCTCCACCATCATAAGATATAAGAGAACCAAGAAACAATGGACACGAGCTCAAAAAATAACAGCTTCATTAAGACAAATTCAAAACATTACAATAAATACATAAAAAACAAATGCGTAAAATGCAAAAGATGAGAGAAGAGGCGAGCCTAGTGCCACGCACAAATACACTAATCCATTAACGAGCAAATCAAATGGTAGCTATAAGGTAGAGAGGCCATATATGAGAGCATGTAAAGATGTAATCAAAACAATGAGATAAGTATTAGCCCAATATTCAATATAGTTGTAGTGTATACTAATACCAGAAAGTGGGCAGCTACACAGGAGATAAAGCTCCAAAGTACCAAGCAAACAGCAGGAAGGTTAAGTAGGTATGTAGCCAAATGAACGGGTGTCACGTTAAAGCATAATATATAGAGATTGACCCCTTATGGCTTATTACAACTATAGCTGTTATTTTTTGAGCTCTTGTGTCCATTGTTTCTTGGTTCTTTCCTTCCACTTCAGTGTCTCTCAGTAACTCTCTAACTCCTCCTACAGACCAGGATATATATGCATATTTGAGGGAAGCTCACCTGAATCCGGGTTCTGAGCTCCCCTCTGGCCTGGATTCAGAATGTGTTGCATGTGTGTGCCTTACCTGGTGAAGAGAACTCCATTGCCTCTCAGCATGACATTACCCTCCCCGAAGGAAAAGCAACATCACTACAGCAACCGGTTACCTGGGGTGCTGCTAAAGGACACCAGGACTGAACCCCCTGAATGTCCCCCTGTCCTGGGAGTGAGTGGGAAAATTGTGTGGGATTTTGTGCACCCACTGCTGGATAAAGGTTATCACCTCTACACCATAGTAACATAGTAACATAGTAACATAGTTAGTAAGGCCGAAAAAAGACATTTGTCCATCCAGTTCAGCCTATATTCCATCATAATAAATACCCAGATCTACGTCCTTCTACAGAACCTAATAATTGTATGATACAATATTGTTCTGCTCCAGGAAGACATCCAGGCCTCTCTTGAACCCCTCGACTGAGTTCGCCATCACCACCTCCTCAGGCAAGCAATTCCAGATTCTCACTGCCCTAACAGTAAAGAATCCTCTTCTATGTTGGTGGAAAAACCTTCTCTCCTCCAGACGCAAAGAATGCCCCCTTGTGCCCGTCACCTTCCTTGGTATAAACAGATCCTCAGCGAGATATTTGTATTGTCCCCTTATATACTTATACATGGTTATTAGATCGCCCCTCAGTCGTCTTTTTTCTAGACTAAATAATCCTAATTTCGCTAATCTATCTGGGTATTGTAGTTCTCCCATCCCCTTTATTAATTTTGTTGCCCTCCTTTGTACTCTCTCTAGTTCCATTATATCCTTCCTGAGCACTGGTGCCCAAAACTGGACACAGTACTCCATGTGCGGTCTAACTAGGGATTTGTACAGAGGCAGTATAATGCTCTCATCATGTGTATCCAGACCTCTTTTAATGCACCCCATGATCCTGTTTGCCTTGGCAGCTGCTGCCTGGCACTGGCTGCTCCAGGTAAGTTTATCATTAACTAGAATCCCCAAGTCCTTCTCCCTGTCAGATTTACCCAGTGGTTTCCCGTTCAGTGTGTAATGGTGATATTGATTCCCTCTTCCCATGTGTATAACCTTACATTTATCATTGTTAAACCTCATCTGCCACCTTTCAGCCCAAGTTTCCAACTTATCCAGATCCATCTGTAGCAGAATACTATCTTCTCTTGTATTAACTGCTTTACATAGTTTTGTATCATCTGCAAATATCGATATTTTACTGTGTAAACCTTCTACCAGATCATTAATGAATATGTTGAAGAGAACAGGTCCCAATACTGACCCCTGCGGTACCCCACTGGTCACAGCGACCCAGTTAGAGACTATACCATTTATAACCACCCTCTGCTTTCTATAACCACCCTCTGCTTTCTTTGCTTACACCGATAACTTTTATTCCAGCATACCACAGCCTGCGGTACTGTCTGCAAAAACGCTACTTGGGCAGATGCTCAGAAGGGGTGACAGCAGAGCCCAATGTAGCGACCACCTGCTGGTGGTCAAGTACAAGGACAAGAGGGATGTCCTTCTCTTGACCACCATACATGGTGATGGCATTGCCCTCAGCACTGTACGATGTACCTCTACACAGGTCAGCAAGCTGGACTGTGTACTGGGGTACAACAAAAACATGGGGGGCGTTGATCATTCTGATCAGGTCAGCATTTCCCGGGGGTGGTCCCGCCAACTGAAAGAAAAGGTAAGCCGCAAAAAAGATGCTGAGTGTGTTACAAAAGGCGAATACGCAAGGACTCCACTTATCAATGCGACACCTGCCCTGACAAACCTGGCCTGTGTATGAAGGATTGCTTCAAATTGTACCACACCTCCATGCACTACTAATTTACTTAGATTTACAGGAAACAGTAGATTAGTTCCAAAAAGGGGGAACATTTAGATAAGTTCCTTGGGAGGTCTAGTTTCCAAAATGATGTCACTTGTTTTTTTTTTTTTTTTTACTGTTTAGGCACATCAGGGGCTCTGCAAACGGAACATGACACCCGCAGACCATTCCATCAAAGTCTGCATACCAAAACGTCACTACTTCCCTTCCAAGCCCCGATGTGTGCCCAAACAGTTTTTTTCCCCACATATGGGGTACCAGCATACTCAGGACAAATTGGACAACAACTTTTGTGATCCAAATTCTCCTGTTACCCTTGGGAAAATAAAATAATTGGGAACTAAACGATGTTTGTGGAAAAAATTAGATTTTTTATTTTCACGCCCGGACGTTATAAACTTTAGTGAAACACTTGGGGTTTTAAAGTGCTCACCATACATCTAGAGAAGTTCCTTAGGGGGTCTAGTTTCCAAAATGGGGTCACTTGTGGGGGGTTTACACTGTTTAGGCACATCAGGGGCTCGCCAAACGCGACATGGCGTCCAATCTCAATTCCAGTGAATTTTGGTTTGAAAAAGTCAAACGGCGCTCCTTCCCTTCCGAGCCCTGCCATGCGCCCACACAGTGGTTTTCCTCCACATATGGGGTATCAGTGTACTGAGCTGAAATTGCTCAACAACTTTGTCTGTTCATTTTCTCCTTTTACCCTTGTGAAAATAAAAATTGTTGCTAAAAGATCATTTTTGAGGCTAAAACGCTAAATGTAAATTTTTTCCTTCCACGTTGCTTCTGCTCCTGTGAAACACCTGAAAGGTAAAAATAAACTTCTTGAATGTGGTTTTTATCAGCTTGAGGGGTGCAGTTTTTAGAATGGTGTCACTTTTGGGTATTTTCTGCCAAATAGAGCCTTCAAAGTGACTTCAAATGTGATGTGGTCCCTAAAAAAAAAATGGTTTTGAAAAATGTGTTGGAAAAATGAGAAATTGCTGGTCAACTTTTAACCCTTTTAACTTCCTAACAAACAGAATTTAGTTTCCAAAACTGTGCTGATGTAAACTAGACCTGTGGGAAATGTTGGTTATTAACTATTTCGTGTGACATTTTTCTCTGTTTTAAGGGCATAAAAATTTAAAGTTTGAAAGTTTTCCAAATTTTTGCAAAATTTCAGTTTTTTACACAAATAAACACAAGTTATATCAAACAAATTTTACCACTAATGTGAAGTACAATGTGTTACAAAAACAGTCTCAGAATCACCAAGATCTGTTGAAGCGTTCAAGAGTTGTTACCTTATAAAGGGACAGTGGTCAGAATTGTAAAAATTGGCCCGGGCATTAACGTGCAAACCACACTCGGCGGTAAAGGGGTTATTGGCGTTCTCTCCAGAGATTGCACAACATTTCCAAGCTGGCATGTTGGATGGTGGGGGGCAGCGGGGTCCGATCCAAGTTATAGATCTATTAATGGCATGCTTTAATAGCATATTACATTGAGATAAGGTATTTTAAAGTCTTCATATGATGGTGGTCCCTTTAAATAGCAAGCTATTGTAAAATAAATGTATGCTTTAACTAGATGCAAAACTGCAGTGAAAATACAGAAAATCTGCAGTGTGGGTAATGAGTAAGATCAGTCTGCAGGGCATCCCATAGATGTGTGGATGCTGACACATGGTTCCCCTGACACAGATGGAGGCTCCACAGTACATCTGGTAGCAGCACTCTGCAGTAGTGATCCCAGTGTGCAGCACCCATTGTGCAGCACCCATTGTGCAGCACCCATTGTGCAGCACCCATTGTGCAGCACCCATTGTGCAGCACTCATTGTGCAGCAGTGTGATGGGAATGTCCCTGTACAGAGTGTTTTCCTGAGGATGCTCCTGAGCTTCCCTACATTAGTGCTTTCAGGGGTGGGACTCCTGCAGTCAGTAGGAGGGCTTGAATGAATGCAGTGAGAAGCATCATCATCATCATAGTCTCCACAATACAAGCATCCTGGTGGATGGACTTCACCATTCAGCCCAGGTCTCCAGGATGCACATATGAGAGCTGGGAGCGATCAGGACATCTCCAGCAGCTGCTCCAACATGGGTGTCTACAGGAGGGCAGCCTGTCACTGGGGCAGGAGTCACATGTAAGAAGACAAGAGCAGCGCTGCACTTTAATTGTTCCTGCAGCAAACTCAGCAAGGTAATAACCCCTTCACTGCCTCTGGGCTCCTTCTGGGTCAGTGTGAACTTGGGCTGTTGTGAGACTCCTGTTACATAATGTGCATGGTGCCGACCTGGAGGAGGGGAACCACAGACTCCTTCATGGAGTTAGGTGCTTTTGGTGCAGTGTAATATAGTTTATATAATGGTTACACAATATGTATATGATGTATTTAATCAAGGCTGAGCGTGCCCTGGATCTGCAGGGGTCCTATATATGCACAGTGTAACGTGGAGCATGGTGCTGACAGAGCAAATATATACAGTATATATACACATTAATGGAAGCTATGTACACACATATAACATCTGCACATCACTGTGAGTGCGTACCTGTGTGTGTCTCTGTGTGTACCAGTGTGTGTATGTATACCTGTGTGTGTCTATCTGTGTGTACCCGTGTGTGTATCTGTGGGTGCGTGTATACCAGTGTATGTATCTGTGTATGTATGTATATACCTGTGTGTGTCTCTGTGTGTACCAGTGTGTGTATGTATACCTGTGTGTGTCTGTGTGTACCCGTGTGTGTATCTGTGGGTGCGTGTATACCAGTGTATGTATCTGTGTGTATGTGTATACCTGTGTGTGTATCTGTGTATGTATGTATATACCTGTGTGTGTAAGTGTATACCTGTGTGTAGCTGTGTGTATATCTGTGTGTATGTGTATACCTGTGTGTGTATCTGTGTATGTATATACCTGTGTGTGTATCTGTGTATGTATATACCTGTGTGTGTAAGTGTATACCTGTGTGTATGTGTATACATGTGTGTGTATCTGTGTATGTATATACCTGTGTGTGTATCTGTGTATGTATATACCTGTGTGTGTAAGTGTATACCTGTGTGTATGTGTATACATGTGTGTGTATCTGTGTATGTATATGCCTGTGTGTGTATCTTTGTGTATGTATGTATATACCTGTGTGTGTATGTGTGTGTATGTGTGTGTGTGTGTATGTATATACCTGTGTGTGCATGTAGTTATGTATATACCTGTGTGTGCATGTCTGTATGTATATACCTGTGTGTGTGTGCCTGTGTGTATTTATATACCTGTGTGTGCATGTATATATGTATATACCTGTGTGTATCTGTGTGTATGTATATACCTGTGTGTGCATGTAGTTATGTATATACCTGTGTGTGCATGTATATATGTATATACCTGTGTGTATCTGTGTGTATGTATATACCTGTGTGTGCATGTAGTTATGTATATACCTGTGTGTGCATGTCTGTATGTATATACCTGTGTGTGTGCCTGTATATATGTATATACCTGTGTGTGCATGTGTGTATGGATATACCTGTGTGTGCATGTATATATGTATATACCTGTGTGTGTCTGTGTGTATGTATATACCTGTGTGTGCCTGTGTGAATGTATATACCTGTGTGTGCATGTGTGTATGTATATACCTGTGTGTGTCTGTGTGTATGCATATACCTGTGTGTGCCTGTGTGAATGTATATACCTGTGTGTGTATCTTTGTGTATGTATATACCTGTGTGTGCCTGTGTGTATGCATATACCTGTGTGTGCCTGTGTGAATGTATATACTTGTGTGTGCCTGTGTGTATGCATATACCTGTGTGTGCCTGTGTGAATGTATATACCTGTGTGTGTATCTTTGTGTATGTATATACCTGTGTGTGCCTGTGTGTATGCATATACCTGTGTGTGCCTGTGTGAATGTACAGTGGGGCAAAAAAGTATTTAGTCAGTCAGCAATAGTGCAAGTTCCACCACTTAAAAAGATGAGCGGCGTCTGTAATTTACATCATAGGTAGACCTCAACTATGGGAGACAAACTGAGAAAAAAAAATCCAGAAAATCACATTGTCTGTTTTTTTAACATTTTATTTGCATATTATGGTGGAAAATAAGTATTTGGTCAGAAACAAAATTTCATCTCAATACTTTGTAATATATCCTTTGTTGGCAATGACAGAGGTCAAACGTTTTCTGTAAGTCTTCACAAGGTTGCCACACACTGTTGTTGGTATGTTGGCCCATTCCTCCATGCACATCTCCTCTAGAGCAGTGATGTTTTTGGCTTTTCGCTTGGCAACACGGACTTTCAACTCCCTCCAAAGGTTTTCTATAGGGTTGAGATCTGGAGACTGGCTAGGCCACTCCAGGACCTTGAAATGCTTCTTACGAAGCCACTCCTTCGTTGCCCTGGCGGTTTGCTTTGGATCATTGTCATGTTGAAAGACCCAGCCACGTTTCATCTTCAATGCCCTTGCTGATGGAAGGAGGTTTGCACTCAAAATCTCACGATACATGGCCCCATTCATTCTTTCATGTACCCGGATCAGTCGTCCTGGCCCCTTTGCAGAGAAACAGCCCCAAAGCATGATGTTTCCACCACCATGCTTTACAGTAGGTATGGTGTTTGATGGATGCAACTCAGTATTCTTTTTCCTCCAAACACGACAAGTTGTGTTTCTACCAAACAGTTCCAGTTTGGTTTCATCAGACCATAGGACATTCTCCCAAAACTCCTCTGGATCATCCAAATGCTCTCTAGCAAACTTCAGACGGGCCCGGACATGTACTGGCTTAAGCAGTGGGACACGTCTGGCACTGCAGGATCTGAGTCCATGGTGGCGTAGTGTGTTACTTATGGTAGGCCTTGTTACATTGGTCCCAGCTCTCTGCAGTTCATTCACTAGGTCCCCCCGCGTGGTTCTGGGATTTTTGCTCACCGTTCTTGTGATCATTCTGACCCCACGGGGTGGGATTTTGCGTGGAGCCCCAGATCAAGGGAGATTATCAGTGGTCTTGTATGTCTTCCATTTTCTAATTATTGCTCCCACTGTTGATTTCTTCACTCCAAGCTGGTTGGCTATTGCAGATTCAGTCTTCCCAGCCTGGTGCAGGGCTACAATTTTGTTTCTGGTGTCCTTTGACAGCTCTTTGGTCTTCACCATAGTGGAGTTTGGAGTCAGACTGTTTGAGGGTGTGCACAGGTGTCTTTTTATACTGATAACAAGTTTAAACAGGTGCCATTACTACAGGTAATGAGTGGAGGAAAGAGGAGACTCTTAAAGAAGAAGTTACAGGTCTGTGAGAGCCAGAAATCTTGATTGTTTGTTTCTGACCAAATACTTATTTTCCACCATAATATGCAAATAAAATGTTAAAAAAACAGACAATGTGATTTTCTGGATTTTTTTTTCTCAGTTTGTCTCCCATAGTTGAGGTCTACCTATGATGTAAATTACAGACGCCTCTCATCTTTTTAAGTGGTGGAACTTGCACTATTGCTGACTGACTAAATACTTTTTTGCCCCACTGTATATACCTGTGTGTGTATCTTTGTGTATGTATATACCTGTGTGTGCCTGTGTGTATGCATATACCTGTGTGTGCCTGTGTGAATGTATATACCTGTGTGTGTATCTATGTGTATGTATATACCTGTGTGTGCCTGTGTGTATGCATATACCTGTGTGTGTCTGTGTGAATGTATATACCTGTGTGTGCCTGTGTGTATGCATATACCTGTGTGTGCCTGTGTGAATGTATATACCTGTGTGTGTATCTTTGTGTATGTATATACCTGTGTGTGCCTGTGTGTATGCATATACCTGTGTGTGTCTGTGTGTATGCATATACCTGTGTGTGTATCTTTGTGTATGTATATACCTGTGTGTGCCTGTGTGTATGCATATACCTGTGTGTGTATCTTTGTGTATGTATATACCTGTGTGTGCCTGTGTGAATGTATATACCTGTGTGTGTATCTTTGTGTATGTATATACCTGTGTGTGCCTGTGTGTATGCATATACCTGTGTGTGCCTGTGTGAATGTATATACCTGTGTGTGTATCTTTGTGTATGTATGTATATATCTGTGTGTGTGTATGTGTGTGCATGTGTGTGTATGTATATACCTGTGTGTGCCTGTGTGAATGTATATACCTGTGTGTGTATCTTTGTGTATGTATGTATATATCTGTGAGTGTGTGTATGTGTGTGCATGTGTGTGTATGTATATACCTGTGTGTGCATGTGTGTATGTATATACCTGTGTGTGTCTGTGTGTATGTATATACCTGTGTGTGCCTGTGTGAATGTATATACCTGTGTGTGTATCTTTGTGTATGTATGTATATATCTGTGTGTGTGTATGTGTGTGCATGTGTGTGTATGTATATACCTGTGTGTGCATGTGTGTATGTATATACCTGTGTGTGCCTGTGTGTATGCATATACCTGTGTGTGCCTGTGTGTATGCATATACCTGTGTGTGCCTGTGTGAATGTATATACCTGTGTGTGTATCTTTGTGTATGTATGTATATATCTGTGTGTGTGTATGTGTGTGCATGTGTGTGTATGTATATACCTGTGTGTGCCTGTGTGAATGTATATACCTGTGTGTGTATCTTTGTGTATGTATGTATATATCTGTGTGTGTGTGTATGTGTGTGCATGTGTGTGTATGTATATACCTGTGTGTGCATGTGTGTATGTATATACCTGTGTGTGCCTGTGTGAATGTATATACCTGTGTGTGCCTGTGTGAATGTATATACCTGTGTGTGTATCTTTGTGTATGTATGTATATACCTGTGTGTGTGTATGTGTGTGCATGTGTGTGTATGTATATACCTGTGTGTGTATGTGTGTATGTATATACCTGTGTGTGTATGTGTGTATGTATATACCTGTGTGTGTATGTGTGTATGTATATACCTGTGTGTGTATGTGTGTGTGTATAGCTGTGTGTACATGTGTGTGTATGTATATACCTGTGTGTGTATGTGTGTGTATGTATATACCTGTGTGTGTGTATATAACCTGTGTGTGTATGTGTATGTGTCCCTGTACCTGTGTATATATTTGTGTATGTTTATACCTGTGTGTGTTGTGTCATTTTTACACTGCATCTGATCATCTTCAATGATTGTCTCTTTAATGAACTTCAATTTGATCATATCCCCTATAGAGGCATTAGGGTGATAATCTCATTGACTTGGTTAATTGAAGGGTTAGCGGCCCCTTTTTACATAATAATTCTACCATGATGCCACAGGCTTCTTCTGTGGGGGTGTCCAGTTGCACCCTTGTAGTTGTTGGGGGATCCTCAACGTTATTGTTTTCCCTCTGCAAACCAAAGCATTGCACTGTGACTGTTGAAATCAGTGAGAGTCCATTGATTTTGATGGATGCCTGGAAGCCTCCCAGAGATGAGAACTGTCCTTCATGTAGGCTCCAGAATATGGGGCTCTCCTCTGGTAGCCCAAGATGCCCCCTCCGTGCACTATACTATATATATGTTTATATCAGGATCAATCTAACTATCTGAATTAATGCGAATTGATTAAATACAATCAGCTGTTATACTATTGCATATTAATGTAAACCAGTGATACTAGTGCAGCGTATATGTCTAGCACAAAGCACCGCACTTTATTTGTCACTAGTACTATGGGACTTTCATGCACGCCGAACATCTGAATATGCTGTTGTATGTACCTGTATTATGCTCCTTATACACGATTGTAGTTAAATGCTGCTAATCATGTGCACAGCTTAAAGGGAACCTGTCACCCCGTTTTTTGAGATTGAGCTATAAATACTGTTAAATAGGGCCTGTGCTGTGCGTTACTATAGTGTATGTAGTGTACCCTGATTCCCCATGTATGCTGAGAAATACATTACCAAAGTCGCCGTTTTCGCCTGTCAATCAGGCTGGTCAGGTCGGGTGGGCGTGTTCACAGCGCTCTTTTCTTCCCCAGCTTTCCGTTGGTGGCGTAGTGGTGTGCGCATGTCCAAGGTCCGAATTCCCTGCGCCCACGTGAAGACACAGCGCGCGATCTGCGCTGTCATCCCTTTCATCGGTGGGGGCGGCCATCTTCCTGGGGCCGCGCGTGCGCAGATAGAGTGCTCTGCTGCACGGGGCTTCAGGAAAATTGCCGCGGGATGCCGCGCGTGCGCAGAAGAGATCGCGGCGGCCATTTTCCCAAAGCCGAGATGCAAACTCGGCTTTGGGAAAATGGCCGCCGCGATCTCTTCTACGCACGCGCGGCATCCCGCGGCCATTTTCCTGAAGCCCCGTGCAGCAGAGCACTCTATCTGTGCACGCGCGGCCCCAGGAAGATGGCCGCCCCCACCGATGAAAGGGATGACAGCGCAGATCGCGCGCTGTGTCTTCACGTGGGCGCAGGGAATTCGGACCTTGGACATGCGCACACCACTACGCCACCAACGGAAAGCTGGGGAAGAAAAGAGCGCTGTGAACACGCCCACCCGACCTGACCAGCCTGATTGACAGGCGAAAACGGCGACTTTGGTAATGTATTTCTCAGCATACATGGGGAATCAGGGTACACTACATACACTATAGTAACGCACAGCACAGGCCCTATTTAACAGTATTTATATCTCAATCTCAAAAAACGGGGTGACAGGTTCCCTTTAATATCATGTGTGTGCACCATTGTAATGCTTGAGAAAGGTTCCCACTAAGGAACCGAAACATCATCAGGTTCGGCCATTAAATAAGAAGCTTTTTTCACTTGAATGGTGTGCTGCCTCCAATCTTTGGATTTATTTTAGAGGTTTGGTAATTACTTGGGGGGCTCTGCACCCAAATAGCTCTTATCTGTGCTGTTCTTATTTTGTCTATCTATTATCTATCCATCTATCTATCCATCCAACCATATCTATCCATCTATCCATCCAACCATATCTATTTATCTATCTATCTATCTCTCTCTATCTATTATCTACAGCTGTGGTCAAAATTAAGAGACCACTGCAAAATGTTCAGATTGTCTGATTTTTCTCTTTATAGGTATATTTTTGAGTAAATTGTAAATTGTTATTTTATTCTATAAACTTCTGACAACGTCTCCGAAGTTCCAAGCAATAAATTTAGTATTTGTTTTCTGAAAGTGAGAAAAGGTCAAAATAACAAAAAAACGCATTGCTTGCAGACCTCAAATAATGCAAAAAAAAAGTTCATAATCATTTAGAAACAACAATACTAATGTCTTAACTCAGGAAGAGTTCAGAAATCAATATTTTGTGGAATAACCATGATTGTTAATCACAGCTTTCATGCGTCTTGGCATGCTTTCCACCAGTCTTTCACACTGCTTTTGGGTGACCTTATGCCACTCCTGGTACAAACATTTAAGCAGTTCTTCTTTGTTTGATGGCTTGTGACTACCCATCATCCTCTTGATTACATTCCAGAGGTTTTCAATGGGGTTCAGGTCTGGGGATTGGGCTGGCCATGACAGGGATTTGATGGTGGTCCTTTATCCACACCTTCATTGACCTAACTGTGTGGCAGGGCGCATTGTCCTCCTGGAAAAACCAGTCCTCAGAGTTGGGGAACATTGCCTGAGCAGAAGGAATCTACTGTTTTTTTCCAGGATAACCTTGTATGCAGCTTGATTCATACGTCCTTTGTAAATAACAACCTGCCCAATTCCAGCCTTGCTGAAGCATCCCCAGATCATCACCGATCCTCCACCAAATTTCACAGTGGGTGCAAGACACTGCCTTGTACGCCTCTCCAGGTCTCCATCTAACCATTTAATGACCAGGTGTTGATCTGAAGATGCTTCAGCAAGGCTGGAATTGGGCAGGTTAATCTTTGCAAAGGACGTATGAATCAAGCCGCATACCAGGTTATCCTGGAAAAACAGCTGATTCCTTCTGCTCAGGCAATATTCCCCAACTCTGAGAACTGGTTTTCAGCAGGACAATGCGCCATGACACACAGCTTGGTCAATCAAGGCGTGGATGAAGGACCACCACATCAAATCCCTGTCATGGCCAGCCCAATCTCCAGACCTGAACTCCATTGAAAACCTCTGGAATGTAAACAAGAAGAAGATGGATAGTCACAAGCCATCAAAGAAGAACTGCTTACATTTTTAAATATACCTATAAAGAAAAAAATCAGACAAACTGAACATTTTGCTGTGGTCTCTAAATTGTTGCCAGAGCTGTATCTATCTATCTATCTATCTATCTATCTATCTATCTATCTATCTATCTATCTATCTATCTATCTATCATCCATTATCTATCTATCTATCAATCTATCTATCTATCATCCATTATCTATCTATCTATCTATCTATCTATCTATCTATCTATCTATCTATCTATCTATCTATCTATCATCTATCTATCTATCTATCATCCATTATCTATCTATCTATCTATCTATCTATCTATCTATCTATCTATCATCCATTATCTATCTATCAATCTATCTATCTATCTATCATCCATTATCTATCTATCTATCATCTATCTATCTATCTATCTATCTATCTATCTATCTATCTATCTATCATCCATTATCTATCTATTATCTATCTATCTATCTATCTATCTATCTATCTATCTATCTATCTATCTATCATCCATTATCTATCTATCTATCTATCTATCTATCTATCTATCTATCTATCTATCTATCTATCTATCTATCTATCTAGCTATCTATCTCTATTATCTATCTATCTATCTATCTATCTATCTATCTATCTATCTATCTATCTATCAATCATCCATTATCTATCTATCTATCTATCTATCTATCTATCTATCTATCTATCTATCTATCTATCTATCATCTATCTATTAGTGATGAGCGAATATACTCGTTGCTCGGATTTTCCTGAGCACGCTCGGGTGACCTCCGAGTATTTTTTAGTGCTTGGAGATTTAGTTTTTATTGTCGCAGCTGAATAATTTACATCTGTTAGGCTACGTTCACATTAGCGTTGCGCGCCGGTGCGTCGGCGACGCAACGGTGACGCAACGCTCGACGCACAAAAAACGCGCGCAAAAACGCTGCGTTTTGCGACGCGTGCGTCGTTTTTTGACGAAAATCGGACGCACGAAAAATGCAACTTGTTGCATTTTCTTGCGTCCGACGCTAGCGTCGGAAACTACGCACGTGTCGAAAAACACAACCAAAAAAACGCACGCATCCCCTATGTTAAACATAGGGGCGCGTCGCCGCTGCGTCGCCGACGCAACAGCGACGCACATTAGCGGAACGCTAATGTGAACGTAGCCTTAGCCAGCATAAGTACATGTGGGGGTTGCCTGGTTTCTAGGGAATCCCCACATGTACTTATGCTGGCTAACAGATGTAAATCATTCAGCTGCAGTAAGAAAAACTAAATCTCCGAGCACTAAAAAATACTCGGAGGTCATCTATCTATCATCTATTATCTATCTATCATCTATTATCTATCTATCTATCTATCTATCTATCTATCTATCTATCTATCTATCTATCTATCTATCTATCTATCTATCATCCATTATCTATCTATCTATCATCTATCTACCTATTATCTATCTATCTATCTACCTATTATCTATCTATCTATCTACCTATTATCTATCTATCTATCTACCTATTATCTATCTATCTATCTACCTATTATCTATCTATCTATCTATCTATCTATCTATCTATCTATCTATCATCCATTATCTATCTATCTATCTATCTATCTATCTATCTATCTATCTATCTATCTATCTATCTATCTATCTACCTACCTATTATCTATCTATCTACCTATTATCTATCTATCTATCTATCTATCTACCTATTATCTATCTATCTATCTATCTATCTACCTATTATCTATCTATCTATCTATCTATCTATCTATCTATCTATCAATCATCTATCCCTATGTCCATCTGTCTCGTATCTCGTTAGCTACCTTCTATATATCTGTCTCTAGCCATCCTTCCATATATTATCCATCTATGCACTGGATCTATAGTCACAGTGTAATGCAGCCTGTTACATAAGCACATACACAGTGCACTGCTGCAGTTCGAGGTCAGTAAATCTATTAAAATACACATATCCTGCAAGAAGTTGGAGAAGCTGAGCTTGTTAGGCTACGTTCACATTAGCGTTGCGCCGCTGTTGCGTCGGCGACGCAGCGGCGACGCAGCGGCGACGCGCCCCTATGTTTAACATAGGGGACGCGTGCGTTTTTTGGGTGGCGTTTTTCGCCACGTGCGTCGTTTCCGACGCTAGCGTCGGACGCAAGAAAATGCAACAAGTTGCATTTTCTGTGCGTCCGATTTTCGTCAAAAACGACGCACGCGTCGCAAAACGCGCGCGTGTTTGCGCGCGTTTTTCCGTGCGTCGCGCGTTGCGTCACCGACGCAGGGCGGCGCAACGCTAATGTGAACGTAGCCTTATTGTGACAGTAATTTGCTGTGATCACCCGGCTGGATTGTCCCATGTTCCTGTCTGATAGCTGCACCCTGTAGGATACTTGTGCTCTTGTCTGCCGCCACAGATTCTATGGGAGCTGATCTATGATACATTCCCATTGCTGCACAATACCAGGCAGATTAGCTGCTCCGGAGTCAGGACTGTAAGAAAGGAGGTAGAGCTTCACTGTGAGCGGCAACAGCTACTATACATTACATTACGTCACATTATGTTACATTATAGCATTTGGTATGTAGGTCATACTCCTAGACAATGTCAGAATGGGGTGCCAAGAACCCACCAGTAACCAACTCCAGGGCCCCACTTTTCAGCTACATGCAAGTGTGACATTATCCTCAAACACAAATTTATATAATAACTGAGGAGATTGTTAAATGAATAAGATGCTGCCGTTGTCCTTACATAGTGATCCAAGCAAACAGTGCAAAACACTGCTTATATAAGAGGGTGGTGGCCCACTCTTGTACAGGGGCCCACCGGAGGATTCCCTTGTTCTCCTGAGGGCCAGTCCAAGCCTGCTCCTACAACATGAGGGACCACTAGGGTGAACTGTAGCCAAACACGCGCCTCATAAGGGTACATGATATTAGGATTGCCTCAGGTAAGCGCGGTGCCTCAGTGGTTAACACTGTTGCTTTGTAGCACTGGGGTTTTGGGTCCTGAGGTCCGATCTGCATGGAGTTTATATGCTTTCCCTATGTTTGCATTAGTTTCCTACACACCAAAGGCATACTGATGTCCAATTGGGGACAGTGATGATGTCTGCAACGTGCTGCAGAATTAATAGCGATATATAAGCAAAGTATGACAATAATAAGTAATGTAGAAAACTCTACCAGGTCTTTGGATCACTTAAATCCCAAAGATGAGATTGCTTAGTATACAATGATTATCTATCAGCAAGCATATAAGTTGTAGGAGCAAGTGTCGCCGCTGGATATATTAGCAGGGAGCATAGACTTGATTGCATTGGTTCTTGTTGGAATCCTGCTTATTATTATTGGATACTAGATGGTGGCCCGATTCTAACGCATCGGGTATTCTAGAATATGCATGTCCACATAGTACATAGCACAGCCATGTAGTATATTGCCGAGCCACGTAGTATATTGCCCAGTTACGTAGTATATTGCCCAGTCACATAGTATATTGCCCAGCCATGTAGTATATTGCCCAGTTACGTAGTATATTTCCCAGTTACGTAGTATATTGCCCAGCCACGTAGTATATTGCCCAGCCATGTAGTATATTGCCCAGTCACGTAGTATATTGCCCAGCCAAGTAGTATATTGCCCAGCCACGTAGTATATTGCCCAGTTACATAGTATATTGCCCAGCCACATAGTATATTGCCCAGCCACGTAGTATATTGCCCAGTCACGTAGTATATTGCCCAGCCAAGTAGTATATTGCCCAGCCACGTAGTATATTGCCCAGTTACATAGTATATTGCCCAGCCACGTAGTATATTGCCCAGTCACGTAGTATATTGCCCAGCCACGTAGTATATTGCCCAGTAACGTAGTATATTGTCCAGTGACGTAGTATATTGTCCAGCCATGTAGTATATTACCCAGCCACGTAGTATATTGCCGAGTTACGTAGTATATTGCCCAGTCACATAATATATTGCCCAGCCACGTAGTATATTGACCAGCCACGTAGTATATTGCCCAGCCACGTAGTATATTGCCCAGCCACGTAGTATATTGCCCAGTAACGTAGTATATTGCCCAGTGACGTAGTATATTGCCTAGCCATGTAGTATATTGCCCGGCCACGTAATATATTGCCGAGTTACGTAGTATATTGCACAGTCACGTAGTATATTGCCCAGCCACGTAGTATATTGCCCAGTAACATAGTATATTGCCCAGTGACGTAATATATTGCCCAGTGACGTAGTATATTCGCCCAGTGACGTAGTATATTGCCCAGTCACGTAGTATATTGCCCAGCCACGTAGTATATTGCCCAGTCACGTACTATATTGCCCGGCCACGTACTATATTGCCCGGCCACATAGTATATTGCCCAGTCACATAGTATATTGCCTGGCCACATAGTATATTGCCCAATCACGTAGTATATTGCCCGGCCACATAGTATATTGCCCAGTCACGTACTATATTGCCCAGCCACGTAGTATATTGCCCAGTTACGTAGTATATTTCCCAGTTACATAGTATATTGCCCAGCCACGTAGTATATTGCCCAGCCATGTAGTATATTGCCCAGCCACGTAGTATATTGCCCAGCCACGTAGTATATTGCCCAGTAACGTAGTATATTGCCCAGTGATGTAGTATATTGCCCAGCCATGTAGTATATTGCCCAGCCACGTAGTATATTGCCTAATGATGTAGTATATTGCCCAGTGACGTAGTATATTGCCCAGCCACGTAGTATATTGCCCAGTCACGTAGTATATTGCCCGGCCACATAGTATATTGCCCAGCCATATAGTATATTGCCCAGTTACGTAGTATATTGCCCAGCCACGTAGTATATTGCCCAGTCACGTAGTATATTGCCCAGCCATGTAGTATATTGCCCAGCCATGTAGTATATTGCCCAGTTACGTAGTATATTGCCCAGCCATGTAGTATATTGCCCAGTTACGTAGTATATTGCCCAGCCACATAGTATATTGCCCAGTCACGTACTATATTATATAGCACAGCCCATGTAGTATATTTCACAGCCCATGTAGTATATTGCCCAGCCCACGTAGTATATAGCAATGTGGGCATCATATCCCTGTTAAAAAAAAGAATTAAAATAAAAAATAGTTATATACTCACCTTCCGGAGCCCCCGGATCCACTCCAAGCAGTTCCCGACTCTCGTCGCGCGCTCCGATCTCAAGAGTGCATTGCGGTCTCGTGAGATGATGACGTAGCGGTCTCGCGAGACCGCTATGTCATCATCTCGCGAGATCGCAGCATGGACCGGTTACCGGAGCGTCGCGAGCGATAAAAGGCCGACGGACGGTGAGTATATAACGATTTTTTATTTTTTAAATTATTTTTAACATTAGATCTTTTTACTATTGATGCCGCATAGGCAGCATCAATAGTAAAACGTTGGTCACACAGGGTTAATAGCAGCGTTAACCGAGTGCGTTACACCGTGGCATAGCGCGGTCGGTTAACGCTGCCATTAACCCTGTGTGAGCGGTGACCGGAGGGGAGTATGGAGGGGGCACTGACTGCGGGGAGGAAGGATCGGCCATGTTGCCGCCGGACTTCGCCCTTCGCTGATTGGTCGTGGCAATGGTCATGGGCGTTTTGCCACGACCAATCAGCGACTTGGATTCCATGACAGACAGAGGCCGCGACCAATGAATACCCGTGACAGACAGAAAGACAGACAGAAAGATGGAAGTGACCCTTAGACAATTATATAGTAGATAGGGCAGCAGCTACTATTTACTAGTGCATGGTGTTCTGTCTCCAGCAGTAGTGTATTTCCAATAATACATTGTAAAGCAAAATCAGGAAGTTCCTTCTCGCTGTGTGTGTAGCTGAAGCACATTTTACTTTCATGTTTCAAGCTGACAGAAAAGATGCTATGATTCTAAGCTATAAGAAATACCATTTGTAAGCTGTGTTATCTTTGTTCCTGAATAAAAATATATTCACTGTTGAATGTCTGGACGGTACAGAGATTTATCCGCTGCCAGCAGGTTATGGGTCCAGAGACCAAGGGACCCAGAAACCCAAAGATCCAGAAAACAGCCCATAGAAGTGAGAACATCAGTGTACTAACAAGAAGAAGCAAAGATGGATGCAAGTAGCAACTCTGTGAAGTTCACAGTGCCAAATCTGTCTAACTAGAAGTACCATTCCTGGAAAGTCAAGGTAAAGATGCTGCTAATAAGAGAAGGTATGGTACGTGGAAATACTTGCAGGAATCTAGACCTGATCCACTACTAGAAGATTGTGTAGCGAAGGATCAAAAAGCACAAAGCACTATTTCCCACAGTATACCGTAGGTGATGATCAGATTGTGCATGTATGTAAATGTGAAATTGCAAAAGAAATGTGGGAACAGCTGCAGAAAGTGCATGAAATGATAAATATCAGCAATTAGCTCGATTTAATAAGAAAGCTGTATCAGTCTAATCTAAACAAGGGCCAAGATATGCAGGATTGCATAACAAATGCTCTTGAAATCATTTAGCACCTGTGGGGCATACATTAGAGTACGACAGAGCAAAGCTTGTAGATAATTATATGCGACAGATAAAAAGTGTAATCAGTAGTGGGGTATCCAAAGCATCCGCTTTAAATACCCAAGATCTACCCAAAAAATAAAAGTAATTTGAAGGAAATATGTAAGTGTTTTGCCTGCAAGAAATCAGGGCACCTAGAGGCTGACTGCAGAGTCTGGAAGTCTAGAATGAATCAGCTGGAAAAGCAAAATAATCATCAAATGGTTAAAAATGCCATTATTGAAGGATATGACACTTCAAGTTCAGAAACTGTGTCTTGTCTGTTAATGCAAGTACTGTACATTAAAGCATGCATGGTGTATAGACTCTGGGGAAACTAGTCAAATGACTAATGACAGAAGCTTCTCTAACCTTCTCCAAAGTAAGTCAGAGAAAGTGATGTTGGCTAATGGTCAGTATATAGATTCAGAGGGAATAGGAGATGTTTATATTAATTGCCAAGTCTCCCCAACACAAAGCAGAAAGATCCCAGTAAAGTACGTGCTCTATGTACCTAGTCATGAAATCAATCTGTTATCTGTGAAGAAACTCACAAGACAAGGAAATGAACTTACATTTTAAGATGACATATGTATCATCTCAAAAGGTCACTCACTAGCAGAAGGAAAAATCAAATATGAGTTGTATCAGCTAATGTGCAAAAACTATATGCACTGAATGAAAAATAAATACCGTGCTACGAGTGCCTGAGGCTAATCCCAAAATTAGCAACTCCGTTGTCCTAAAAGGTCATAAGCACCACTCCGTAAACAACACTGGTATGCGTGCCCACACAATAGTTTACACACAAAAAGACAACACCTCCTTATATTGCGCTCACGTGTGCTACAATCCTGTTGCACAATATAGTTAGAAATGCAGTTGAATGCCTGTTTGCAATTTGTTTACATACCTAGTGCAAGAAGGCATGTACTGGGTTGCTAAGAAGCTGGCCGCATTCCAGAGGACCGGAGCACAAGACTCACACGTTGGTGCTAGCTGGGGCCGGAAGCCCTCCGTACGCTCCAGAGGGTAAGCACGCACCTTCCGGTGCCACCAGCAGCAGGTGGAGAGTTACCGCTCGTCCACTAGAGGATCATGGATGACATTCTTATCGCCAGATGCCAAACTCTGTCGCTGAGGCCATTCAGTTTTCATCCAATGCTCTGCTGTAGCTCTACTATCCCAGTAGCACAGAAAACAAGGGTGTTATCATAACAAATGGGAATTATGCATGTTCAAAGAAAACAAAGATATTCTCACATTTATTGGGAGACTAAATGAAAACTAAATTTACCTTAGTGAACCGTATAAACCGGCACTTTTCATACACTACTTATATTTATCATGGAATTCATGAAAATGGGCTATATACCAGTAGCGCAAAAACGTGATGTGATAGAGAAATTATAAGATCAGATTTGAATTCAGCACCCTCAAATTAGTCTAAAACTGTTCTTAAAGTCCATGCCAGAAAATTTGTTTTTTTTTGTAGACCAGTGTTATTCAAGATATACAGTTGTCTATCTGCTTGTCAGCAAATATGATGTTACAGAAAAAATTGAAATATATCTCGCTGAAGTATATAATAAATTTGGGAGCATGCCAAGAATAATTGTAATTAAAATATTTGTACATATTCCCCCCAAAAAATTTACCAAGTGGGAATCTTATGCAAAAGAGGATATTCTGGAGGGATACAGTGAAAACCATAAAGGATATATAATCCTGCACCCAGAAACGAACAAGGTCACAATAAGCAGAGTTTCATGACAAGTATGAATCTGAACGCAAGGTTCAAAGATTTAAAGCAAGATTGATAGGCAAAGGATATTTTCAGAAATATGGTGAAGATTATCTTGCCGCATTTTCTCCAGTTAAGGCTACTTTCACACTTCCGTCGGTACGGGGCCATCGCAAACCGTCGGCCTGACGTACCGACAGACGTTATGCTAAATTTAGCACAACGTGGGCAGCGGATGCAGTTTTACAACGCATCCGCTGCCCATTGTGATGAGCGGGGAGGAGGGGGCGGAGTTCCGGCACGCATGCACGGTCGGAAATGGCGGACACGTCGCACAAAAAAAGTTACATTGAACGTTTTTTTGTGTGTCGCGTCCGCAAAAACACGATGGATCCATCGCACGATGGATGCGACGTGTGACCATCCGTCGCGATCCATCGCTAATACAAGTCTATGGGCAAAAAATGCATCCTGCAAGCACATTTGCAGGATCGTTTTTTTGCCCATAATGACGGATTGCGACGGAGGACAAAAGACGGAAGTGTGAAAGTAGCCTAAGCAGACCACGTACAGGACTCTAATGGCCACAGCTGCTGTACAAGACACGTTTGTCAGATATTTGGAAATCAAAACTCCCTTTTTAAATGGTGACATTGAAGATGACTTGTACATGACTCCACTTGAGGGTTAAATCATTGTGAAGAGAATCTTGTTTGCAAACTGCAAAAATCTCTCTACCGTCTTAAGCAATTGGCTAAAGCATGGAACACCAAAATGAACAAAGTCTTACTATGAAGAAGGATTTAAAAGAGGTCAAGCAGATCTGTGTTTATATACAAAATGTACAGACGGAAATTGGATGTATATTCTCTTATATGTAGACGGTTAATCAAGAGGAAACAAAAATTGCAAAGGTGGCTAAAATTCTGAATCAGCATTTTGCAACTAAAGACCTTGGAAATGAGACATATTATCTAGGAATCCAGGCCAAAGAGAATATGATGGAAGCTATCTTCTAAACCAAAGTGTAAAAATCTACTTAATTCTGAATCAGTTTGGAATGTCAGAAGCCAAAGGTACAGTGGGGGCAATAAGTATTTGATCCCTTGCTGATTTTGTAAGTTTGCCCACTGACAAAGACATGAACAGTCTATAATTTTAAGGGTAGGTTAATTTTAACATTGAGAGATAGAATATCAAAACTAAAATCCAGAAAATCACATTGTATAAATTATATAAATTTATTTGCATTCTACAGTGAGAAATAAGTATTTGATCCCTCTGGCAAACAAGACTTAAGTTACTTAACCCCTTTCTGACCTCGGACGGGATAGTACGTCCGAGGTCAGAACCCCCGCTTTGATGCTGGCTGGTGGTGAGCCTGCATCAAAGCTGGGACATGCCAACTATTTTGAACAGCTGACATGTGCCTGCAATAGCAGCGGGTGGATTCACGATCCATCCGCCGCTATTAATTAGTTAAATGTCGCTGTCAAACGCTGACAGCAGCATTTAACTAGCGCTTCCAGCCATTGGGCCGGAAATGAGTGCATTGCTAACCCCGTCATGTGATCGGGGGTCAGTGATGCATCGGCATGACAACCAGAGGTCTATTGAAGACCTCTTTGGTTGTTGATGCCGGATTGCTGTGAGCGCCACCCTGAGTTCAACGCTCATAGCAATGCAGTAAATCTACTACATAGGGGCGATCTGATGATCGCTGCTATGTAGCAGAGCCGATCAAGCTATGCCAGTTTCTAGCCTCCCATGGAGGCTATTGAAGCATGGCAAAAGTAATAAAAGTTTAAATAAACAATAAAAAAATAATAAAAAAATAAAAGTTTAAATCACCCCCTTTCGCCCCATTCAAAATAGAACAATAAAAAAAAATCAAACCTATACATATTTGGTATCACCGCTTTCAGAATCACCCAGTCTATCAATAAAAAAATGGATTTTGAGCCACTCCTTTGTTGCCTTGGCTGTATGTTTTGGGTCATTCCCTTGCTGGAAGACCCAGCCACGACCCATTATTAATGTCCTGGTGGAGGGAAGGAGGTTGTCACTGAGGATTTTACGGTACATGGCTCCTTCCATTTTCCCATTGATGTGGTGAAGTAGTCCTGTGCCCATAGCAGAGAAACACCCCCAAAACATAATGTTTCCACCTCCATGGATTGCTACTTCCTATTGGTGGCACTAGATTTCTAGTCCTCTTCCTATATGAAGAGAAAATTTGCAAAAGTCTCTGGAGTCACCCCTTTTGTCATAATTTCTTAACCCTCCGTCACATACAACTGATCTGACAGGCGCTTCTCTTTTACTTTCATTTCTCCTTCCTCACCAGATTGTGAGGAAACCCCCTCCCTCCAGGTAGTCTCCTGTCTCTTGAAGGTCTGTGAAACCTGATATCACAGTTGGATTTCAGAGCTTCAGGGGAGAGGATATAGCTGCACAGATCTCTCAGGCTCATTGTATGTGAATACGTCACATTCAGTAAGGTTGGTATTTTATGTTTTTATTCATCACAATAGTTTATTTAGCTTGTTTTATGAATGTATAGCACAAAATGTGAGGGTATTTCATAGAAATAAGGGAGATTTTATAAAAGAAAGTGTGCTGCTCAGGCATATACAGTAGTTCCCTAACATATTCCTTCTCTTGCTTCAGATTATCTGCTGAAATGGAGAGGAAAATGTACAATTTATCCAAACAACTTGATGTTGAGGAAGTAACAAACATGCTGTTAGATGATAGAGACCTCACACTGAATGAGGATTTAGGAGAGGAAAGTGGTTTACAAGTTGTGATCTGATTGATTATCTGAAAATTCAGAAGCTGTCATATGTGGGAACTGTAAGAAAAAACAAAAGGGAATTGCCGCCACAGTTTGTAAGTGTGAAAGAGAGACAACAGTACAGCAGTATGTTTGCATTCCATAATGGAAAGGCTTTAGTTTCCTATGTACCACATGCCAAAAAAATCGTACTTCTTCTATCAACACTTCATGATGATGCTGCCATCGATCCTGGGACTGGGGCATTAAAAAAACCGGAGATAATTACATTTTACAATGCCACCAAAGGGGGTGTGGATACAGCAGATCAGATGTGCTCCACTTTCAACGTCAGCAGAAACATCAAAAGCTGGCCAATGGTCATATTTTTTGCTATGTTGAATTTGGGTGGTATAAATTCACAAGTAATTTATCTTGAAAACAAGCTTGAACCACTCCGTAGACGATTGTATCTGAAAAAATTGGCCCATGAACTAGTACTTGGAGAGCTACGCAGGAGAAGCGTGAAAACAATCGGTATCCCCTCTCGCCTTCAAGTTCTGCTCAAAAGGTTCCGCCCAGAAGATGATGGTGAAAAGTCACCATCTGCACCACCTCACAAAAGAAAGAGATGCACCACCTGCCAAACGGAAAGCGGAACCAGAAGGCTTTCAAATTATGAATGTCTCAAATGTCATAAAGCAATTTGCCTGACACATGCAAAAATGGTGTGTAATTCTTGCTATTTGCTCTGCAAGTGTGACTTTTCTGGGGAAACCTCAGCATCTACTTCTGATTGAATATGTTTTTAATAGTACTTAAGGTACCTTAAAATTAAGTTTGTGTTCAAAAATTTTCTTTGTACATTTTTTTGAGAGAGTCGAACTGGGGACTATTTGGCGGGAGTTTTGAAAAGTTTGTATTTCATAGTTATTAGTTTTATGTTAAGTAAATGTTTTTTTTTGCAACTGATTATGTGTAGTCTCTTTTATTACATCCCTATGAAGGTCACTGATCACTTTTAGAGCACTGAAATTGCAAACATTAGATATTATAGGTATTTTTCCAGCAGGCGCCTGACAGGCACATTGTATGTGAACTCGTTAGTCCAAATATTGTATGTGATGGAGGGTTAATCATTACACGATTACTTATCTGGATTTCTGTGCAGCGGTATTGTGGGGATATCATTCTCTCTGACAACCATCATTGTCATTAGATGCTAAGCCATCTCCACGGGAATTACTTCCTCTCAAGGATAAATTGAGTGTTCATGCAGTTTGTCAGGTAGCTCATGACAGTTCTTCCGGGTAGACAAGATAGAACCCAGATATCTTTATATTTAGGAGCTCAGATAAGTAGAAAGACAGACACCTAAGAATAAAAAAATGAATGTCCAGTTTCATTTTAAAATTTCACTTTTAATTAACAAATTAATGTATTTTTGCCGCCTTCGCCTCGATCTCGAGTCACTTACTGCTTTTTAATAAAGACGTCACATGTGGCTTTTTATATACTGAAGTTTTCCGTTCTGATAAGCTGATCATAGATGGTCCCACTGCTAAAACCCCTAGCATGCAACAGTAAACTTGGATTGGACCGCAAGTGTTTAACCCCTTCCCGACCTTTGACGCCACGTAGGCGTCATGAAAGTCGGTGCCAATCCGACCCATGACGCCTATGTGGCGTCATGGAAAGATCGCGTCCCTGCAGATCCGGTGAAAGGGTTAACTCCCATTTCACCCGATCTGCAGGGACAGGGGGAGTGGTAGTTTAGCCCAGGGGGGGTGGCTTCACCCCCTCGTGGCTACGATCGCTCTGATTGGCTGTTGAAAGTGAAACTGCCAATCAGAGCGATTTGTAATATTTCACCTATTATAACGGGTGAAATATTACAATCCAGCCATGGCCGATGCTGCAATATCATCGGCCATGGCTGGAAATACTAATGTGCCCCCACCCCACCCCACCGATCGCCCCCCCCCCCAGCCCCCCGATCTGGCCGGTACACTGCTCCGGCTCCCCTCCATCCAGTGCTTCGCTCCCCCCCCGTGCTCTTGTCCGCTCCCCCCGTGCTCCAATCACCCCCCCGTGCTCCAATCACCCCCCCTGCATTCCGATCCACCCCCCCGTGCTCCGTTCCAGCCCCCCCGTGCTCCGTTCCAGCCCCCCGTGCTCCGTTCCACGCCCCCCGTGCTCCGTTCCACGCCTGCCGCGCTCCGATTCTCCCCCCGTGCTCCGATCCCCCCCCCCGTGGTCCCCTCCACACCCCATCATACTTACCGATCCTGCCGGGGTCCCGTCCGTCTTCTCCCTGGGCGCCGCCATCTTCCAAAATGGCGGGCGCATGCGCAGTGCGCCCGCCGAATCTGCCGGCCGGCAGATTCGTTCCAAAGTGCATTTTGATCACTGAGATAGATATCTCAGTGATCAAAATAAAAAAAATAATAAATGACCCTTTCCCCTTTGTCACCCCCATAGGTAGGGACAATAAAAAAATAAAGAAATTTTTTTTTTTCCACTGTTAGAATAGGGTTAGGGTTAGGGTTAGGGGTAGTGGTAGGGTTAGGGCTAGGGGTAGGGTTAGGGGTAGGGTTAGGGTTAGGGGTAGGGTTAGGGGTAGGGTTAGGGCTAGGGTTAGGGTTAGGGGTAGGGTTAGGGGTAGGGTTAGGGGTAGGGGTAGGGGTAGGGTTAGGGTTTCGGTATGTGCACACGTATTCTGGTCCTCTGCGGATTTTTCCGCTGCGGATTTGATAAATCTGCAGTGCTAAACCGCTACGGATTTACCGCGTTTTTTTCTGCGCATTTCACTGCGGTTTTACAATTGCGATTTTCTATTTGAGCAGTTGTAAAACCGCTGCGGAATCCGCACAAAGAAGTGACATGCTGCGGAATGTAAACCGCTGCGTTTCCGTGCAGTTTTTCCGCAGCATGTGTACAGCGATTTTTGTTTCCCATAGGTCTACATTGAACTGTAAACTCATGGGAAACTGCTGCGGATCTGCAGTGTTTTCCGCAGTGTGCACATACCTTTAGAATTAGGCTATGTGCACACGGTGCGGATTTGGCTGCGGATTGGCCGCTGCGGATTCGCCGCAGTATTCCATCAGGTTTACAGTACCATGTAAACATATGAAAAACCAAATCCGCTGTGCCCATGGTGCAGAAAATACCGCGCGGAAACGCTGCGTTGTATTTTCCGCAGCATGTCAATTCTTTGTGCGGATTCCGCGGCGTTTTACACCTGTTCCTCAATAGGAATCCGCAGGTGAAATCCACACAAAAAACACTGGAAATCCGCGGAAAATCCGCAGGTAAAATGCAGTGCCTTTTACCCGCGGATTTTTCAAAAATGGTGCGGAAATATCTCACACGAATCCGCAACGTGGGCACATAGCCTTAGGGTTAGGGTTGGAATTAGGGTTGTGGTTAGGGTTGTGATTAGGGTTATGGCTACAGTTGGGATTAGGGTTAGGGGTGTGTTGGGGTTAGTGTTGGAGGTAGAATTGAGGGGTTACCACTGTTTAGGCACATCAGGGGTCTCCAAACGCAATGGCGCCACCATTGATTCCAGCCAATCTCGTATTCAAAAAGTCAAATGGTGCTCCCTCACTTCCGAGCCCCGACGTGTGCCCAAACAGTGGTTTACCCCCACATATGGGGTATCAGTGTACTCAGGATAAACTGCGCAACAATTACTGGGGTCCAATTTCTCCTGTTACCCTTGTGAATCTAAAAAAATGCTTGCTAAAACATTTTTGAGGAAAGAAAAATGATTTTTTATTTTCACGGCTCTGCATTATAAACTTCTATGAAGCACTTGGGGGTTCAAAGTGCTCACCACACATCTAGTTAAGTTCCTTGTGGGGTCTAGTTTCTAAAATGTGGTCACTTGTGGGGGGTTTCTACTGTTAAGCCACCTCAGGGGCTCTGCAAACGCAACGTGACGCCCACAGAGCATTCCATCAAAGTCTGCATTTCAAAACGTCACTACTTCACTTCCGAGCCTCGGCATGTGCCCAAACAGTGGTTTACCCCCACATATGGGGTATCAGCGTACTCAGGAGAAACTGGACAACAACTTATGGGGTCCAATTTCTCCTGTAACCCTTGGGAAAATAAAAAATTCTGGGCTAAATAATTATTTTTGAGGAAAGAAAACGTATTTATTATTTTCACGGCTCTGCATTATAAACTTCTATGAAGCACTTGGGGGTTCAAAGTGCTCACCACACATCTAGATAAGTTCCTTTGGGGGTCTAGTTTCCAAAATGGGGTCACTTGTGGGGGGTTTCTACTGTTAAGCCACATCAGGGGCTCTGCAAACGCAACGTGACGCCCGCAGAGCATTCCATCAAAGTCTGCATTTCAAAACGTCACTACTTCACTTCCGAGCCCCGGCATGTGCCCAAACAGTGATTTACCCCCACATATGGGGTATCAGCGTACTCAGGAGAAACTGGACAACAACTTTCGGGGTCAAATTTCTCCTGTTACCCTTGGGAAAATAAAAAATTGCAGGCTAAAAGATCATTTTTGAGAAAATAATTTTTTTATTTTATTTTCATGGCTCTGCGTTATAAACTTCTGTGAAGCACTTGGGGGTTCAAAGTCCTCACCACACATCTAGATTAGTTCCTTTGGGGGTCTAGTTTCCAAAATGGGGTCATTTCTGGGGGATCTCCAATGTTTAGGCACACAGGGGCTCTCCAAACGTGACATGGTGTCCGCTAATGATTGGAGCTAATTTTCCATTTAAAAAGCCAAATGGCGTGCCATCCCTTCCGAGCCCTGCCGTGCGCCCAAACAGTGGTTTACCCCCACATATGGGGTATCAGCGTACTCAGGACAAACTGGACAATAATATTTGGGGTCCAATTTCTCCTATTATCCTTGGCAAAATAGGAAATTCCAGGCTAAAAAATCATTTTTGAGGAAAGAAAAATTATTTTTTATTTTCATGGCTCTGCGTTATAAACTTCTGTGGAGCACCTGGGGGTTTAAAGTGCTCAATATGCATCTAGATAAGTTCCTTCGGGGGTCTAGTTTCCAAAATGGAGTCACTTGTGGGGGAGCTCCAATGTTTAGGCACACAGGGGCTCTCCAAACGCGACATGGTGTCCGCTAACAATTGGAGCTAATTTTCCATTCAAAAAGTCAAATGGCGCGCCTTCCCTTCCGAGCCTTACCATGTGCCCAAACAGTGGTTTACCCCCACATGTGAGGTATTGGTGTACTCAGGAGAAATTGCCCAACACATTTTAGGATCCATTTTATCCTGTTGCCCATGTGAAAATGAAAAAATTGAGGTTAAAAGAATTTTTTTGTGAAAAAAAAGTACTTTTTCATTTTTACGGATCAATTTGTGAAGCACCTGGGGGTTCAAAGTGCTCACTATGCATCTAGATAAGTTCCTTGGGGCGTCTAGTTTCCAAAATGGGGTCACTTGTGGGGGAGCTCCAATTTTTAGGCACACGGGTGCTCTCCAAACTTGACATGGTGTCCGCTAAAGAGTGGAGCCAATTTTTGATTCAAAAAGTCAAATGGCGCTCCTTCCCTTCCAAGCCCTGCCGTGCGCCCAAACAGTGGTTTACCCCCACATGTGAGGTATCAGCGTACTCTGGACAAATTGGACAACAACTTTCGTGGTTCAGTTTCTCCTTTTACCATTGGGAAAATAAAAAAATTGTTGCTAAAAGATAATTTTTGTGACTAAAAAGTTAAATGTTCATTTTTTCCTTCCATGTTGCTTCTGCTGCTGTGAAGCACCTGAAGGGTTAATAAACTTCTTGAATGTGGTTTTGAGTACCTTGAGGGGTGCAGTTTTTAGAATGGTGTCACTTTTGGGTATTTTCAGCCATATAGACCTCTCAAACTGACTTCAAATGTGAGGTGGTCCCTAAAAAAAATGGTTTTGTAAATTTCGTTGTGAAAATGACAAATCGCTGGTCAAATTTTAACCCTTATAAATTCCTAACAAAAAAAAAATTTGTTTCCAAAATTGTGCTGATGTAAAGTAAACATGTGGGAAATGTTATTTATTAACTATTTTGTGTCACATATCTCTCTGGTTTAACAGAATAAAAATTCAAAATGTGAAAATTGCTAAATTTTCAAAATTTTCGCCAAATTTCCGTTTTTATCACAAATAAACGCAGAATTTATTGACCTAAATTTACCACTAACATGAAGCCCAATATGTCACGAAAAAACATTCTCAGAACCGCTAGGATCCGTTGAAGCGTTCCTGAGTTATTACCTCATAAAGGGACACTGGTCAGAATTGCAAAAAACGGCAAGATCTTTAAGGTCAAAATAGGCTGGGTCATGAAGGGGTTAAAGAAGTTGTCCTCAGCTCGGAGAACCCCTTCTCACTTGCTATATTCCCCCATGCAAAATAAAATCAGGCTGTACTCAACTCCAGTGCTGGCACCATTCCAGCAATGTTCGAGCCGACTCTCCTGGGGCTCATGTGACTTTGTTATGCCATGTGAGCCCTGAAGCCAATCACTAATTCGGAAGAAGTTATAGAGCAGCGGCTCTCACTTCTTCTGGGTATGAGTCGTCAAAAGGAAGTGAGAGTGAAGCAGTCGCTGATTTGCTGCAGGGCTCACATGACAATGTCACACGAGCCCCAACATTACTGGAATGGCCCAAGCACCAGAGTATACCCTGTTGTACGAGTAGCACACATCCCCTCTAACTTCCCTGCTGTGCCACCACAAAGTCAATGGTGCTAGGTCCTCTACGGGCACCAACTAATTCATGATAATCCAGAATGAGTGACTGCCCTTTGGAAACTCTTAATGCCCCAGTATGGCTTTTATAAGATGGTCATCTGTTATGATTCGGTGGTCTAGGAGCAACATGGAACGAGCTCTGAAGGGAGTGGTAACTGTACTGACCGCAGTCCCTAAGCTCAACACAACACTAGAAGTAGCCGTGGAATGCTCCTAACTCTCCCTAGGCATCTCGTCACAGCCTAAGAGCTAACTACCCCTAAAGACAGAAGCAGGAAAACTATCTTGCCTCAGAGAAAATCCCCAAAGGATAGATTAGCCCCCCACAAATAATGACTGTGAGTGGAGAGGGAAAAGACATACACAGAATGAAACCAGGATGAGCACAGGAGGCCAGTCTAGCTTGATAGATAGGACAGGATGGAATACTGTGCGGTCAGTATAAAACACTACAAAAATCCACACAGAGTTTACAAAAAAAATCTCCACACCTGACTAAAGGTGTGGAGGGTAAATCTGCTTCCCAGAGCTTCCAGCAAGACAGAATTAATTCATACTGATAACGTTGGACAAACATAGAAAGCACTGAACGGATAAGTCCACAATCTGTGAACAGAAAAGCACAAGCAAAAACTTAGCTTTGCTGAACTGGTCAGGATAACAGGGAAATCCAAAGAGATGTGAATCCAACAGGAACCATTTACAAGTGGCACTGGCTGAAGGAACAGCCAGGCCTAAATAGCCGAGCAGAAGAGACGATAAGTGGAGGCAGCTGATGACAGCTAACTCCAAGGAGCAGCCATACCACTTGAAACCACAAGAGGGAGCCCAAGAGCAGAACTCACAAAAGTGCCACTTACAACCACCGGAGGGAGCCCAAGAGCGGAATTCACAACAGTCATCCTTTAATAGAGCAAGTGAGAAGGGGCAGTCTGAGTAGTGGACAGCCCCTTTAAATATTTGCTTTCTGTTCCACACTAGTTTACTGTTGAATGCTAGAGGTCTTAGCAGTGGGACCATCTATGATCAAGGGATTGTCCAGGATGTAAAAATGATTTTTTTTTTGCAAAGGCAGGGAATGCTTTTAAGGAGGAACAACAAATAGTACTTACCCAATTAATGCCCTGCCACTCCAGCATTGCGGCTCCAGTGGTCCCAACCTGTCTCTGTTTATCTCCTTACAACTAATCAAATGCCGTCTACCCAGGAAACCACCGCTGTAACTAAAAATCAGTCACGTTTCTCTATAATATCTGTTATCTAAGGTTCTGTATTATAAGCCAGTTGCTGAAAGACTAAAAGCTTGTCTTGCTGATGTAGGTTACCAACAGTGTTTGGGCACTTACCCAAATTCTATATTTCCAGTTAATATGGCGCAGCCAGGGATAACATACAGTAAAATTAATTGTGCTCCACATTCTTTGAAGCCTTATTGTAGACATAGGAGTAACTGACGTCACCCACACAATTAGCAGTGCGGGGCCCATCTCATTTCCAGTTGGGTAATAGTTTACATGCGTGTTAATCTGTCAGCACGATGGGTCACTTCTGCAATATGAATCACTTGAATCATGGTTAAATTATAAATTGTGCACTGGTTCCAATATTGCAATTTGCTTAATTGGTCATTCGTTAATACTTCTCTTCCCAATCAACACAACGCTTATTAATTAACTGGTATCGCAGAAGCTAATTGTCCTATAAAGGATGGCAATATTGTGTTTTATCCTGAACTGCAGAGGGATTTCTCTAGTTCCTGTGCTTGGAAGCTTCGCCTCACCTTTTATTACATTATCTCCAGTCCATGAATACAGGAAGACACGACTTTTTGCTTCTCATTTATTCTCCTTCTCCGGCAAAATGTATATTTGATTTAATTAGGTCACTGCTAAGATACAGAAGGAATAATTTGAGATGCTCAGCTGCGTCTTACAGTAAATTCTGGTCACTTCATACCCTCAAGGCATTTACCAGAGATCTAAAAACTCTGAAATATTAGCTGTAGATGTTCAGCTGCAAGTTGGCGGCGGTGCCTATTAGCGACCCCTCTGGAGACACAACTTGGGCATTCTTTATGCAAAGTTCATACATTTAACGGGAATATTTTAAAGCTCTCTTTTTGACTATGTGCACACCTTGAGCATTTGCAGCAGATTTTTCTACAGCAAAAACCAGAGTGCTTGCAGAAAAATTGCTGAGTAAAATGTGTTTTTGACACTGTGTGAAATGTTTTTTGCATACTTTTTCATTTTGCATTTTTTTTTTAAATTTCTTTGAATGGATGGAAAACACCTTGGTGGTTCAAATCCGCAAGAAAAAATAAGCAGCATATGCATGAGATTTCAGAAATCTTATTCACTTTGCAGGTACTGTAAAACACTGCATTATTTACCCTGCAAAAATGCACCATGTGAACAAGCCTCTAATTCCAAGGCCATTACTAGTTTTTAATAGATTAGGGTGTAAGTCGTGTACCGGGTTGTGTTCCTCATGATGCAGAACAGTCACGGGCGAGAAAACTGACTCCCACACCAGTTTATCCACCATAAATATTTTACTTAGTTATGTGAATGACTCAACCAGAAAGTAGGAAACATTCAAAACATTGTACAAATTTTCAGCCGGGGGGCTCTGAGTCCCTTGTGCTGTACAGCATTACACCAAAGCAATTTGTACCTACTATATTTTCTATAAATCTACCTACTGGCGTGCCTGTCTAAACCGGCCGCCTGTTACCTGTTAACACCCTTGGAACTGGAACAATTATATGAGTGTAAAGTACAGGTTTGCCTGCAGTACAGCACAACAGTTTACAATCTTACAATAAATTACCTCTACTCCCCAACCAAATATCTCTCTCCCATCCCTATGCGACTTCAATGAACTCAGAGGAATAGTCTGTGAACAACTAAGAATACCCCATTGATTAACCAACTGCAATGACTATTTAGCTGGAAACTAAGTCTAACGAAGTTGAGCAATTATCTTGTGCTATAATGGTCTTCAGAAACTCTCTTCTGAAACCAGTAAACTTCAAGTTTGGTCTGAAGTCCATGGCGTTCCGTGTCGGCACCTAGGCGCGAATTAGAATTCTTAATTATGGAACAAATACGAAACGTAGCAGCAAAACCAGAATTTCCGGATGCTGATCTTGGCAATACATTTGGCCTGAAACAGTTAATATGCCTATGTAACTACAGGCCATATCTCAGTCTGGAGTATTTTGGCATCAAAATGTGGTGAGGTGCGTGCACAGATACCTAATGTGGCCGTGCAGTGGGCCTTAATTTTCTTACTGACCAGGGTCTGCTCCAGACAAACAATCAGTGAATGCAGACGGATGTGGGAAACCTCCAGCACGTGGGAACTCCATGTGAACATAATCAAACCTGGCTTTTTTACTCAACATCATCCACATTTAGATGTGGATGCCAAAATTAGACCCTTCCCACAACATACATGTACATAATGATGAGGAAGGGAAGATAACAGTCCTCAGAAATCCTTAGGTTTGAGAGCAAACAGTTCAAAAATGTATTTGAACTTTGCTACAAGTCCAGTATTCTTGACTAGTCAAACAAACATCTTGGTAACTTGATATCAGATTAGTTAGTCTTGTCCAAGTATCACCATCAAGACATTTGGGAGCTATGCTTTAATTCATAGATGTTTTGACCTGAATTCCACAGGTTAACTTTCTATAACTTTTTCTTTCGTCATGTTTCAGGGATTGGCCTAAGGCCCATTTGTTCCAATGAAACAACATTTTAAAGGGCTTGTCACCTACTAGGACAAACCCTTCTCACTCTGAAACATATATACTCCCCTCCGATGCAGGCAACGTTACAGAAGTGTTGGTACTCGCCTCATGTGATGTTGTTATGTCAAATGAGCATTGTGTCCAATTAGTGCTGGTGTCACTGACCTTCGTATGTACTGTATACATAATCAAGAAGAAGTGAGCAGCCAGAAATAACGGAAGTAAAGCAACTTTACAAACCATTTTAATTAAAAATATTCTTCTATTTTGAATATAGCTGTCCTATGCAAACCTTTGTGTCTCCATGATAATAGACTACAAATAAATTCTCTACATAATCTGATATAACCGTTATTACTCCATTTTCTTAATTTATCTGTAGTTTAGTACAAGGATCGGGCAGATAGAGTAGAAAAAAAAATGACTACACAGAGATTGTAGTCTGTCACCATGCAGACATGTAGGTCACCAATTGTTGGTTATTTTCAATTAGGAAATTTGTTGAGTAGTTTCATATCCTATTTCATGTTAATTGGTGCCATACAAACGGTTACAAAAGTGCACAAGTCATCAAAGCTTTCATGCTAGAATTTTGGCATAAAAGCTTTGAACTCAGTTATATTACAATTTTGTAACATTTGGCATTTTCACACCAATTTCTATCAGTTCCAACAAGATGTGTGGTACTGGGGAACCGCGGAGGCGGGATACCACAACTGGTCTAATTCATACCCAGCTGTGGCATTCCCTGACTGGAGTGAGATTTCTGGTGTGGCGCATAGAGGCGCACAGCACTCGTCACACACTCCAGATTCATGAAGAGACATGCACCTCTTCATGAATCAAGAACGTCTGACTCATCAAGATCGGTGTGAGCGAGTCGGGGTCATAGTCTTTCGTTTGTGATTGGAGAAAGGCCAGTCTTGGCATTCATGTAATAGATTACCCAATGGTTACAGCTACAGTTGGCAATTCCCGAGACAAACCACCGCTGTGCCATAACTTCTTACCACCACATGAGCTTGTGCCACCATTGCCTCCAGATACTGCAGAAATAAGACGTCACGGCCAGGGCCGGATTTAAGAGGTGGGTGGCCCGGGGCCCATTTTGGAGGGAGGCCCAGTTTTCAAGGTGTTGCAATATGTATTGCAAAAGCACAAAATGAAATGAACGCAAGTTTATTTACAAAAAACATTTACGCAGAGTAATTCAGGTAAAATCATTCATTTTTTACAATCCAGGCACTTTCCTTGATTTTTGTGCTGCAAAATCACTAATGATGTCACTAAAGTCCAATTCACGCAGTAGATCTGACTCGATGCTCATGATAGCCAAATTTACAAGTCGTTCCTCCTTCATGGATGTTCTTAACCAGTTTTCAACTAATTTGAGTTTTGAGAAGGAACACTTACCACTGCAGTTTGTTGCCATCAAACTATTATTTGGGTCCTTTAACTTAATACTTTGTTGCGCCACCTTTTGCTGCGATTACAGCTGCAAGTCGCTTGGGGTATGTCTCTATCAGTTTTGTACATCGAGAGACTGAAATTCTTGCCCATTCTTCCTTGGCAAACAGCTCGAGCTCAGTGAGGTTTGATGGAGATCGTTTGTGAACAGCAGTTTTCAGCTCTTTCCACAGATTCCCGATTGGATTGAGGTCTGGACTTTGACTTGGCCATTCTAACACCTGTTTACGTTTATTTGTGAACCATTCCATTGTAGCTTTTGCTTTATGTTTGGGATCATTGTCTTGTTGGAAGACAAATCTCCATCCCAGTCTCAGATCTTATGCAGACTCCAACAGGTTTTCTTCAAGAATGGTCCTGTATTTGGCTCCATCCATCTTCCCATCAATTTTAACCATCTTCCCTGTCCCTGCTGAAGAAAAGCAGGCCCAAACCATGATGTTGCCACCACCATGTTTGACAGTGGGGATGGTGTGTTCAGGGTAATGAGCTGTGTTGCCTTTACGCCAAACATATCATTTGGCATTGCTGCCAAAAAGTTCGATTTTGGTTTCATCTGACCAGAGCACCTTCTTCCACGTTTAGTGTGTCTCCCAGGTGGCTTGTTGCAAACTTTAAATTACACTTTTTATGGATATCTTTGAGAAATGGCTTTCTTCTTGCCACTCTTCCATAAAGGCCAGATTTGTGCAGCATACAACTGATTGTTGTCCTATGGACAGACTGTCCCACCTCAGCTGTAGATCTCTGCAGTTCATCCAGAGTGATCATGGGCCTCTTGGCTGCATCTCTGATCAGTCTTCTCCTTGTTTGAGATGAAAGTTTAGAGGGACGGTCGGGTCTTGGTAGATTTGCGGTGGTGGGATACTCCTTCCATTTCAATATGATCGCTTGCACAGTACTCCTTGGGATGTTTAAAGTTTTTTAAATCATTTTGCATCCAAATCCAGCTTTAAACTTTTCCACAACAGTATCACGGACCTGCCCGTTGTGTTCCTTGGTCTTCATGATGCTCTCTGTGCTTCAAACAGAACCCTGAGACTATCACAGAGCAGGTGCATTTATACAGAGACTTGACGACACACAGGTGGATTATATTTATCATCATTAGGCATTTAGGACAACATTGGATCATTCAGAGATCCACAATGAACTTCTGGAATGAGTTTGCTGCACTGAATGTAAAGGGGCTGAATAATATTGCACACCCCACTTTTCAGTTTTTGAATTTCCACAAAAATTTAAAATAACCAATAAATTTCTTTCAACTTCACAATTGTGTTCCACTTGTTGTTGATTCATCACCAAAAATTTACATTTGGTATCTTTATGTTTGAAGCATTATATGTGGGAAAAGGTTGAAAAGATCCAGGGGCCGAATACTTTCGCAAGGCACTGTACAACAGTATACACAGACACACTGTAATGCAGGATATAGTGTGGACCTGTATATACAGTATGGTACTGTGTAGGACAGGAGCTGCAAGAAAGATACACAGATAGACACACACAGACAGACAGAGATTATACTCACCCAACACGCGACACTGATTACTGAACCTCTTCACCTCTGGATCTTCAGTGACTGAAGATCCAGAGTGAAGTCCTGCCGAGCTCCGTGATGGAGAATCCTCTTCTCGCGTCAACATTGTGGCTCCGTCTTCTTCCTCGAAGGTAGCTGAACAAACTCTCACCTGATTTAATCCGAGGGAGCGATCATATAGCTGAATAGGTAGTGCCTAAAAGCTTCTGTTGGGATCGGAGAAGGCTGCCGCATGCCATGAGCTAAGCATTAGGTACAGGGAGGATACTAAGGAAGTCTGGCTAGGCAAGCCAGGTCAGTGGATGCTGATGCAGGTCAGGTGCCATGACTCTGCCTCTCTGCGCCAGCCACTGAGATGTAGGACCGTAGCCAGGTCCCTACACTTTCAATAGTTTCTCTTTTGTTAAATGTTCCTTATCATTAGAAATGGTTCACAGCAAAGAAACCTGTATTTTACATGTTTTGAAATATTTATACCTATATTAGTGGGAGGCCCCCGCTTGTTGGGTGGCCCAGGGCCCGGGCCCCTTGGGCCCACCCCTAAATCCGGGCCTGGTCACGGCTCACTCTGGAGACACAGAGACAACCATTAGGAAACAAATTTCATATGAAGCATTTTTAGAAGATAAGGCCTTTACAGCCTGCAACGATTCTCCTGCATTCATTAATCAGTTATTATGTGCATTGACTTCGCTGCACAATCTCCTTAATTTACATGGGTTAGTCATTCAATAAGAACCCCAAATTAATGTCATCTTGACCTATCCAGAGTTGACTTCCAAAGAAGTGGTATTGATGCATGGAGCGGTAATGTCTTGTCAGCTAATCTCTCCGGACGTGGTATGGATCAGTTCATTTCTCAGAATGTCATTTCGAAATACCCAAGAGGATTCCGGGGGAGAGCTGGGAGGGAAGATATGGGATATCCCTTATTAGACATGCTGTACGCAGAGCTTAATGCATTTTATGTGTTTGTTTTAGGTCTCCATGTTGGCTTAGATGTAATTGATAATGATGTCAAAGGCTTCTTCAACCGCTAAACATAGTTATGAAAATGCAGGAATGTAGCAGTACCCTCTTGGATTAATTTATGAAGTGCTATGAAAAACTGGTCTAAGGCTAGTTTCACATTTGCGTTAAAAAACGCAGCGTTAAAAACGCATCCGCAGGTGGTGAAAAAAACGCATGTAAACGCGTTCAAACGCTGCGTTTTTTAGACACATGCATTTTCGTATGCGGTAAAAAAGCCGCATTTTTACTCGTTTACATGCGTTTTTTACTGCGTTTGCGTTTTTTAAAAGCATGATGAGAAATTTCACAAGAGAAAAATCAAGATCCAGACACCGCCAATGGGACTACAGAGGGCGTGTGACATGACTCTGTGGACCAAAATATGGAAAAATTGTAGCTATCAAAATGTGGTAACGCAAAAAACATTTTTTGGAATAAAAAGCGTCTTTAGTGTGTGACAGCTGCCAATCATAAAAATCAACTAGAAAACCCACTATAAATAGAAATGGCTAGGGTTAGGGTTAGGGTTTGGATCCCTAGGGTTAGGGTAGGTTTAGGGTTAGGGTTTGGATCCCTTTATCACCTTGATGGTGGGTGGTGGCTTATCAGTGTGTAGACTTGTTTTTCTCTATGGAAACGCATGCGTTAAAAAACGCAACAAAACGCATGTGCTAAAAAACACATGCGTTTACATAGACAGCAATACGTTTTTTTGCGGCAAAAAAGCATGCGTTTTTTTGCGGCAAAAAAACGCCTCTAGAAATTACTACATGTTGCATTTCCACAACAAAACGCAAGCATAGAAACGACGCATGCGTCATCAAACGCGGCAAAATGCATACACAAAAAAAGCATGCGTTTTTAATGTTAAATATGGGGGAAAAAAGCATGCTTTTTTTGCGTTAAAATGCAGCGGCAAAAAACGCAAATGTGAAACCAGCCTAAAAAAGCACAAAAAAGCTACTTTTTAGTTTTATGTAACTCTTGTAAACTTGACAGATATGCTATCATTTAAACAAGAAATTGGCTTTATTAATAGGGAAAATTCATAGACTTGCATAAATTTCAATTTGTACTTTTTTAAGAGTCATGCACCTCTTAGGCTATGTTCACACGCGGCAACATTTTTATCAGCAAACAAAACCTGCTCTCTTGGCAGTAAAAATGCTGTGTTCAAAATGCCGTTTTTATCAGCATTTTAGCTTCTTTTTTGTTGCATATTACTTGTGGGATTTGTCTACAGTACATGGTTAATACAGTTAGTTCTATTCACCAAAAACACTACAAAAATGCTTATTTGCATTTTGCACTTTTGATTATTACTTTATACTAGTGAAAAAACACTGCAAAAAAACATTGCAACAACTCTGAAATAATTGACATTTCATAGTTAAGAAATGCCACAGTTTTCCCATTCAGTCAGGAAAAAAAACAAACATGTGCATGAGATTTCTGAAGTCTCGAAGCTTTCGCTGGTTCTGTAAAAAGCAGGTTTTAATTTGTATTATAAATAGTTGCAAAACAAATGCAACAAAAATGTAAAGTGTGAACATAGCCTTAACCCCTTTACCCCCGAGGGTAGTTTGCACGTTAATGACCGGGTCAATTTTTACAATTCTGACCACTGTCCCTTTATGAGGTTATAACTCTGGAACGCTTCAACGGATCCCAGTGGTTCTGACATTGTTTTCTCGTGACATATTGTACTTCATGATAGTGGTAAAAATTCTTTGATAGTACCTGCGTTTATTTGTGAAAAAAATGGAAATTTGGCAAAAATTATGAAAATTTCGCAATTTTCCAACTTTGAATTTTTATGCAATTAAATCACAGAGATATGTCACACAAAATACTTAATAAGTAATATTTCCCACATGTCTACTTTACATCAGCACAATTTTGGAACAAAATTTTTTTTTTGTTAGGGAGTTATAAGGGTTAAAATTTGACCAGCAATTTCTTATTTTTACAACACCATTTTTTTTTAGGGACCACATCTCATTTGAAGTCATTTTGAGGGGTCTATATGATAGAAAATACCCAAGTGTGACACCATTCTAAAAACTGCACCCCTCATGGTGCTCAAAACCATATTCAAGAAGTTTATTAACCCTTCTGGTGCTTCACAGGAATTTTTGGAATGTTTAAATAAAAATGAACATTTAACTTTTTTTCACAAAAAATTTACTTCAGCTCCAATTTGTTTTATTTTACCAAGGGTAACAGGAGAAAATGGACCCCAAAAGTTGTTGTACAATTTGTCCTGAGTATGCTGATACCCCATATGTGGGGGTAAACCACTGTTTGGGCGCATGGGAGAGCTCGGAAGGGAAGGAGCGCCGTTTGACTTTTCAATGCAAAATTGACAGGAATTGAGATGGGACGCCATGTTGCGTTTGGAGAGCCACTGATGTGCCTAAACATTGAAACCCCCCACAAGTGACACCATTTTGGAAAGTAGACCCCCTAAGGAACTTATCTAGAGGTGTGGTGAGCACTTTGACCCACCAAGTGCTTCACAGAAGTTTATAATGCAGAACCATAAAAATAAAAAATCATATTTTTTCACAAAAATTATCTTTTTGCCCCCAATGTTTTATTTTCCCAAGGGTAAGAGAAGAAATTGGACCCCAAAAGTTGTTGTACAATTTGTCATGAGTACGCTGATACCCCATATGTGGGGGTAAACCACTGTTTGGGCGCATGGGAGAGCTCGGAAGGGAAGGAGCGCCGTTTGACTTTTCAATGCAAAATTGACAGGAATTGAGATGGGACGCCATGTTGCGTTTAGAGAGCCACTGATGTGCCTAAACATTGAAACCCCCCACAAGTGACACCATTTTGGAAAGTAGACCCCCTAAGGAACTTATCTAGATGTGTTTTGAGCGCTTTGACCCACCAAGGGCTTCACAGAAGTTTATAATGCAGAGCCGTAAAAATAAAACAAAAATTTTTTCCCACAAAAATTATTTTTTAGCCCCCAGTTTTGTATTTTCCCGAGGGTAACAGGAGAAATTGGACCACAAAATTTGGTGTCCAATTTGTCCTGAGTGCGCTGATACCCCATAAGTGGGGGGGAACCACTGTTTGGGCGCATGGGAGGGCTTGGAAGGGAAGGAGCTCCATTTGGAATGCAGACTTAGATGGAATGGTCTGCAGGTGTCACATTGCGTTTGCAGAGCCCCTAAAGTACCTAAACAGTAGAAACCCCCCACAAGTGACCCCATATTGGAAACTAGACCCCCCAGGGAACTCATCTAGATGTGTTGTGAGAACTTTGAACCCCCAAGTGTTTCACTACAGTTTATAACGCAGAGCCGTGAAAATAAAAAATCCTTTTTTTCCCCACAAAAATTATTTTTTAGCCCCCAGTTTTGTATTTTCCCAAAGGTAACAGGAGAAATTGGACCCCAAAAGTTGTTGTCCTATTTGTCCTGAGTACGCTGATACCCCATATGTTGGGATAAACCCCTGTTTGGGCACACGGGAGAGCTCGGAAGGGAAGGAGCACTGTTTTACTTTTTCAACGCAGAATTGGCTGGAATTGAGATCGGACGCCATGTCGTGTTTGGAGAGCCCTGATGTGCCTAAACAGTGGAAACCCCCCAATTATAACTGAAACCCTAATCCAAACACACCCCTAACCCTAATTCCAACAGTAACCCTAACCACACCTCTAACCCTGACACACCCCTAACCCTAATCCCAACCCTATTCCCAACTGTAAATGTAATCTAAACCCTAACCGTAGCCCCAACCCTAACTGTAGCCCCAACCCTAACTGTAGCCCCAACCCTAACCCTAACCCTAGCCCTAACCCTAGCCCTAACCCTAACCCTAGCCCTAACCCTAGCCCTAACCCTAACCCTAGCCCTAACCCTAGCCCTAGCCCTAACCCTAGCCCTAACCCTAACCCTAGCCCTAACCCTAGCCCTAACCCTAGCCCTAACCCTAGCCCTAGCCCTAACCCTAGCCCTAACCCTAGCCCTAACCCTAGCCCTAGCCCTAATGGGAAAATGGAAATAAATACATTTTTTTAATTTTTCCCTAACTAAGGGGGTGATGAAGGGGGGTTTGATTTACTTTTACAGCGAGTTTTTTAGCAGATTTTTATGATTGGCAGCCGTCACACACTGAAAGCCGCTTTTTATTGCAAAAAATATTTTTTGCGTTACCACAGTTTGAGAGCTATAATTTTTCCATATTTTGGTCCACAGAGTCATGTGAGGTCTTGTTTTTTGCAGGACGAGTTGACGTTTTTATTGGTAACATTTTCGGGCACGTGACATTTTTTGATCGCTTTTTATTCCGATTTTTGTGAGGAAGAATGACCAAAAACCAGCTATTCATGAATTTCTTTTGGGGGAGGCGTTTATACCGTTCCGCGTTTGGTAAAATTGATAAAGCAGTTTTATTCTTCGGGTCAGTACGATTACAGCGTCACCTCATTTATATAATTTTTTTATGTTTTGGCGCTTTTATACAATAAAAACTTTTACAGAAAAAATAATTATTTTGGCATCGCTTTATTCTCAGGACTATATAACTTTTTTATTTTTTTGCTGATGATGCTGTATGGTGGCTCGTTTTTTGCGGGACAAGATGACGTTTTCAGCGGTACCATGGTTATTTATATCTGTCTTTTTGATCGCGTGTTATTCCACTTTTTGTTCGGCGGTATGATAATAAAGCGTTTTTTGCCTCGTTTTTTTTTTTTTTTTTTCTTACGGTGTTTACTGAAGGCGTTAACTAGTGGGCCAGTTTTATAGGTTGGGTCGTTACGGACGCGGCGATACTACATATGTGTACTTTTATTGTTTTTTTTTTATTATTTAGATGAAGAAATGTATTTATGGGAATAATATTTTTTTTTTCATTATTTACGAATATTTTTTTTTATTTTTTTTTTACACATTTGGAAATTTTTTTTTACACTTTTTTATTTTGTCCCAGGGGGGGGACATCACAGATCAATGATCTGACAGTTTGCATAGCACTCTGTCAGATCACTGATCTGACTTACAGTGCTGCAGGCTTCACAGTGCCTGCTCTGAGCAGGCTCTGTGAAGCCACCTCCCTCCCTGCAGGACCCGGATCCGCGGCCATCTTGGATCCGGGGCTGGAGCAGGCAGGGAGGGAGGTAAGACCCTCACAGCAACGCGATCACATTGCGTTGCTGCGGGGGTTCAGGGAAGCCCACAGGGAGCCCCCTCCCTGCGGGAAGCTTCCCTATACTGCCGGCACATCGCGATCATCTTTGATCGCGGTGTGCCAGGGGTTAATGTGTCGGGGGCGGTCCGTGACCGCTCCTGGCACATAGTGCCGGATGTCAGCTGCCGCGATCGGCGGCGCTCCCCCCGTGAGCGCTGCCGATCGCATATGACGTACTATCCCGTCGGTGGTGATAGGGGCCCACTGTTGTGAATTCTGTTTTCGGGCTCCCTCCTGTGGTCATGAGTGGTACTTCGGCTGATTCTGTCCATGGACTTTCTCTGATGCCTGTGGGTGTTTCTGAGTTTCCTTCTACAGGTGACGAGGCTAATTCGTTAGTGGGCTGCTCTATTTAACTCCACTTGGATCCTTGTCCGATGCAAGCTGTCAATGTTGTAGCATTGGTCTAGATCACTCCTGGATCTTCCTGGTTACCTGTTTCCTCCAGCAGAAGCTAAGTTTTGCTTTGCTTTTTTCTTGTTTGCTATTTTTTCTGTCCAGCATGCTTATGTGAATTTTGCCTTGCTTGCTGGAAGCTCTGGAATGCAGAGGGGCGCCTCCGCTCATTTAGTCGGTGTGGAAGGTATTTTTCCCTGCACTCTCTGTGTGGCTTTTGTAGGGTTTTTTGCTGACTGCAAAGTGACCTTTCCTATCTTCTGTCTGTTTAGTAAGTCGGGACTCTCTTTGCTAAATCTATTTCATCTCTGTGTTTGTGATTTCATCTTACTCACAGTCAATATATGTGGGGGGCTGTCATGATTCCAATGGCAGGGAATCACAAAAGGACAAGCACCAACGAGCTCTAGGGTGATGGAACCTGAGCTGACCGCGACCCTAAACCTGAACACACAAATAACAATAGCCGGGGAACGTGCGTTGATCCTAGACGTCTTGCACCAGCCGAAGATCTAACTTCCCCTATTAGAAGAAACACAGACCTCTCTTGCCTCCAGAGAAATACCCCACAGAAATAGCAGCCCCCCACATATAATGACGGTGAAATGAGAGGAAGGCACATACACAGTATGAAAACAGATTCAGCAAAATGAGGCCCGCTAAAGCTAGATAGCAGAGGATACAAAAGTAAACTGCGCGGTCAGCAAAAAACCCTTCAAAAAACCATCCTGCAATTACTTGAACTCATGTTCCAACTCATGGAACATGAGGAGCAATTACAGCCCACTAGAGCAACCAGCAGCAAAGAAACAATTATATGCAAGCTGGACAAGACAAAAATAAAGCAAAACGTGGAACAAGAAAAATCAAAAACTTAGCTTGTCCTGAAGATTACTGAAGCCAGAAGCTGAGGAACAAAACACTCTGATAACCTTGATAGCCGGCGGGGAAATGACAAGAAAGCCCGGTTAAATAGGAAACTCCCAAATCCTAATAGAACAGGTGGACACCAGAGACAGCAGAACACAAATCACCCAGTACCATCAGTAACCACCAGAGGGAGCCCAAAAACAGAACTCACAACAGTACCCCCCCTTGAGGAGGGGTCACCGAACCCTCACGAGAACCACCAGGGCGACCAGGATGAGCCTTATGAAAAGCGCGGACCAAATCATCAGCATGAACATCAGAGGCAACCACCCAAGAATTATCCTCCTGACCATAACCCTTCCACTTAACCAAATATTGGAGTTTCCGTCTGGAAACACGAGAATCCAAGATCTTCTCTACAACATACTCCAATTCTCCCTCCACCAGCACCGGAGCAGGAGGCTCAAGCGAAGGAACAACAGGTACCTCATACCTCCGCAACAACGACCGATGGAGCACATTATGAATAGCAAACGATGCCGGGAGATCCAAACGAAACGACACAGGGTTAAGAATTTCCAAGATCCTATAAGGACCGATGAACCGAGGCTTGAACTTAGGAGAAGAGACCTTCATAGGAACAAAACGAGAAGACAACCACACCAAGTCCCCAACACGAAGTCGAGGACCCATGCGGCGACGGCGATTAGCAAACTGCTGAGCCTTCTCCTGGGACAACTTCAAATTGTCCACCACATGACTCCAAATCCGATGCAACCCATCCACCACCATGTCCACTCCAGGACAATCAGAAGGCTCCACCTGACCAGAGGAAAAACGAGGATGAAACCCCGAATTACAAAAGAAAGGAGAAACCAAGGTAGCAGAACTAGCCCGATTATTAAGGGCAAACTCGGCCAGTGGCAAAAAGGTAACCCAGTCATCCTGATCAGCAGAAACAAAACACCTCAAATAAGTTTCTAAGGTCTGATTAGTTCGCTCCGTCTGGCCATTCGTCTGAGGATGGAATGCAGACGAAAAGGACAAATCAATGCCCATCTTAGCACAGAACGTCCGCCAAAATCTAGACACAAACTGGGATCCCCTGTCAGAAACGATGTTCTCCGGAATCCCACGTTCTGGAAAAACAGAGGGACCAACTCAGAGGAGGAAGGCAACTTAGGCAAGGGTACAAGATGAACCATTTTAGAAAAGCGGTCACACACAACCCAGATGACAGACATTTTTTGAGAGACAGGGAGATCCGAAATAAAGTCCATGGAAATGTGCGTCCAAGGCCTCTTCGGGATAGGCAAAGGTGACAACAATCCACTGGCTCGAGAACAGCAAGGCTTAGCCCGAGCACAAACCTCACAAGACTGCACAAAAGAACGCACATCCCTCGACAAGGAAGGCCACCAAAAAGACCTGGCCACCAAGTCTCTAGTACCAAATATTCCAGGATGACCTGCAGAAGAATGGACCTCGGAGATGACTCTACTGGTCCAACTATCCAGAACAAACAGTCTCTCAGGCGGACAACGATCAGGTTTACCCGCCTGAAACTCCTGCAAAGCACGTCGCAAGTCTGGGAAGACAGCCGACAAAATCACCCCATCCCTAAGGATACCAGTGGGCTCAGAATTTCCAGGGGAGTCAGGCACAAAACTCCTAGAAAGAGCATCCGCCTTCACATTCTTTGAACCTGGCAGGTATGAAACCACAAAATTGAAACGAGAGAAAAACAGTGACCAACGAGCCTGTCTAGGATTCAGACGCCTGGCAGACTCAAGGTAAATCAGATTTTTGTGATCAGTCAAGACCACCACACGATGTCTAGCACCCTCCAGCCAATGACGCCACTCCTCAAATGCCCACTTCATGGCCAAAAGTTCCCGATTACCCACATCATAATTCTGCTCAGCGGGCGAAAATTTTCTAGAAAAGAACGCACATGGCTTCATCACCGAGCAATCAGAGCTTCTCTGTGACAAGACCGCCCCCGCTCCAATCTCGGAAGCATCAACCTCAACTTGGAAAGGAAGCGAAACATCAGGCTGACGCAACACAGGAGCAGAAGAAAACCGGCGTTTAAGTTCCTGAAAGGCCTCCACAGCCGCAGGAGACCAATCAGCAACATCAGCACCCTTCTTAGTCAAATCCGTCAAGGCTTAACAACACTAGAAAAATTAGTTATAAAACGACGATAGAAATTAGCAAAGCCCAAGAACTTCTGCAGACTCTTAAGAGATGCAGGCTGCATCCAGTCACAAATAGCCCGAACCTTGACGGGATCCATCTCAATAGTAGAAGGGGAAAAAATATACCCCAAGAAAGAAATCTTCTGGACTCCAAAGAGACACTTTGAGCCCTTTACAAACAAGGAATTAGCCCGCAGGACCTGAAACACCTTCCTGACCTGCTGAACATGAGACTCCCAGTCACCAGAAAAAAACAAAATATCATCCAAATACACAATCATAAATTTATCCAGATATTCACGGAAAATATTGTGCATAAAGGACTGGAAGACTGAAGGAGCATTAGAAAGTCCGAAAGGCATTACCAAATACTCAAAATGGCCCTCAGGCGTATTAAATGCGGTTTTCCACTCATCACCTTGCTTTATTCGTATAAGATTATACGCACCCCGAAGATCAACCTTAGTGAACCATTTAGCCCCCTTAATGCAAGCAAACAAATCAGTCAACAAAGGCAAAGGATACTGATATTTTACGGTAATCTTATTCAAAAGACGATAATCTATACAAGGCCTCAAGGACCCATCTTTTTTGGCCACGAAAAAAAAACCTGCTCCCAAAGGGGACGAAGATGGACGGATATGTCCCTTTTCCAAGGACTCCTTAACATAATCCCGCATAGCAGTATGCTCTGGCACTGACAGATTGAACAAACGACCTTTAGGAAATTTACTACCAGGAATTAAATCTATAGCACAATCGCAATCCCTGTGAGGAGGAAGCGAACTGAGCTTAGGCTCCTCAAAAACATCCCGATAATCAGACAAAAATACAGGAACCTCAGAAGGAGTAGATGAAGCGATAGAAATCGGAGGTGCATCATCATGAACCCCCTGACATCCCCAGCTTAACACAGACATTGTTTTCCAGTCAAGGACTGGATTATGAGTTTGTAACCATGGCAGACCAAGTACTAGAACATCATGTAAATTATACAATACCAGGAAGCGAATCACCTCCTGATGAACGGGAGTCATACGCATGGTCACTTGTGTCCACTACTGAGGTTTATTCATAGCCAAAGGTGTAGAGTCAATTCCCTTCAAAGGAATAGGGACTTCCAGAGGCTCAAGACTAAACCCACATCGCTTGGCAAATGACCAATCCATAAGACTCAGGGCAGCGCCTGAATCTACATAGGCATCGACGGAAATGGATGATAATGAGCAAATCAGAGTCACAGACAGAATGAACTTAGACTGTAACGTACTAATGGCAACAGACTTATCAACCTTTTTTGTGCGTTTAGAGCATGCTGATATAACATGAGCTGAATCACCACAATAAAAGCACAACCCATTTTTCCGCCTATAGTTTTGCCGTTCACTTCTAGACTGAACTCTATCACATTGCATTGTCTCAAGTGCCTGTTCAGAAGACACCGCCAAATGGTGCACAGGTTTGCGCTCCCGTAAACGCCGATCAATCTGAATAGCCATAGTCATAGACTCATTCAGACCCATAGGCGCAGGGAACCCCACCATAACATCTTTAATGGCCTCAGAAAGGCCATCTCTGAATTTTGCAGCCAGGGCGCACTCATTCCACTGAGTAAGCACTGACCATTTCCGAAATTTTTGACAATATATTTCTGCTTCATCTTGCCCCTGAGAGAGAGCTAATAAAGCTTTTTCAGCCTGAATCTCCTGGTTAGGTTCCTCATAGAGCAAACCCAATGCCAGAAAAAACGCATCCACATTAAGCAACGCAGGATCCCCTGGTGCCAATGCAAATGCCCAATTTTGAGGGTCACCCCGCAGGAAAGATATAATAATCTTAACCTGCTGAGCAGGGTCTCCAGAAGAGCGAGATTTCAAAGAAAGGAACAGCTTGCAATTGTTCCTAAAATTCAGAAAACTAGATCTATCTCCAGCAAAGAACTCTGGAATAGGAATTCTAGGTTCAGACATAGCATGCATGTACAACAAAATCTTGTATATTTTGAACCTTAGCAGCAAGATTATTCAAGCTGGAAGCTAAACTCTGGACGTCCATGATAAACAGCTAAGGTCAGAGCCATTCAAGGATTAAGAGGGGGAAAAAAAAAATCAGCCAGGCTGCAATTAAGGCTAGGCAGCAACCTCAGAGGAGAGAAAAAAAAAAAAAAAAAACTTCCTCAGACTACTTTTCCTCCTACTTCAGCCCAAACATTTAGGCCGGCTATACTGTCATGATTCCAATGGCAGGGAATCACAAAAGGACAAGCACCAACGAGCTCTAGGGTGATGGAACCTGAGCTGACCGCGACCCTAAACCTGAACACACAAATAACAATAGCCGGGGAACGTGCCTACGTTGATCCTAGACGTCTCGCACCAGCCGAAGATCTAACTTCCCCTATTAGAAGAAACACAGACCTCTCTTGCCTCCAGAGAAATACCCCACAGAAATAGCAGCCCCCCACATATAATGACGGTGAAATGAGAGGAAGGCACATACACAGTATGAAAACAGATTCAGCAAAATGAGGCCCGCTAAAACTAGATAGCAGAGGATACAAAAGTAAACTGCGCGGTCAGCAAAAAACCCTTCAAAAAACCATCCTGCAATTACTTGAACTCATGTTCCAACTCATGGAACATGAGGAGCAATTACAGCCCACTAGAGCAACCAGCAGCAAAGAAACAATTATATGCAAGCTGGACAAGACAAAAATAAAGCAAAACGTGGAACAAGAAAAATCAAAAACTTAGCTTGTCCTGAAGATTACTGAAGCCAGAAGCTGAGGAACAAAACACTCTGATAACCTTGATAGCCGGCGGGGAAATGACAAGAAAACCCGGTTAAATAGGAAACTCCCAAATCCTAATAGAACAGGTGGACACCAGAGACAGCAGAACACAAATCACCCAGTACCATCAGTAACCACCAGAGGGAGCCCAAAAACAGAACTCACAACAGGGGGCTGCCTTTTCCTTTGGGGAATTTTCTCTGAGGCAAGATAGGCTTATTTTTCCTACCTCTAGGGCTAGCTAGTTCTGAGGCTGTGACGAGGCGCCTAGGTCATGATAGGAGCGCTCCACGGCTATTTCTAGTGTGCGTGATAGGATTAGGGATTGCGGTCAGCAGAGGTTCCACTTCCCAGAGCTTGTCCTGTATTAATGTGCTATCAGGTCTTTTCTGGTGCTCTAACTACCAGGTCCACTATTTGTCCTAACCACCAGATCATAACAGCCCACCCCACCTCGACGGGATAGTACGTCTGATGTCAGAAAGGGGTTAATAAACAAATTGGGTGCTTCTTACTGCAGCAATCTGTTGTATAAGTCCTTACCAACAGAAGATTTACATATCTGTACAACCAATGGGGCGCATTTATGGAGCGAGCTCAAGAACTGAGCCTGCTTCATGTGGAACGCCCGCCAGGGCAGTGGGGTACTCGGCATCGGGTCCGATCATTATTAAAGGGGATGTCACGGTGGCTGTGACCCGGTCTGTAGTCCTGGTCGCCCAATTAAACGGAACGGTCTTAAACGGATATTGCAAATGAGTCTGTCGTGACGCCACCTGTGGTGTTCGGTCAATAGGGGGGACCGACGCTGCTTTAAAGGGGTCCTCTGGGGGATGTTGTTGCAGCAAAGATGGTAACGCTTCTCACAGGTGAAGTGGAGTCCCCAGGGGTCCTATAGTGTATGGCAGCGATGGTGTTTGCCGGGAAATGAGTAAAGTACACATGTTGTAAAGTCTTTACCTGGTTTACTGTAGTTGGCAGGCCTGTTGTGAATTCTGTTGTCGAGCTCCCTCCTGTGGTCGTGAATGGTACTTCGGCGAGTTCTGTCTATGGGCTCTTTCTGGTGGCTATGAGTGAAGCTGCAGCTTCTGAGGTTCCTTACACAGGTGACGTGGTTTGTTCTTTGGTTGGCTGCTCTATTTAACTCCTCTCAGATCGTTACTCCATGCCAGCTGTCAATGTTTTAGCATTGGTTCAGTTCGCTCCTGGATCTGTCTGGTGTCCTGTCTTCTCCTGCAGAAGCTAAGTTCCTGATTATTATTTTTGCTCATTGTTTCTTGTCCAGCTGGTTATCATGATTTTGTCTTGCTAGCTGGAAGCTCTGGGATGCAGAGTGGCCCTGCCGCACCGTGAGTCTGTGCGGAGGTCTTTTTTGCACACTCTGCGTGGTCTTTAGTAGGTTTTTGTGCTGATCGCAAAGTTACCTTTCCTATCCTCTGTCTATTTAGTAAGTCTGGCCTCCCTTTGCTGAACCTGTCTCATTTCTGAGTTTGTGACTTTCATCTTTACTCACAGTCAATATATGTGGGGGGCTTCCTTTGCCTTTGGGGAATTTCTCTGAGGCGGGGTGGGCTTTATTTTCCATCTCTGGGGCTGGATAGTTCTTGGGCTGTGACGAGGCGCCTAGGGTCTGGTCAGGAGCGCTCCACGGCTATTTCTAGTGTGTGTGATAGGATTAGGGCTTGCGGTCAGCAGAGTTCCCACATCCCAGAGCTCGTCCTGTATGAGGTTTAACTATCAGGTCATTCCGGGTGCTCCTAACCACCAGGTCATAATAGTACAGCTGGCCCAAAGTATTAATGCATCTCAATAGAGGGATAAGAGAAGTTCTGAGACCATTTTTTTTTTCTTTGCACGGTGTTTTGTCTTTCTTTTCCCCTAAACCTTTCGGTGGTTCAGGACACAGGTGTAGAGATGGACATTCAAGGTCTGTCCTCTTGTGTGGATCATCTCACTGCAAGGGTACAAAACATTCAAGATTTTGTGGTTCAGAATCCGATGTTAGAGCCTAGAATTCCTACTCCTGATTTATTTTCTGGAAATAGATCTAAGTTTCTGAATTTCAAAAATAATTGTAAACTGTTTCTAGCTTTGAAACCCCGCTCCTCTAGTGACCCCGCTCAACAAGTAAAAATCATTATTTCTTTATTGCGTGGTGACCCTCAAGACTGGGCATTTTCCCTTGCGCCAGGAGATCCTGCATTGCGTGATGTTGATGCGTTTTTTCTGGCGCTAGGATTGCTTTATGATGAACCAAATTCCGTGGATCAGGCAGAGAAAATCTTGCTGGCTTTGTGTCAGGGTCAGGATGAGGCGGAGGTGTACTGTCAGAAGTTTAGAAAGTGGTCTGTGCTTACTCAGTGGAATGAGTGTGCCCTGGCGGCAATTTTCAGAAAGGGTCTTTCTGAAGCCCTTAAGGATGTCATGGTGGGATTTCCCACGCCTGCTGGTCTGAATGAGTCTATGTTTTTGGCCATTCAGATCGATCGGCGCATGCGTGAGCGCAAAGCTGTGCACCATATGGCGGTATTCTCTGAGCATAGGCCTGAGCCTATGCAGTGTGATAGAACTTTGACCAGAGCTGAACGGCAAGAACACAGACGTCGGAATGGACTGTGTTTTTACTGTGGTGATTCCACTGATGCTATCTCCGATTGTCCTAAGCGCACTAAGCGGTTCGCTAGGTCTGTCACCATTGGTACGGTACAGTCAAAATTTCTTTTGTCCGTTACTCTGATTTGCTCTTTGTCGTCATATTCTGTTATGGCATTTGTGGATTCAGGCGCTGCCCTGAATTTGATGGACTTGGAGTTTGCCAGGCGCTGTGGTTTTTCCTTGGAGCCCTTGCAGCATCCTATTCCATTGAGAGGAATTGATGCTACGCCTTTGGCCAAGAATAAACCTCAATACTGGACGCAATTGACCATGTGCATGGCTCCTGCACATCAGGAGGATATTCGCTTTTTGGTGTTGCATAATCTGCATGATGTGGTCGTTTTGGGGTTGCCATGGCTACAGGTTCATAATCCAGTGTTGGATTGGAAATCTATGTCTGTGTCCAGCAGGGGTTGTCAAGGGGTACATGGTGATGTTCCATTGTTGTCAATTTCACCTTCCACTCCTTCTGAAGTCCCTGAGTTTTTATCGATTACCGGGATGTATTTGAGGAGCCCAAAGCCGGTGCCCTACCTCCTCATAGGGACTGCGATTGTGCTATTAATTTGATTCCCGGTAGTACGTTTCCTAAGGGCCGTCTGTTTATTTATCTGTGCCAGAGCACGCTGCTATGTGGAGTTATATAAAGGAATCCTTGGAGAAGGGTCATATTCGCCCGTCGTCGTCACCATTGGGAGCAGGGTTCTTTTTTGTGGCCAAGAAGGATGGCTCTTTAAGACCTTGTATTGATTACCGCCTTCTTAATAAGATCACAGTCAAATTTCAGTATCCTTTGCCGCTGATGTCTGATCTGTTTGCTCGGATTAAGGGGGCTAGTTGGTTCACCAAGATAGATCTTCGAGGGGCGTATAATCTGGTGCGAATTAAATAGGGCGATGAATGGAAAACGGCATTTAATACGCCCGAGGGCCATTTTGAGTACCTGGTTATGCCATTCGGGCTTTCTAATGCTCCATCTGTGTTTCAGTCCTTTATGCATGACATCTTCCGAGAGTACCTGGATAGATTCATGATTGTATATTTGGATGACATTTTGGTCTTTTCGGATGATTGGGAGTCTCATGTGAAGCAGGTCAGAATGGTGTTCCAGGTCCTTCGTGCAAATTCCTTGTTTGTGAAGGGGTCAAAGTGTCTCTTTGGAGTTCAGAAGGTTTCATTTTTGGGTTTCATTTTTTCCCCTTCTACTATCGAGATGGACCCTGTTAAAGTTCAGGCCATTTACGATTGGACTCAGCCGACATCTGTGAAGAGCTTGCAGAAGTTCCTGGGCTTTGCTAATTTTTATCGTCGCTTCATCGCTAATTTTTTCAGTATTGCTAAACCGTTGACTGATTTGACCAAGAAAGATGCTGATGTGGTCAATTGGTCCTCTGCGGCTGTAGAGGCTTTTCAGGAGTTGAAGCGACGTTTTGCTTCTGCCCCTGTGTTGTGCCAGCCAGATGTTTCGCTCCCTTTTCAGGTTGAGGTTGATGCTTCTGAAATTGGAGCAGGGGCTGTTTTGTCGCAAAGAAGTTCTGATGGCTCAGTGATGAAACCCTGTGCCTTCTTTTCTTGAAAATTCTCGCCTGCTGAGCGCAATTATGATGTGGGCAATCGGAAGTTGTTGGCCATGAAGTGGGCATTCGAGGAGTGGCGACATTGGCTTGAAGGAGCTAAACATCGTGTGGTGGTCTTGACGGATCACAAGAATTTAACTTATCTCGAGTCTGCCAAACGGTTGAATCCTAGACAGGCTCGGTGGTCGCTCTTTTTCTCCCGTTTTGATTTTGTGGTTTCATACCTTCCGGGATCTAAGAATGTGAAGGCTGACGCCCTGTCAAGGAGTTTTGTGCCTGACTCTCCGGGCGTTCCAGAGCCGGCGGGTATTCTTAAAGAAGGGGTAATTTTGTCTGCCATTTCCCCTGATTTGCGGCGTGTGCTGCAAAAGTTTCAGGCTGATAGACCTGACCGTTGTCCTACGGAGAAACTGTTTGTCCCTGATAGATGGACTAGTAGAGTTATCTCTGAGATTCATTGTTCAGTGTTGGCTGGTCATCCTGGAATCTTTGGTACCAGAGATTTAGTGGCTAGATCCTTTTGGTGGCCTTCTTTGTCACGGGATGTGCGTTCTTTTGTGCAGTCCTGTGGGACTTGTGCTCGGGCTAAGCCCTGCTGTTCTCGTGCCAGTGGGTTGCTTTTGCCCTTGCCGATCCCGAAGAGGCCCTGGACACATATTTCTATGGATTTTATTTCAGATCTCCCTGTTTCTCAAAGGATGTCGGTCATTTGGGTGGTTTGTGATCGCTTCTCTAAGATGGTCCATTTGGTACCCTTATCTAAATTGCCTTCCTCCTCTGATTTGGTGCCATTGTTTTTCCAGCATGTGGTTCGTTTGCATGGCATTCCAGAGAACATCGTTTCGGACAGAGGTTCCCAGTTTGTTTTGAGGTTTTGGCGGTCCTTTTGCGCTAAGATGGGCATTGATTTGTCTTTTTCTTCGGCTTTCCATCCTCAGACTAATGGCCAAACCGAACGAACTAATCAGACTTTGGAGACATATCTGAGATGCTTTGTTTCTGCTGATCAGGATGATTGGGTGTCCTTCTTGCCTTTGACTGAGTTCGCCCTCAATAATCGGGCCAGCTCGGCTACTTTAGTTTCTCCTTTTTTCTGTAATTCTGGTTTCCATCCTCGTTTCTCTTCAGGGCATGTTGAGCCTTCGGACTGTCCTGGTGTGGATGCGGTGGTGGACAGGTTGCAGCAGATTTGGACTCATGTGGTGGACAATTTGACATTGTCCCAGGAGAAGGCTCAACGTTTCGCTAACCGCCGGCGTTGTGTTGGTCCCCGACTTCGTGTTGGGGATTTGGTTTGGTTGTCATCTCGTCACGTTCCTATGAAGGTTTCCTCTTCTAAGTTTAAACCTCATTTCATTGGGCCTTATAAGATTTCTGAAGTTCTTAATCCTGTGTCATTTCGTTTGGACCTTCCAGCTTCTTTTGCCATCCATAATGTGTTCCATAGGTCGTTGTTGCGGAGATACGTGGCGCCTATGGTTCCCTCCGTTGATCCCCCTGCCCCGGTGTTGGTTGAGGGGGAGTTGGAGTATGTGGTGGAGAAGATTTTGGATTCTCGTGTTTCGAGACGGAAACTTCAGTACCTGGTCAAGTGGAACGGTTATGGTCAGGAAGATAATTCCTGGGTTTTTGCCTCTGATGTTCATGCTGCCGATCTTGTTCGTGCCTTTCATCTGGCTCATCCTGATCGGCCTGGGGGCTCTGGTGAGGGTTCGGTGACCCCTCCTCAAGGGGGGGTACTGTTGTGAATTCTGTTGTCGAGCTCTCTCCTGTGGTCATGAATGGTACTTCGGCGAGTTCTGTCTATGGGCTCCCTCTGGTGGCTATGAGTGAAGCTGCGGCTTCTGAGGTTCCTTACACAGGTGACGTGGTTTGTTCTTTGGTTGGCTGCTCTATTTAACTCCTCTCAGATCGTTACTCCATGCCAGCTGTCAATGTTTTAGCATTGGTTCAGTTCGCTTCTGGATCTGTCTGGTGTCCTGTCTTCTCCTGCAGAAGCTAAGTTCCTGATTATTATTTTTGCTCATTGTTTCTTGTCCAGCTGGTTATCATGATTTTGTCTTGCTAGCTGGAAGCTCTGGGATGCAGAGTGGCCCCTCCGCACTGTGAGTCGGTGCGGAGGTCTTTTTTGCACACTCTGCGTGGTCTTTAGTAGGTTTTTGTGCTGATCGCAAAGTTACCTTTCCTATCCTCTGTCTATTTAGTAAGTCTGGCCTCCCTTTGCTGAACCTGTCTCATTTCTGAGTTTGTGACTTTCATCTTTACTCACAGTCAATATATGTGGGGGGCTTCCTTTGCCTTTGGGGAATTTCTCTGAGGCGGGGTGGGCTTTATTTTCCATCTCTGGGGCTGGATAGTTCTTGGGCTGTGACGAGGCGCCTAGGGTCTGGTCAGGAGCGCTCCACGGCTATTTCTAGTGTGTGTGATAGGATTAGGGCTTGCGGTCAGCAGAGTTCCCACATCCCAGAGCTCGTCCTGTATGAGGTTTCACTATCAGGTCATTCCGGGTGCTCCTAACCACCAGGTCATAACACAGGCCACAGTCCAGGGTACCAGGCACAGATGGGGATGCGGCCCGGCCGGCTCAGAGGAAATGGGAGAATCCCTTTTCCATTTGAGGTACGTGAGCCTTTCCAAATAACGCCGTTCTATGTGAGGTCCCTGCTGCCTGAAGCTTACTGGCAAAGTCCTCTTTTCCCCTGTCCTGGGACAGCTACCTGCATGACGGGCAGCTTAAGCCATTTTACAGGGACTCTATCATGCCCCGGACTCCTCAGGTGCTGCTGCATCTCAGGTGTGGTGCGGGTCGTTCACTTACAGTTCTAAGCCCTCTGGTTTTGCCAAGTGTCCTACAGTTCCACTATAGCACCGGGCTCCCGCTACCCGGTACTGCGCTTCGGCTCTGAGGGTGCCCGGTCACAGTTCCCCTCTGAGCCTTGTTCCTCTCCTCTGCTCCTTTCCTCTGAAGCTCCACCAAATACAACCCTTCAGGTCTTTCTCCTTCCAGAGGCTGCAGCTCCAACTTGGCTGCTGGGCCTCTCTGTCTGCTCACTCAGACTTCCTTCTACTTCTGTGTCTCTCCCAGACTGGCTAACTCCTCCTCCAGACCAGGACATATATCCATATTTGAGGGAAGCTCCCCTGAATCTGGGTCCTGAGCTCCCCCTCCTGGTCTGGATTTGGAATATGTTGCATTTGAGTGCCTTACCTGATAAAGGGAATTCCATTGCCCCTGAGCATGATATCACCCTCCCTGAAAGGATGGCAACATTACTGCAACAACTGGTTACCTGGGGTGTTGCATATGTATGGCAAAAAATCAGCAACCAATGCTAGTTTTGATTGATGTTGTTCAACAATAAAGATGCCGCTGTCAATCTCTGATAGTGACATTGCCCCCTGCAATTCAATCGTAAGGTGCTGGGGGGTCTACTGAAGTTATTTCCATTAAAGTTCTTCATTTTTAGGATATATTGTGGTAATCAGCTATTACAGTGTGTAGTATAACCAGTCCCCTATGGGGACTTAAAAATGAGTGCAATTTAATAAAATGTATTTAAAAATATTAAAAGAGATAAAACATTAAAGTTTGAATACCCCTTCCCTTTTCCCAATAAAAAAAAAAAAAAAGAATAAAAAAAAAAACATACGGTACTTGGTATTGCTCCATCCAGAAGTCCAATCCATGAAAATATAAATTAACAGTGCTTGGCATGAAGAAAAATAAATTGAACCGTGCTGTCCACAGATTGGTCTGCCTATACTACGTGAAAAGGTTCACAATAATTATTTTATTTCTATAGCGCTAACATATTCTGCAGCACTTAAGCGGTGACATGTACGGAGAATAAAAAGTATCATATAGATCATCAGTTACAGGAGGAATGAGCCATGCTGCTCGCTAGCTTAAAATCTAAAATGAAATGGGGGACACAACAGGTAGAACGCGCTGTCATGTATGATTCAGCCATCATTATAATAAGTAGGGGCTATGATATAAAGCTGCATGATCCGGTCATCAGTCACGATCTGGCTCACTACAGTTACCAAGTGCTATTGGGTACTTGGAGGATGTGGAGACATGAGTAGGGGAGACCAGACTCTGAGGAATATTTAGAGAGAGGGAACAGAGGGAGAGTTAGATTAGTGAAGTGAGATGATAGGCTTGTCTAAAGATACGTGTTTTTAAGGCACACTTAAAAATGCCGGAGCTGAGTATTAGTCAGATCATCCGGGGTAGTGCATTCTAAAGAACTGGGGCAGCACGAGAGAAGTCTAAGAGTTGGTGGATGAAAAATTCAGATTACAGAGGACGTTAGTCTAAGAGTACCGTCACACTAAGCGACGCTGCAGCGATACCGACAACTATGTCGATCGCTGCAGCATCACTGTTTGGTCGCTGGAGAGCTGTCACACAGACAGCTCTCCAGCGACCAACGATCCCGAGGTCCCCGGTAACCAGGGTAAACATCGGGTTACTAAGCGCAGGGCCGCGCTTAGTAACCCGATGTTTATCCTGCTTACCAGCGTAAACGTTAAAAAAACAAACACTACATACTTACCTTCACCTGTCTGTCCTCCGGCGCTCTGCTTTCCTCTGCACTGTCAGAGCCGGTCAGCCGGAAAGCAGAGCGGTGACGTCACCGCTGTGCTTTCCGGCTGGCCGGCGCTGACACAGGATGCAGGAGGAGTGCAGAGAAGCACAGCGCCGGGAACAGACAGCTGAAGGTAAGTATGTAGCGTTTGTTTTTTTAACGTTTACGCTGGTAACCAGGGTAAACATCGGGTTACTAAGCGCGGCCCTGCGCTTAGTAACCCGATGTTTGCCCTGGTTACCAGTGAAGACATCGCTGGATCGGCGTCACACACGCCGATCCAGCGATGTCAGCGGGAGATCCAGCGACGAAATAAAGTTCTGGACTTTCCTCAGCGACCAACGATCTCCCAGCAGGGGCCTGATCGTTGGTCGCTGTCACACAGAACGATTTCCTTAATGATATCGTTGCTATGTCACAAAAAGCAGTGATATCGTTAACGATATCGTTATGTGTGACGGTACCTTTAGATCAGTTGCAGAAAGGAGAGTGCAGGTGAGGTTATAGGCAGAGATGAGGGAAGAGATATAGAGTGGTGCAGAATTGTGGAGAGCTTTGTGGCTGAGAGTGATAAGTTTATATTGTACTCTTTAGCAGATGGGTAACCTGTGCAATGAATAGCAGAAGGGGAAGACACTTGTGAAGTGGCTAGACAGTTAATTTTAAAATATTCTGAGTAGGGTTGAGCGAAATGGATCGGACAAATTCAAAAATTGCCGACTTTCGGCAAAGACGAGTTTCATGAAATCCGACCCGATCCTAGTGTGGGATTGGCCATGAGGTCGGCGATCTGCGCGCAAAAGTCGCGTTTCATATGACGCTTTCATTGTCATTTTTCAGCCAATGAAGGAGGACGCAGAGTGTGGGCAGCGTGATGACATAGGTCTCGGTCCCCACCATCTTAGAGAAGGGCATGACAGTGATTGGCTTGCTTTCTGCGGTGTCACAGGGGCTATAAAGGGGCGTACACACTGACCGCCATCTTACTTCTGCCGATCTTAGCATAGGGAGAGGTTGCTGCAGCTTCATCAGAAGAAGGGATATAGTTAGGGAGGGAAGATTAACCCCTAAACTGCTTGTGCTGTAGCGATTTCCACTGTCCAACACTACCATTTTTTTGCAGGGACAGTGGAGGCTATATTTTTGTGCATCAGCTCCGTAGTTATTAGGCTGCCTTATAAGGCTCCCTGATAGCTGCATTGCTGTTTGCACGCTGCTGTGCAAACCAACTGCTTTTTTAAAAGCAAAAATCCTGTTGCTCCTTTCTGCACAGTTATCTTGTTTATTTGTCCACACTTTTGTGTGCAGCCGTCCTTTTTATTGCTGCCATACTTGTCCTGAGATCATTGTAGGGAGATTGAAATTGTACTACAGTCCTTGTATTTTTTCATATATCTTCCAGCCACTTTCTGCCACTTACATTGTGTTTGTTTTATACACTGGGCCTGAGTTTTGGGTCAGTCTCCCCCCAAAAAGTGAGATTCAAATTCTCACAAAGTGGATATACTTCAGTCCTGTGGGCTAAATATCTGCCAAAAAATTGTTCATAAATAAACAGGTGGCATAGCTAGGTACTGGGATGGGCTCCTGAGTAGCAGACAGTGGTAGTAGGCGCAAAGTATTAACTGGTCTAAATGGAGGCCAGGGCCCCTGTATATTTTAACTATCATCTATCATTTCAACAAATTTGTATTGGCAGTGCCATTGAAGGATTTAACAGCACAGACTACTGTTATGAACCTGGTGGTTAGGAGCACCCGGTACGACCTGATGGTTAAACTCACACAGGACAAGTTCTGGGAAGTGGGAACTCTGCTGACCGCAACCCCTAATCCTAACACACAACTAGAAATAGCCGTGGAGCGTACCTAACTCTACCTAGACTGTCATGATAAGGTGATTCAGTACCACAATGGACATTGAGGTCAGAGCACATACAGTGACCTGACAATAACCCAAAAACATAGAACGAGCTCTGAGACGTGGAAACTCTGCTGACCGCAATCCCTAATCCTCTCCAACACACTAAAGGCAGCCGTGGATTGCGCCTAACGCTCCCTATGCAACTCGGCACAGCCTGAGAAACTAGCTAGCCTGAAGATAGAAAATAAGCCTACCCTGCCTCAGAGAAATACCCCAAAGGAAAAGGCAGCCCCCACATATAATGACTGTGAGTAAAGATGAAAAGACAAACGTAGAGATGAAATAGATTTAGCTAAGTGAGGCCCGACTCTCTGAACAGAGCGAGGATAGGAAAGATAACTTTGCGGTCAACACAAAACCCTACAAAAACCACGCAAAGGGGGCAAAAAGACCCTCCGTACCGAACTAACGGCACGGAGGTACACCCTCTGCGTCCCAGAGCTCCCAGCAAGCAGGAAAAGACAAATAGACAAGCTGGACAGAAAAAAAACAGCAAACAAAATAGCAAAGCGGAACTTAGCTATGCAGAGCAGCAGGCCACAGGAACGATCCAGGAGGAAACAGGTCCAATACTAGAACATTGACTGGAGGCCAGGATCAAAGCACAAGGTGGAGTTAAATAGAGCAGCACCTAACGACTTCACCACATCACCTGAGGAAGGAAACTCAAAAGCCGCAGTACCACTTTCCTCCACCAACGGAAGCTCACAGAGAGAATCAGCCGAAGTACCACTTGTGACCACAGGAGGGAGCTCTGCCACAGAATTCACAACAGTACCCCCCCCTTGAGGAGGGGTCACCGAACCCTCACCAGAGCCCCCAGGACGACCAGGATGAGCCATATGAAAGGCACGAACAAGATCGGGAGCATGGACATCAGAGGCAAAGACCCAGGAATTATCTTCCTGAGCATAACCCTTCCACTTAACCAGATACTGGAGTTTTCGTCTTGAAACACGAGAATCCAAAATCTTCTCCACAATATACTCCAACTCCTCCTCCACCAAAACCGGGGCAGGAGGATCAACAGATGGAACCATAGGTGCCACGTATCTCCGCAACAATGACCTATGGAATACGTTATGTATGGAAAAAGAATCTGGAAGGGTCAGACGAAAAGACACAGGATTAAGAACCTCAGAAATCCTATACGGACCAATGAAACGAGGTTTAAACTTAGGAGAGGAAACCTTCATAGGAATATGACGAGAAGATAACCAAACCAAATCCCCAACACGAAGTCGGGGACCCACACAGCGTCTGCGATTAGCGAAACGTTGAGCCTTCTCCTGGGACAAGGTCAAATTGTCCACAACATGAGTCCAAATCTGCTGCAACCTGTCCACCACAGTATCCACACCAGGACAGTCCGAAGACTCAACCTGCCCTGAAGAGAAACGATGATGGAACCCAGAGTTGCAGAGAAAAGGCGAAACCAAAGTAGCCGAGCTGGCCCGATTATTAAGGGCGAACTCAGCCAAAGGCAAAAAGGACACCCAGTCATCCTGATCAGCAGAAACAAAGTATCTCAGATATGTTTCCAAGGTCTGATTGGTTCGTTCGGTCTGGCCATTAGTCTGAGGATGGAAAGCCGAGGAAAAAGACAAGTCAATGCCCACTGGCACGAGAACAGCAGGGCTTAGCCCGAGCACAAATCCCACAGGACTGCACAAAAGTACGCACATCCCGCGACAGAGATGGCCACCAAAAGGATCTAGCCACCAAATCTCTGGTACCAAAGATTCCAGGATGACCAGCCAACACCGAACAATGAACCTCAGAGATAACTTTATTCGTCCACCTATCAGGGACAAACAGTCTCTCCGCTGGGCAACGATCAGGTTTATTAGCCTGAAATTTTTGCAGCACCCGCCGCAAATCAGGGGAGATGGCAGACACAATTACTCCCTCCTTGAGGATACCCGCCGGCTCAGATAAACCCGGAGAATCGGGCACAAAACTCCTAGACAGAGCATCCGCCTTCACATTTTTAGAGCCCGGAAGGTACGAAATCACAAAGTCAAAACGGGCAAAAAACAGCAACCAACGAGCCTGTCTAGGATTCAACCGCTTGGCAGACTTGAGATAAGTCAAGTTCTTATGATCAGTCAAGACCACCACGCGATGCTTAGCTCCTTCAAGCCAATGACGCCACTCCTCGAATGCCCACTTCATGGCCAGCAACTCTCGATTGCCCACATCATAATTTCGCTCAGCAGGCGAAAACTTCCTGGAAAAGAAGGCGCATGGTTTCATCACCGAGCAATCAGAACTTCTCTGCGACAAAACAGCCCCTGCTCCAATCTCAGAAGCATCAACCTCGACCTGGAACGGAAGTGAAACAACTGGTTGACACAACACAGGGGCAGAAGAAAAACGAAGCTTCAACTCCTGAAAAGCCTCCACAGCAGCAGAAGACCAATTGACCACATCAGCACCCTTCTTGGTCAAATCGGTCAATGGTTTAGCAATACTAGAAAAATTGCAGATGAAGCGACGATAAAAATTAGCAAAGCCCAGGAACTTTTGCAGACTTTTCAGAGATGTCGGCTGAGTCCAATCATGGATGGCTTGGACCTTAACAGGGTCCATCTCGATAGTAGAAGGGGAAAAGATGAACCCCAAAAATGAAACCTTCTGAACACCAAAGAGACACTTTGATCCCTTCACAAACAAAGAATTAGCACGCAGGACCTGAAACACCGTTCTGACCTGCTTCACATGAGACTCCCAATCATCCGAGAAGATCAGGAATTTATCCAGGTACTCTCGGAAGATGTCATGCATAAAGGACTGAAACACTGATGGAGCATTGGCAAGTCCGAATGGCATTACTAGATACTCAAAATGGCCCTCGGGCGTATTAAATGCTGTTTTCCATTCATCGCCTCGCTTAATACGCACAAGATTATACGCACCACGAAGATCTATCTTGGTGAACCAACTAGCCCCCTTAATCCGAGCAAACAAATCAGATAACGGCAAAGGGTACTGAAATTTAACCGTGATCTTATTTAGAAGGCGGTAATCTATACAAGGTCTCAGGGAACCATCCTTCTTGGCCACAAAAAAGAACCCTGCTCCTAATGGCGACGATGACGGGCGAATATGCCCCTTCTCCAAGGACTCCTTCACATAACTCCGCATAGCGGCGTGCTCAGGCACAGATAAATTAAACAGTCGACCTTTTGGGAATTTACTACCAGGAATCAAATCGATAGCACAATCACAATCCCTATGCGGAGGTAGGGTATCGGACTTGGGCTCATCAAATACATCCCAGTAATCAGACAAGAACTCTGGAACCTCAGAAGGGGTGGATGACGAAATAGTCAGAAATGGGACATCACCATGTAACCCCTGACAACCCCAGCTGGACACAGACATGGATTTCCAGTCTAATACTGGATTATGGACTTGTAGCCATGGCAACCCCAACACGACCACATCATGCAGATTATGCAACACCAGAAAGCGAATAACCTCCTGATGTGCAGGAGCCATGCACATGGTCAGCTGGGTCCAGTACTGAGGCTTATTCTTGGCCAAAGGCGTAGCATCAATTCCTCTCAATGGAATAGGACACTGCAAGGGCTCCAAGAAAAACCCACAACGCCTAGCATACTCCAAGTCCATCAAATTCAGGGCAGCGCCTGAATCCACAAATGCCATGACAGAATACGATGACAAAGAGCAGATCAAGGTAACGGACAAAAGAAATTTAGACTGTACCGTACCAATGGTGGCAGACCTAGCGAACTGCTTAGTGCGCTTAGGACAATCGGAGATAGCATGAGTGGAATCACCACAGTAAAACACAGCCCATTCCGACGTCTGTGTTCTTGCCGTTCAGCTCTGGTCAAAGTCCTATCACATTGCATAGGCTCAGGCCTATGCTCAGAGAATACCGCCAAATGGTGCACAGCTTTGCGCTCACGCAAGCGCCGATCGATCTGAATGGCCAAGGACATAAGACTCATTCAGACCAGCAGGCGTGGGAAATCCCACCATGACATCCTTAAGGGCTTCAGAAAGACCCTTTCTGAAAATTGCCGCCAGGGCACACTCATTCCACTGAGTAAGCACAGACCACTTTCTAAACTTCTGACAATACACCTCCGCTTCATCCTGACCCTGACACAAAGCCAGCAAGATTTTCTCTGCCTGATCCACTGAATTTGGTTCATCATAAAGCAATCCAAGCGCCAGAAAAAACGCATCTACATCACGCAATGCAGGATCTCCTGGCGCAAGGGAAAATGCCCAGTTTTGAGGGTCACCACGCAATAAAGAAATAATGATTTTTACTTGTTGAACGGGGTCACCAGAGGAGCGGGTTTTCAAAGCTAGAAACAGTTTACAATTATTTTTGAAATTCAAGAACCTAGATCTATCCCCAGAAAACAAATCAGGAATTGGAATTCTAGGCTCTAACATCGGATTCTGAACCACAAAATCTTGAATGTTTTGTACCCTTGCAGTGAGATGATCCACACAAGAGGACAGACCTTGAATGTCCATATCTACACCTGTGTCCTGAACCACCCAGAGGTTAAGGGGAAAAGAAAGACAAAACACACTGCAGAGAAAAAAAAATGGTCTCAGAACTTCTCTTATCCCTCTATTGAGATGCATTAATACTTTGGGCCAGCTGTACTGTTATGGACCTGGTGGTTAGGAGCACCTAACCTGATGGTTAAACTCACACAGGACAAGCTCTGGGAAGTGGGAACTCTGCTGACCGCAACCCCTAATCCTAACACACAACTAGAAATAGCCGTGAAGCGTACCTAACTCTACCTAGACGCCTCTTCATAGCCTAAGAGCTAACTAGCCCTAGAGATAGAAAATAAAGCCTACCTTGCCTCAGAGAAATTCCCCAAAGGAAAAGGCAGCCCCCCACATATATTGACTGTGAGTTAAGATGAAAGTCACAAACACAGAAATGAAACAGGTTTCAGCAAAGGGAGGCCAGACTTACTAAACAGACTGAGGATAGGAAAGGTATCTTTGCGGTCAGCACAAAAACTACAAAAAGGCCACGCAGAGTGTGCAAAAAGACCTCCGCACCGACTCACGGTGCGGAGGTGCCACTCTGCATCCCAGAGCTTCCAGCTAGCAAGACAGAATCATGATAGCAAGCTGGACAAGAAAACAAAGAACAACAAATAAACTAGCAGGGACTTAGCTTCTGCTGGAGTAGACAGGTCACCAGAAAGATCCAAGAGCGAACTGAACCAGTACAAGAACATTGACAGCTGGCATGGAGTAACGATCTGAGTGGAGTTAAATAGAGCAGCCAGCCAAAGAATAACCTACGTCACCTGTGGAAGGAACCTTAGAAGCAGCAGCTCCACTCACAGCCACCAGAGGGAGTCCATGGACAGAACTCGCCGAAGTACCATTCATGACCACAGGAGGGAGTTTGATAACAGAATTCACAACAGACTACACAGTGGTGGAGCAGGGAGAGGTAAGTATTGCACGTGGTAGAGCACTGTTCGAGCTGGGGGGGGAACACTCTCTCGTGGGCGGCGGTACTGGCACAGGGCCCATCATATTACGACGGTGTATCTGACGTTGGTTGTGCACCACCACCATCAGAGACACTTCATTGTACTATGAGGGACCCTGTGCCAGTGCCGTCGCCCAAGAGTGGGCCCACCCACCTGTCCAGGCAAACGGCACTTGCACGGGTGCTTGCGCCAGGTGGTGACCACGGCCCTGTGGGGGGAGTCAGCCCATTTAGGGAGGTATAAAAATGGCCTATGGTGGACATTCATTAGCTGCAAATGGAGGAATTAGAGAAGTCAGTAAGAGGAGGCCAAAAGCAAGACATTTTTCAGGAAAGCTACGTGTCAACAGGGGAAGGTGGGGCAAAATAATTTGACCTCCAGCCTTAGGTGCTATTGTGCTTTTGCCACTACCACCAGATGCACCACCACCACCACCATCAGTACCAGCTGGCAACCACCGCCCATGGACTCTTCCACCAGACTTCCTCATTTTTTGGAAAATCTAACCAAAATAACAACCGTTTTATGGTACTGTAAAACAAGGTAGAAGGTGTATATAAACTTGTTGAGAATTTGAATCCTCCTTTTTTTTGGGAGACTGAACCAAAACTCAGGCCCTGTGCATAAAACAACACAATGTAAGTGTCAGAAAGTGGCTGGCTGATATACGACAAACTAACAGGACTGAAGTATATCCACTTTGTGAGAATTTGAATCTCCCTTTTTTCGCAGCAATAAAAAGGACTGCTGCACACAAAATAGTGGATAAATAAACAAGATAACTGTGCAGAAAGGAGCAACAGGATTTTTGCTTTTAAAAAAGCAGTTGGCTTGCACAGCAGCATGCAAACAGCAATGCAGCTATCAGGGAGCCTTATAAGGCAGCCTAATAACTACGGAGCTGATGCACAAAAATATAGCCTCCACTGTCCCTGCAAAAAAATGGTGGTGTTGGACAGTGGAAATCGCTACAGCACAAGCAGTTTGGGGGTTAATCTTCCCTCCCTAACTATATCCCTTCTTCTGATGAAGCTGCAGAAACCTCTCCCTATGCGAAGATCGGCAGAAGTAAGATGGCGGTCAGCGTGCACGCCCCTTTATAGCCCCTGTGACGCCGCAGAAAGAAAGCCAATCACTGTCATGCCCTTCTCTAAGATGGTGGGGACCGAGACCTATGTCATCACGCTGCCCACACTCTGCGTCCTCCTTCATTGGCTGAAAAATGGCGCTGAAAGCGTCATACGAAACGCGACTTTTGCGCACAGATCGTCGACCTCATGGCCAATCCCACACTAAAATTGTGTCGGGTTTCATGAAACCTGACTCTGCCGAAAGTCGGCGATTTTTGAATTTGTCCGATCCGTTTCGCTCAACCCTAATCAGGAATAGCAAAGAATGCAGTCTTACATGCCTCCCAGAGTTCATCTAGATTCTTTGGTTTTGTCTTCCAAGCTTCCTCTTTCATCCTACCATGTCTGGTGACTAGGCTGGCTAGTCCTTGAGCACCTTGATCTTTTTTAAATGGAGGATCTTTGTTGTAGAGATGGATGTATGAGATGGAGCACCATCCTGCTGCAGAATTTGACCCCTTTTATGATTTGGAATATAAGAGGTAGCTAATACTTCTTGATATTTTAGGCTATTGATATTGCCTTCTACCTTGCAAATGTTTCGCACACCCCTATACTGAATGTAACCCAAGACCATGATCTTTCCACCGCCAAATTTAACTGTTTTCTGGGTGTATTTTGGATGCATACAGGCTCCAGTAAGTAGGTCTCCTGCAGTATTTGCGGTGGCTGTGGTGTAATTCTACTGAAGATTCATCAGAGAAATCTACCTTCTGCCACTTTTCCAGCATCCATCTGTTTAGCTGGCTGTGAGACTTTGCAAATGCCACACGGTTTTTTAATTGCCTTTTGTTTAATGCTGGCTTCAGGGTACTGATTCAACCATGGAGGCCATTTTGAGACAGAATCCTACAAACTGTTCTAGTTGACACAGGGACTTGAGGTGACCAGGCCTGTTGGAGCTCTGCTGCAGTGGAAGAGGGGCTTACTTTGGAATTTCTAACCAACAAATGTTCCTCCTGAGCAGTTGTCTTGCGGGGACTGCCGACCTGGGCTTGACAAACACATCTCCAGTCTCTTCAAATCTTTTTTTTAATTCTTTGTACTTGACACTGAGACACATTAAAGGTGCCAGCCACACCTCTGCAGTGGATCTGGTCTTCAGCCTCTTGATAATCCAGGCTTTGGTTACAGGGTGGATTTTTGGCATGTTGTCAGAGCTCAAGCTGCAGTTCAAGTGAAGGTCTGGGGTGCTGGGTTTCTTTTAATACACACACTAATTAACTGATCATTTTCTGAGCACAGGTGAGGATGTAAACTAGGGTTGGGTGCATTATATGACCAGGCGACAAAACTTTTGTCTTGCCAGAATCTGACCATTCTGTGTCCATTATCTGATCAATATTTCTGCATTGATGCCAATTTATTTTCTTAACCTAAACCATATTTTGTAGGGTTTCCACTTTCAAAAGAATAATTTATACAATCAATGGATGAATTTAACGTCAGGTTATAAGCTTTTATTTACATAACATGGATAAGCAACATAACTTCTGCAGGGAGTGTAGTCCTGCCCACATTCATGCACTAAAGCCAGCACCAAGAGGTGGGTGAGACTATGGGCTTGTGAAACAGTGAATATTAATTTCTCTTTAATAGCAGGCACACTGTTAGCCACAGTCACTGGCTCCTGTAGTGGCTGGGTTATCACGTGTGCCTGCTACTAAAGAGAATGAACATTCACTGCTCTCCATGCCCGTAGGTGTGGGGAGTAGTGAATATTCATTGATCTTTAATAGCGGGCACAGCAGCAGCTGACAGCTCCTGCAGTGGCTGGGCGATCAGGTGTGCCCGCTATTAAATAGAATGACTATTCACTGCTCCTCACTCCCATGGGAGTGGAGAGCAGTGAATATTCCTTCACTTTAGTAGCGGGCACATGTGATCACCCAGCAGCTGGAGGAAGCCAGCGGCTGCAGCTAACACTGTGCCGCTATTAAAGTTAAATGAATATTCACTGCTCCACATGCCCATAGTCCCGAGCATGGTGAGCAGTGAGTATTCCGGCAGCTGTCCTTGGCTTGTTAATAGAGCATGATTTCACTGCCATGCGCTGCTTACAAGCATTAGCTGCTGGCATCGGAACAGGATGCTGTGAATGAGCGCAGGGAAGGTAAGTAGAATGGTTTATGTTTTTGTTGTTTTATCGATGGGAAGCATGTACACCAGGATGGGGATGAGGGGGCCATGCATACCAGGATGGTGATGAGGGGACCAGGTATACCTGGATTGGGGACATATATATACCAGGATGGGGAATATTAGCACAGAATTGACCACATTTTTTGCTTCAAATTTTTCCCTATTTTCCTCCTCTAAAATCTAGGTGCGTCTTATGATCCTGTGCATCTTATAGTCAGAAAAATATGATACTTGTATTCACCATAAAAATAAATGCCTTTTTCAGATCTGTATGTTGTACTTTTCTCTTATTTTTCCTGGAAATGTATGAATACATTGACAATTGGTTATTACCATTTATTGGGGGGAATGTCCTTACGTTGTCTCACATGGTCCATTCAATGTTGCGGTAAGACCACTTTTTTGTCAAGTAGAATCGCATTGCACAGTTGTTAATGTAGTAATAGATTTCAAAGCTGAATAGGAGAGCAATAAAATATTGCAAAGTTATAAACTAAGATGCTGTAGAATTATTATTTCATCTGAAATACAAATATTTAATAAAATAGACATGTTGGGATAGATGATGGGACCTCTTTAATGCCTCTTTTCTTCCATAAGTTAGTTGTTGGTTTCTGAAGGACCTTACCAATGGGTAAGTAATGGCATATCTTAGTGATGCTCTTAGCTGTAAAGACCCTTTACTAGGTATCCACATAGATGACCTGTCCATAGAGTAGGCTGTTAATAAGTCTTCTCATGTGTTAATTGCTTTAAGAATATCTGGATCCCTGATAAATAAGGTGCATGCTTTCTGTAGCCCTTGTATCTGGGAACCTTCTACTTACTTTCGAGTGCTTGTTTTATTGGAGCGCCCCCAGACACAGGGCCACGGGTTACTCGGTACCGGTCCTCTCTGCCTCGATGCTGGGTTTGTCACGGTGGCTGGACCCGGTCCGTGACCCTGCTAAGGGGCGTCCAATAAAAGGGGTGATGGTAGTTTGTCAAGGGTTCGTGACGCCACCTGTGGTCTTCACTCAGGGTGACCGACGCTGCTTAGGGGTCCGCTGGGGTGATGGAATGGCAGCTAGATGGTATACCTTCCCACAGGTGAAGTATATCCCCAGGGCTTCCCAGTAGTGTAGGTGGCGATGATGTGAGGCGCAGTTAATAACGAGGACACAGGGTTGCAGTCTCTTTACTTTTTACTGAAGACTTCGGGATCCTCAATCCAGAGCACTGTTAACAGGGCTGTCTGAGACCGGCCGGTCCGAAGGCACATCCAGAGTTCCCTTTGCAGGTGGAAATCAGTGCCTACCACTAACATAGTAACATAGTTAGTAAGGCCGAAAAAAGACATTTGTCCATCCAGTTCAGCCTATATTCCGTCTTAATAAATCCCCAGATCTACGTCCTTCAAAAACTATAGGAACATATTCGTAGTCGGCAGGATTTGAACCTGCGCGGGGAAACCCCAATGGATTTCTAGTCCATCGCCTTAACCACTCGGCCACGACTACTCAAACAAAGATAGCTAACATATTCCGCAGCGCTTTACAGTTTGCACACATTATCATTGCTGTTCCCGTTGGGGCTCACAATCTAAATTCCCTATCAGTATGTCTTTGGAATGTGGGAGGAAACCAAGAGTGGGGCTTGAACCCAGGACTCCAGCGCTGCAAGGCTGCTGTGCTATCCACTGCGCCACCGTGCTGCCCTTTTGCCCACCTGTGTGTTGCAGTTTTTCCCTGCTGAGCATTCGGGATAGTCCTCACAACTCTCGTGTTCTTTCTTTCTCTTTCTCTCTCTCTCCGTCCCCCAAGTTTATCTGGATAGGACGCACCCATTTGACGGGAAGGCTCAGAGCTATTCTGGGACCCTAGAGACGCCCCTCTCCACGCTTGCCCCCTATGTCTTCTTAGGTGATGTATGGTAGACAGCCAACCTATAATCAACTGTCCTGTGGTATTTGAAGTAATGCTTGAAGTCAGTTACTCCCTCGGTGTTCCGGTCACCGGCTACGCGCTTCAGTAGGATGTTACCGTTCTCGGGGCACGACTCCTACTGGCTCTGTTTTGTGCTTTGATCTCGTTTCTCACTTTTCCACAATATCCTTCTCTTCGTGTCCTTTCTTGGGATACCGCCGCAAGGTAGTGCAGGCACGGATCCGTCACTCTCTATCCTTTCTGCTAGGCCCCTGTCAGGAACCCACCCCTGACAGGTCCTCCCTGGAGATCTCCCAGGCTGCGTTCTGTTCTAACTTCCTATCCGACCCCCAGTTTTACCAGTGTGAGGAGTGGCCTAATACATAGTGCCTTTTGCTCCCCTTGGTGGCCGGAGTGTGAAGTGTAGTGTGGGACTGTGATACCTGGTCAGGTGAACTCCTTTAGTGCAATCAGACATAACATCACTCCCCTTAGTGGCAGAGCGACATTACTGCAACGACCAGGACTCTGGGGCGCTGCATTATGATTACTTCACGGTACAGAACGAAAATCAGGCTGAAGGCGTTCAAAGAAGACTCCTGGCTGGTGCTTCGATTGCATAAATCTGTACTTGTGTATCGGCATAAAACTCCACATCTATTCCGTTTGAGACTACAGAGTTTTGTGAATTTTTGTTGCTTCAGCTGCTGGATAATAAGATTTTCTTGTATGGCTCTAAGAAAAAAGTATACAAAAAAGGTTGCACTCTATCGTGCAAAAGCATGTCTAATATGAAATATATGAATTATGAATAGCAAAATGGCTTTTGAACATTAGGAAAATATTTAAGAGACGCTTTGCACAGAATTTGATATAATCAAATAGTGTGAGCCCATCAACCAATCGTCAAGGTGGTCTCATAAAACTGATGGGTCCCTGATCTCCCTGTCCAAATGTGAACACTTACCGAAGGCCAATGTCTGTATGCCTGGGTGAATGTGGATACCTCTGTTCAGCAAAGCCTACATATGGGTTGACCGGGACCAAGTGTGATGAGATGCAATTAAAAACCACATGGTGATGGGAGGAGTGCGCAGTCAGTCAGCTAACATAGAAATGACAGAAAAAAGACTCGCACATCCAAACTAGTGTGAATAGGTGCATACCAGGAGCAGCTACCTCCATACATAAATATACAAAAAAGGTTGCACTCTATCGTGCAAAAGCATGTCTAATATGAAATATATGAATTATGAATAGCAAAATGGCTTTTGAACATTAAGAAAATATTTAAGAGACGCTTTGCACAGAATTTGATATAATCAAATAGTGTGAGCCCATCAACCAATCGTCAAGGTGGTCTCATAAAACTGATGGGTCCCTGATCTCCCTGTCCAAATGTGAACACTTACCGAAGGCCAATGTCTGTATGCCTGGGTGAATGTGGATACCTCTGTTCAGCAAAGCCTACATATGGGTTGACCGGGACCAAGTGTGATGAGATGCAATTAAAAACCACATGGTGATGGGAGGAGTGCGCAGTCAGTCAGCTAACATAGAAATGACAGAAAAAAGACTCGCACATCCAAACTAGTGTGAATAGGTGCATACCAGGAGCAGCTACCTCCATACATAAATATACAAAAAAGGTTGCACTCTATCGTGCAAAAGCATGTCTAATATGAAATATATGAATTATGAATAGCAAAATGGCTTTTGAACATTAGGAAAATATTTAAGAGACGCTTTGCACAGAATTTGATATAATCAAATAGTGTGAGCCCATCAACCAATCGTCAAGGTGGTCTCATAAAACTGATGGGTCCCTGATCTCCCTGTCCAAATGTGAACACTTACCGAAGGCCAATGTCTGTATGCCTGGGTGAATGTGGATACCTCTGTTCAGCAAAGCCTACATATGGGTTGACCGGGACCAAGTGTGATGAGATGCAATTAAAAACCACATGGTGATGGGAGGAGTGCGCAGTCAGTCAGCTAACATAGAAATGACAGAAAAAAGACTCGCACATCCAAACTAGTGTGAATAGGTGCATACCAGGAGCAGCTACCTCCATACATAAATATACAAAAAAGGTTGCACTCAATCTTTTTGTATATTTATGTATGGAGGTAGCTGCTCCTGGTATGCACCTATTCACACTAGTTTGGATGTGCGAGTCTTTTTTCTGTCATTTCTAAGAAAAAAGTGTCACTTTTACAGCTCTGTGATAAATGTCTATTTTATTGTATTTGAAATAAGGGGCAAATGTACACTGACTGCATTTATTTCACACTTTACAAATTAAACACCACCACCATCAGAGTGAGAAATGCTGTGTGATAGGTAGCTAAAAGCATTAAGGGAATCCAATTAGCCACTGCAGTAATAATAGCTTAACTGTAAAAGTCTATAGACCAACGCCAGTCTTTAGACGAACAAGGTAAAACCTGGAAAAACCCTCCAAAAAAATAACAAGATACCCCATTGTAAATACAAGGTGGCCTGTCTTCAGCTCTTCCCGGCGCCACTTCAGTCCAGCTCCTCCATCTAATGGATGAAGACAGGGGTTTTTGATAATATCCAGCCTTCTAAGGTTTGCTTTGAGAGGTTGTACCAGCAAAATCCACACCATAACTGGCACCACCCATATTATCAAAGAGACTTGTGACTCTGACCTGTCCAGAAACTAAGGGGTTAATCCTGTTTATTTGGGCTTCTATCAGCTGTCAGCACTGTATGAGGCTGTTACTATATAAACCCCTCAGAGTCAGTTCCCACTGCCAGTCAATGTGTGTGCTTCCTGGCTTTACCATCATGATATGCATCTGTTGTTTCTTGTTGACTTATCCTGTCTCCTGGTCTCGGCTAGTTTATTGATTTTTCTCCTTCCTGATGATTTTGTACCTCCTGGATCTAACCCAGCTACCTGATTATCTTTTTGCCAACTTGCATCAGCAAACAACAATTGTCTCTGTGGCCCTTACCCAGGGAACCCTGTCTAAGGGTATCGTCACACAGTGCAATTTTGATCGCTACGACGGCACGATTCGTGACGCTCCAGCATCGTAACAATATCGCTCCAGCGTCGTAGACTGCTGTCACACTTTGCAATGTACGACGCTAGAGCGATCATTTCATGACGTATGTGCGATGTAGAAGCCGTTGGTTACTATGCGCACATCGTATACGATATATGTTACACCATGCGATCATGCCGCCACAGCGGGACACTAGACGACGAAAGAAAGTTTCAAACGATCTGCTACGACGTACGATTCTCAGCGGGGTCCCTGATCGCAGGAGCGTGTCAGACACTGCGATATCGTAAATATATCGCTCGAACGTCACGAATCGTGCCGTCGTAGCGATCAAAATTGCACTGTGTGACGGTACCCTAAGTCCAGATTCCTGTACAGGGGTTAAACAGTGAAGGTCAGGGCAATCCCTGGGTTCTCAGAAACAGAGTAGCTTATTGTAGAATGTTAAAGTTGGAAGGGACCTCTAGGGTCATCATGTCCAACCCCCTGCTCAATGCAGGATTCACTAAACCATCTCAGACAGATGTCTGTCCAGCCTCTGTTTGAAGCCTTCCATTGAAGAAGAACTCACCACTTCTCATGACAGCCTGTTCCACTCATTCATCACCCTCAAGGTCAACAACTTTTTTTCTAATATCTAATCTGTATCTTCTCCCTTTCAGTTTCATTCCATTGCTTCTCGTGTTTGCATGTGCAATTTAGAATAGTGGTGATCCCTCTACACTGTGACATCCATTCAGATATTTGTAGGCAGCTATTAAGTCTCCTTTTTCGCAGGCTAAACTTTCCCAGATCCTTTAATAATTCCTCATAGGACATACTTTGCAGTCTGCTCAGCATCCTGGTAGCTCTTCTCTGAACTTGCTCCAGTTTTTCAATGTCTGTTTTAAAATTTGGTGCCCAAAAGTGGACCCAGTATTCCAGATAAGGTCTGACCAAGGAGGAGTAGAGGGGGATAATTACTTCACGTGATCTTGACTCTATGCTTCTCTTAATACATATCAGAACTGTGTTTGGCTTTTTTGTTTCTACATCGCATTGTTGACTCATGTGCGGTCTGTGATCTATTAGCATACCCAAGTCTTTTTCACATGTCCTGTTGCTTAGTTGTATTCTTCCAATTCTGTAGATGTCATTTTCGTTTTTCTTGTCCAGATGTAGAATCTTCCATTTTTCCCTGTTAAATACCATTCTATTAGTCACTTCCAATTGGATGTGCAACCATTTATCACTACTCTTTGAGTTATATCACTGAGCCATTTGTGAATACTCCTAACTGTAGCCTTGTCAATCCCATACTTGGTCATTTTTTTTCAATAAGGATAGTATGAGATGCTTTATCAAAAGATTTTCTGAAGTTGAGATATACTATATCTACCATATTTCCCTAATCCACCCAGTCAATGATTCTATCATAGAAGTAAATTAGTTTAGTCTGGCTTGACTAGTTTGCTACAAACCCATGCTGGCTCTGTTTAATTACTGTATTCTTATCCAAGTAATACATGTTGTTTAATGATTTGTTCAAATATCTTTCCTGATATAGAAGTAAGGCTTACTGGTCTGTAATTTCCTGGCTCCATCTTCTTTCCTTTTTTTAAGATTGCTTGCACCAAGCCTGTTCTTGGTAGCCATTTTGGAGCTGCTAGGTGACTACGAACAGTGCTCACATGACAGTCAACCATCAATCAGACACTGGTGGCATAGCCTGGTAGTGTTCCCAATGTGTATGCTGAGAGATGTACCATAATTTCATTTTTACTACCCAGTTATTGAGTTTACCAGCTAAATAGAATTTCAAAACGTTTCCTGTTCTGATGAGTCTTCAGATTTTTGATTGGCATGTTTATGATTTATATACTTACACCCATCTACATTTTTGTTGACCACCCTCTTTTATTTTATCTCTTAGAAACAATGATATTCACTTTCAAGAGAACTTGTTCTTCTAGTTTTTGTAAAGTTTTTTTTTCAATTTCCCCCTTGTGTGTAAAGCATTAAAGAATAGTTTACACACCCACGCTTTATTGAAACAAATTTCTGAGCTAAAATCTATTTTTTTAATTGAGCTGAACGTAATTGAATCAGCGCTGACATTTTGTGAGGGCGCTTTTCTAAGTAGAACAAAACCACTGCAGACTCAATTGGCAGTTTTATTAGCATATGCGAATGTAAACTTGAACATAATAGGATTTTAAAATTAAATGCTAACGGAAAGATTCTTGAAAATGCTTAGAATAAAATGCATTTATTTTACTGGACGGGAAATTGAGAATTTAGACGATATATATATCTCCTCCAGATATTCATTAGATAATGTCTTATTTCTTTGGCTGTTAACATAGGATGTTTAGCTGTGCAAAATATATACAATGATGCTTGAAAGTTTGTGAACCATGAAGAATTTTTCATATGTGTGCATAAATTTGAACTAAACCTACATCAGATTTTCACACGAGGTCTGAAAGTAGATAGAGAACCAAGTCAAACAAATGAGTCTAAAATTTAAGGAAAATTATCCAATATCACATTTCTATGAGTGGCAAATGTATGCGAACCTGTGACGACAGTGCGCACGGATCCAGTGTGCCACTGACAGGGCTTACCCTTGAGGGGTATGACTAAGTGACTACTTGGTCTGCACTAGAACCTCTGAGGATAGGCTTGGGCCATGGAGTAGCTACCTGGTGCCACTCCAGGGCAGTGCCCGGAGCTGCAGTAGCTTACCAGTGGGTAAAGGCAGAGATACCTGGTACTGAAGGCAGAGGCAGAGATGTAGTCAAACAGTCTGAGGTCGGGACAAGCAGCACAGGATCAGAATATATAGTCGGGGTCTGGAGCAGAAAGGTCAGATAGAACGGTTATACAAGCCAGGTAACGGAAGAATGAATACAAACATGTGCTACACAGGAAAATGGGAGAGGAACTACCCTAGGAACCTAAGTGTAGAGGGCGGAGCTGCCTAATACATACTCTGGTTGCAAATACCAATTAGACAAACAATACACAGGGTGAACCAAGATACACCCTATGCCCATCCGGGGATATATAACTATATCGGCCCCGTACAATATAAATACATATAACCTACAAAAACTTGCACAAAGACCTCATCGTACAAAAAACTAATAAATTTTATTAGGAACAATAACAAAGATGTTAAAAAACATTTTGATGGGAAATGGTACTAAGTAAAAACACCCCTGACCAGAGGTAAGCATATTACAACGTTTATAACCAACCGCCATAGAAGTATATTGATATCTCTGAGAAAGGAAGTCTCTCATGCCTGCACGGCACAATCACTGTATGACCTCAAACTAAAATCAAATCCAGCGGCACAGAAAGCAAGATATATATAATGTGATAATACTATACCTCCGGTCTGGTGGTGTCACAACCCCTACGCGCGTTTCGGCTCGTGTGCCTTCTTCCGGGGGAGTGGCATCATCAGATCCAGCATGCCCTAAATACCCCAACTGACCAATCAACAGGATAAAAAAATACTCTGGTTGCAGCAGATAGGCCAGGGAAGTTAAATTCTGCAGGACACGCAGCTGTTAAATTCATGCAGAGAATGACCTCACCTCCTTATAGCCATGTGGAGTTTCTCAGATTCTCAGATTCATCTCACTAAAACATAGAAAACTCTGTCAAAATGTCAACATCTTAAACTACCATATCAAGGCAGGGAGGGAAGCTTAGTCAGCACTGGTTCTGGTGAAGAGGAAGATCGGGCCCAATAAGGGGGTATTTATTATGGGGCAGTGCCAGCATCAAATCCAGAAGGAAGGAGGAACAAAAACAGGAAAATAAGTTACTTACCAATGGCCATATAGAACACCTGGTGGCAGGATCCATTGGGAAGCTGACCACCCTATCTTATAGCCAGCTGGACCAGAATTTAACTCCTCTAAAACCAGCCATCAGGGGAAGGTGGGAGAGCAAGCAATGAGGGTGGAACATTAAACCTTTTCCTTCTTAACACATAAGCTCTAAAGTCAGGGACCCCTTCACTATTTGGCTTGTGGTGGTCAAGACTGCCATAACACTAAACCCTTTAAATAAGCAGATTGCCTACCTCCCAGTATTAAAACGCTCCAATTAGGCACAGGTCACAGCATTTATTCCTTTTCTTCCTACCCATAACAATTCTATTAAAACTGTAAAACATGTATAACATCCGGAATATGAAATGATATGCACCATCTGCTCTCGTTGGGCATGTTCGTCTTCATCTCCATACTCTCCAAACTGATAAATTTTACCACCACGAAAGGGCTCGTGTAAACCTACAATGAGCCCTGAGCCCACTCAACAAAAACAAAACCTACTCAACCCCGTCCTGGAGGCCAGATAAGGATGTGTCCACACCTATGTCATTCAAATAAATTCCATCCTGCCGGATCAATCGGCAGTTATCCCCTTCCAATTGCTTATTGCATACCACTGCATGGAATTTGGATAGTACAAAACAGGAAATTCCGCAAATAACCGTTGTACAGGCTTTCTCGACTGTTACGGGGGCCCTGGCTTCCTGCCATGTAACCCTCAAGATTTTCTGAAACCATACTAATATTACCTCAGAGAAAACACCTCTAATTTAGTCAAAGTCCACACGCATAAGCGTCATCAGTCCAACAGCTGTGACCATTGTAGTGTGGCTAATGGTCGCATAGTCGATGGGAGGTTTGTGTCACGGAGATGTCTTGTCTCTGAGATGTAACCCGGAGTATTTTTCTATAGTGCATGAAAGCATTAAGAGGTTAATTTGATGCACCTGGGTCCGGGTTGCTGGTAGCTATGAGAGATGGGTGGGTCTGGCTACCCACATAACTCACCTTTGTGTGTGGTTACAGCCTATTTAATGGAGGCTGTTGTTTGTGTGGCACCCCTAGGGGTATTTGCCACAAAAATAGTTACTGACAGTAAGTACAAATACTAAAATAGCAAGACTGCACTACCACCTCCGGCCAGAAGGGGGAGCTCCAGAGACTCCCCTTGATCCATTCTGGTCTGAGAGAAGAAATGGCAGTTGGGCCAAGGAGCTGATAGTGAGAGGTCATACAGAATCTCTAACAGCCCTGTGACTGTTACCAGGCCTAAATCACCGGCCTGAGGAGAAGAGGGATAGAGAAAAATAACATTGTGAGAACCGGGTAGCATTAATCACTACCCAGAACAGGCGCAAAGACGGATACCGGATCCGTGGCTGTATTCATTATATATAATACAGCAACCGGAAAAACGTGAGGTGATATCAGCTTCACTAGGGTCGGATGCAGCAACAGACACAGAGTTCAGCGGTACTCCCAGAGGGGGTAAACCGATAAAAGGACTCGGGTTGCCCGTCGAACCAGGACCCGGAGGGGACAGATTGGGCCGGCAGCCAGTTCACATACAGCTGCAGGGCCACACAGAAATTGCGCACAATAAGAGGCGAAGACCCCGGCCGGGTCAAAGTAACTCAGAGTTCCCATACAGACTCCGGTGACAGGACTGGTTGTAAATCCTTTTATGTTAAAGTAAACTGGTTAAACGTTTCAGTGCCTCAGTCTTTCATTTGGACAATAGCCATCTATCCAGGATCAGGATCGTCACCGCTGGGAGAACCTGCTGCTGATCAAGTAAGTGCCTGTCCCCTCATGATACCCCTTACACTGTGCATTGCCTGAGGCCACAGCACCGGGTCAAGCCACCCGTGACATCCCCCTCAAGAGACAGACTCCATTGGTCCGGTGCTGGGTATCCCGGTCTCCTGGGCGTCACATTTGTAACATGGTCTGTGACTAAAGACATGGAGGCTTCCAGTGTGTTTTTTGCTGAGACACTGACCTGAGTGGACGGACCCGCTGTGCTATATGAACTGTTTGTTTTTCTGTTTGTTTCCATTTTGTGCTACAGAATACCATGTTTAGTTTGCTTAAACTTAAGCAGGTATATGGCGCAAATAAACCTGAGGGATATTTTTATGAAAACCGCTTCCTGTGCTTACCTCAACCCGCAGTCGAGTGAGTTAAACCTTACACCATGTAAGACCGTGGATCTATCTCCACATCACCTCTATATCCCAGAAGCCTAAGTTCCTTCCACCAGGTCTGCTTGGGGCTCTCTGTGCTGCCCAACTTGTATGAGTGCCCCACTATCCACACTGTCAGGTGCCAAGAACCTGAAAAAAAACACAATTAGTTCAACAGCTCAGGGGGAACATAACCCACAAAACACTCTGACCTCCTGTGGCTGCTATGCTTAACCTCCTCATTTATACATGCCCGCCTTTGCTTCCTCCACAGCCACTCCAATCCTAAAGGAATAGGTACCGAATTCCGCTGGCAGGACACCCATCTTCTTAAAACAGCTCTTAAAAAATGTAAAAATGGACTGAAACTGATAACGGATAAATAGGGTGCCATCACAATGTGCTTAATTTTTTTGCCATTCTGCTGTATAGCTAAATAGGCAGAAAAATACAAACTACTCTGTCTACCTGCCTCAAAGAAACCCACGTGCACGTTGTCCGAATTGGTCCATTTTAGAGCTGCGAATGCAGACTGAACAATTTGTAGTTAAAGTTTTGTCCTTCAACAGATCCTCTTTCTTCAGTTTCAATGGAGCCGCCAACTTGCACGCCCAAAATGCACCGAAAAATGCTAAACAAAAAGCTGTGCTGCGTAAAGTGGCACTGAAGACACCGGAGCAAACTACGTCCGTCGCATAAATCAAACATCCCAACAAGCTATAAGAGATGGGACAGCAACTATCCCTTATAAGGGGTAAGGTTTCTCCATGTGGAGAGTGACATACCAGCTCTGGCTTGTCAAGGTAAGGAGGCTTATTCGCCGTGCAATGCTCCTCTGGGAAATTTAATATGCAAATTGCCTCTTCAGAGAAAAACAGGACTAAAACTCTATAGCGCCACTTGTTGGAAGTAGCGATCCTACAAGCCACAATCAACCCTTTAACGAGTCATGCAATATGACAGGATAAAAGCCAAATCAGTATCAGAACAGGTGGCGCTATAGAGTTTAAGTCCTCTTTTTCTCTGAAGAGGCAATTTGCAAATTAAATTTCCCAGAGGAGCATTGCACGGCGAATAAGCCTCCTTACCTTGACAAGTCAGAGCTGGTATGTCACTCTCCACGAGGAGAAACCTTTCCCCTTAGACCTCAGTCCAGAGCCTCTCACCTAGCCAAATTAGTTCTCATGTTTCGCACTGACGAGGGCCAACAGCCCGAAACACCATGTCTGCGAATTGAGATACTGATTATTGTGGTTTGCGCCCTTGATTTTCACATTTACTAAATTTGCAATATCATAAGAGATTATTTCTTAATGTAACATTTTCAAGGAGTTGCTCAAGGTGCAAAAAAGGGGTTGGCTTTTAATCTCTGGGAACAATCCCAACACTAATCCAATTATTTTTCTCTTTTAAATGCTGCACAAGTGATTTTAAGTGTGGTGCTATTACATATGGTAGAGTGGGGTCTCCCATTTTCCCCATAGTCTCCCCTTTTCCCCATAGTTTGTAAGCTTGCGAGCAGGGCCCTCACTCCTCCTGGTATCTGTTTTGAACTGTATTTCTGTTATGCTGTAATGTCTATTGTCTGTACAAGTCCCCTCTATAATTTGTAAAGCGCTGCGGAATATGTTGGCGCTATATAAATAAAATTATTATTATTATTATTAGAGTGTCGGGGATAGTATACCTCATCTGCTGGAGGTGCACCCGAGTGACCCTGCATATGGCAAGACGGGACCTCAAGACCATCTTAGACTTTATAAGTGGGTAAGGCAGGCCTCCAAATCAGCTACATAGCGGAATCGTGTACTGAAAAGTGGTGCTAGCAACCGCAGCAGGAGCTGAATGTCACAAATCTATATGACAGCCTTTAGAAGCAGTTGAAAAAAATCATGGGGTCGAGGAAGGATCACCAAGTGGTGGACGAATGACAGTCCACTGAGGAAATGCACAAAAATACCGTACAGGTGGAAGTGGAAGATCTGCACCTGCTGCTGGAAAAGACAGCATCAGAATGTCTACAGATTGGGAAAGTAACTGCAGCAATGTTTAGCTGGGGAATAGAGAGCAAGGAAGGAGAGGGAAGCTATCTCCATGCTAGTGTGCCAGCGGGCCAGGCCAAACGAGACCTTAGTGCAGGATGGTTGTGTATGTAGGAATGACAATTAGCCAGCGAGATTCCTAAGCTACGGCATCAGCGCTTGTGCGGCCCACACCGAGAAGGTTCTGCTAAAAGTGCTGCATAGAGAAGAACTGATCTGATTAGGACACTAATTTTATTTGGTTTTAGAGTGCTGTTGTTGAGCCTGAGCCAATGAGAAGTGGTCATGTTGGTCGGTGGCTAGAGTTCCACCGGTTTAGCATGAAACTTCATGACTGCCACATCCACCCGTGAACAGAATTTTGAGTTTCTTGTGTGCAATGTCTAAAGTAACGTTCCCTTTTATTGAGAGACTAAAAATGCCACGTGTATACAGTGGGTACGGAAAGTATTCAGATCCCTTTAAATTTTTCTCTCTTTGTTTCATTGCAGCCATTTGGTAAATACTAAAAATTTCATATTTTTTTCTCATTTATGTACACTCTGCACCCCATCTTGACTGAAAAAAAACAGAAATATAGAATTTTTTTGCATATTTATTAACCCCTTCATGACCAGGGGATTTTTCGTTTTTCCGTGTTCGTTTTTCGCTCCCCTCCTTCCCAGAGCCATAACTTTTTTATTTTTCCGTCAATTTGGCCATGTGAGGGCTTATTTTTTGCGGGACGAGTTGTACTTTTGAACGACATCATTGGTTTTAGCATGTCGTGTACTAGAAAACGGGAAAAAAATTCCAAGTGCGGTGTAATTGCAAAAAAAGTGCAATCCCACATTGGTTTTTTGTTTGGCTTTTTTGCTAGGTTCACTAAATGCTAAAAATGACCTGCCATTATGATTCTCCAGGTCATTACGAGTTCATAGACACCAAACATGACTAGGTTATTTTTTATCTAAGTGGTGAAAAAAAATTCCAAACTTTGCTAAAAAAAAAAAAAAAAAAATTGCGCCATTTTCCGATACTCGTAGCGTCTCCATTTTTCGTGATCTGGGGTCGGTTGAGGGCTTATTTTTTGCGTGCCGAGATGACGTTTTTAATGATAGCATTTCGGTGCAGATACGTTCTTTTGATCGCCCGTTATTGCATTTTAATGCAATGTCGCGGCGACCAAAAAAACGTAATTCTGGCGTTTCGAGTTTTTTTCCCGCTACGCTGTTTAGCGATCAGGTTAATACTTTTTTTTATTTGATAGATCGGGCAATTCTGAGCGCGGCGATACCAAATATGCGTAGATTTGATATTTTTTTTATTGATTTATTTTGATTGGGGCGAAAGGGGGGTGATTTAAACTTTTATGTTTTTTTTATTTTTTTCACATTTTTTTAAACTTTTTTTTTTAACTTTTGCCATGCTTCAATAGCCTCCATGAGAGGCTAGAAGCAGGCACAAGCCGATCGGCTCTGCTACATAGCAGCGATCTGCTGATCGCTGCTATGTAGCAGAATTGCACGTGTGCTGTGAGCGCCGACCACAGGGTGGCGCTCACAGTGACGGGCAATCAGTAACCATAGAGGTCTCAAGGACCTCTATGGCTACAATGGAGACGCATCGCCGACCCCCGGACATGTGACGGGGGTCGGCGATGACGTCATTTCCGGCCGCCCGGCCGGAAGCGGTAGTTAAATGCCGCTGTCTGCGTTTGACAGCGGCATTTAACTAGTTAATAGGTGCGGGCAGATCGCGATTCTGCCCGCGCCTATTACGGGCACATGTCAGCTGTTCAAAACAGCTGACATGTCCCGGCTTTGGTGCGGGCTCACCGCGGAGCCCTGCATCAAAGCAGGGGAGCCGGCATCGGACGGTATAGTACGTCCGATGCCGGTAAGGGGTTAAAGAAGAAAAACTAAAATATCACGTGGCCATAAGTATTCAGACCCTTTGCTCAGACACTCATATTTAAGTCACATTATGTCCATTTCCTTGTGATCCTCTTTGAGATGGTCCTTCGTTGGAGTACAACTGTGTTTAATTAAACTGATAGGACTTGATTTGGAAAGACACACACCTGTCTATATAAGACCTCACAGCTCACAGTGCATGTCAGACCAAATGAGAATCATGAGGTCAAAGGAACTGGCCAAGGAGCTCAGAGACAGAATTGTGGCAAGGCACAGATCTGGCCAAGGTTACAACAGAATTTCTGCAGTTCTCAAGGTTCCTAAGAGCACAGTGGCCTTCATAATCCTTAAATGGAAGAAGTTTGGGACCATCAGAAGTCTCCCTAGACCTGGCTGTCCAGCCAAACTGAGCAACCGTGGGAGAAGAGCATTGGTGAGAGAGGAAAAGAAGAACCCCAAGATCACTGTGGCTGAAATCCAGAGATGCTGTAGGGAGATGGGAGAAAGTTCCACAAAGTCAACTATCACTGCAGCCCTACACTAATCAGGCCTTTATGGCAGAGTGGCCCGACGGAATCCTCTTCTCAGTGCAAGACATATGAAAGCCCGCATAGAGTTTGCTAAAAAACACATGAAGGACTCCCAGACTATGAGAAATAAGATTTTCTGGTCTGATGAGATGAAGATAGACCTTTTTGGTGAAAATTCTAAGCGGTATGTGTGGAGAAAACAAGCACTGCTCATCACCTGCTCAATACAATTCCAACATGGTGGTGGCAGCATCATGCTATGGGGGTGTTTTTCAACTGCAGGGACAGGATGACTGGTTGCCATTGAAGGAAACATGAATGGGGCCAAGTGCAGAGATATCCTGGATGCAAACCTTCCAGAGTGCTCTGGACCTCAGATTTGGCTAAAAAAAAGTACTAAAAAACTCAAATAGTGAGCAAGAAATCGAACAGCCCATGGGTAAACACCTATCCAAATAAAAAACCCCTTTCCAAAAGCAACCCAAAAGAGGAATGCTATCGGGGTGAACCGGAAGCAATCGGAAAGCCGATTCAACATCTGTCTTAGCCATTAACGCACCAGCGCCATACCTACGTACCCATTGCACGGCTGCATCGAAAGATGTGTATACCACGGAGCACAGCTCCTCAGCAATGCCATCATTAACAGATAGCCCATTAGGGTATGACAAATGTTGAATCAAACAAAACTTGTTAGGTTCCTTCTTTGGAACAACCCCCTAGGGCAAAACAATCACTCCCTCCCCAGGTAAACAACTAAACGGCCCTGCCATTCGCCCCAAATCCACCTCCTTCGCCAATTTTGCCGTAACTACGTCTGCATGTAAATCAGCCGACCTCAGATTCTTTTTTCAAAAAGGGACTTCATGAGTGGGATGAGGAATCCGAAAACCCTCAGAAAAACCTTCGAAAAGTAACTTCGCCTTTAACCGATCCGGATACCTATTTAGATAAGGGGCCATCTTTTGTACATTCACTGGTGTCACCCCCTTGACAAAAACCCACTGCAGGTCTACCCCTCGCTTTTCTAAAACATTTGGCCGCTCCATGTGAGGCCCCATTGCAGTGGGAAAATACATGCCTAAATTTACAAGTGCTACCGTACTTGCATTGGCCGTCATTAAAATGCCAACACATCCCTGTTTTGTCTTTCGTCCCCTGAGTCCCTTGACCCCCACCTCCCTGTGCCGGATGCTGCCCAACGCTCCCTCCGCCCCCGTGAAAGGACTGCCCAAACCGTGTTGGTTCCATAACTTTCAACCACAACCCTTTATCTTTCTGGTCCCATTTTATCTCAGGCCTAACCGCCTACCTTTGCCTAAATTGCTTATCGTACCGCAGCCACGCCAGGCCACTGTACGCCCTATATGCTTCACCAATAGCATCCAAGTAACAAAAAAGACCCGAACAATTTTCCGGAAACTTTTCACCAATAACACTCGCCAAAATGGCAAACGCCTGCTGCCAATTAACGAATGTCTGCGGAATCAAACGCCACCTATGCTTTTCCTCCTCCTCTTTTCTGCTATCATCCTTCTTCCCCTTTTCTAGACTAAATTTTTCCAAAGGAAGGAGGGAGAAAATCTCCACATATTCATCCTTCCAAATTTTTTCCTTTACTTCTTGTTTTAAATGAGCGCCTAAAGGCCCTTCAAAACAAACGTAAACCTCCCCTCTTGCCCTATCATCCAATTTAACCGTATCAGCCTTATCCTTTCCAGTTTGTATAGCCACTGACACCCCACCTGACGCTGACTGCTCCCCCCCACTAAACATGTCCGAACCCAAAGGCCCTGCTGAACGCTGACCCAAATCAGGTAATCACGCTCCTACAGGGGATGCCCGTAAACTATCTGCGCCCCCCCCATCCAGCCTCCTCAAAATCTGTGACATACTTGACAAAAGCTCTCTCAACCCCGGGAATCCCAAAATTACCAGCCTCACCACAGTTCTCCCCTAAGTCCCCCGACCGAACCCCACTAATTGGCGTACAAGGACTATACTCACAAACACGAGGCTGCGTAGGTGCTGTGTTCCCACCAGCCGTGCTTCCAGAATCCAGCGGTTCGCGATAGCCGCGTAGGTCACTGCAGGATCCGGAATCCTCTGCGCCGCTTTGTTGCTCCAGGCCCGCGCCCCTGGCCTCCTCATCACCGAGGGTGACCGAAGCAGGAGAAGATGATCTATTCCTTTATCTCCTCGCCGACTGTTATGGCTGGCAATCAGGCAACACAGCGTGCAGTAATCAGCGCACATACAGAGATCTGGCAATAACCAAAAACAATAGGACGAGCTCTGAGACGTGGAATCTCTGTAGACTGCAGTACCTGATCTATCCTCACACAACTATAAGCAGCAGTGGATTGCGCCTATAACTACCTATGCAACTCGGCACTGCCTGAGGAGCTGACTAGCCTGAAGATAGAAATACAAGCCTGACTTACCTCAGAGAAATACCCCAAAGGAATAGGCAGCCCCCCACATATAATGACTGTTAGCAAGATGAAAAGACAAACGTAGGAATGAAATAGATTCAGCAAAGTGAGGCCCGATATTCTAGACAGAGCGAGGATAGCAAAGAGAACTATGCAGTCTACAAAAAACCCTAAAACGAAAACCACGCAAAGGGGCAAAAAGACCCACCGTGCCGAACTAACAGCACGGCGGTGCACCCCTTTGCTTCTCAGAGCTTCCAGCAAAAGTTAATAGCAAGCTGGACAGAAAAAACAGAAAACAAACTAGAAGCACTTATCTAGCAGAGCAGCAGGCCCAAGGAAAGATGCAGTAGCTCAGATCCAACACTGGAACATTGACAAGGAGCAAGGAAGACAGACTCAGGTGGAGCTAAATAGCAAGGCAGCCAACGAGCTCACCAAAACACCTGAGGGAGGAAGCCCAGAGACTGCAATACCACTTGTGACCACAGAAGTGAACTCAGCCACAGAATTCACAACAGTACCCCCCCTTGAGGAGGGGTCACCGAACCCTCACCAGAACCCCCAGGCCGACCAGGATGAGCCACATGAAAGGCACGAACAAGATCTGGGGCATGGACATCAGAGGCAAAAACCCAGGAATTATCTTCCTGAGCATAACCCTTCCATTTGACCAGATACTGGAGTTTCCGTCTAGAGACACGAGAATCCAAAATCTTCTCCACAATATACTCCAATTCCCCCTCCACCAAAACAGGGGCAGGAGGCTCCACAGATGGAACCATAGGTGCCACGTATCTCCTCAACAACGACCTATGGAATACATTATGTATGGAAAAGGAGTCTGGGAGGGTCAGACGAAAAGACACCGGATTGAGAATCTCAGAAATCCTATACGGACCAATAAAACGAGGTTTAAATTTAGGAGAGGAAACCTTCATAGGAATATGACGAGAAGATAACCAAACCAGATCCCCAACACGAAGTCGGGGTCCCACACGGCGTCTGCGATTAGCGAAAAGCTGAGCCTTCTCCTGGGACAAGGTCAAATTGTCCACCACCTGAGTCCAGATCTGCTGCAACCTGTCCACCACAGAATCCACACCAGGACAGTCCGAAGACTCAACCTGTCCTGAAGAGAAACGAGGATGGAACCCAGAATTGCAGAAAAATGGAGAGACCAAGGTAGCCGAGCTGGCCCGATTATTAAGGGCGAACTCAGCCAACGGCAAAAATGACACCCAATCATCCTGGTCAGCGGAAACAAAACATCTCAGATATGTTTCCAAGGTCTGATTGGTTCGTTCGGTCTGGCCATTAGTCTGAGGATGGAAGGCCGAGGAGAAAGATAGGTCAATGCCCATCCTACCACAAAAGGCTCGCCAGAACCTCGAGACAAACTGGGAACCTCTGTCAGAAACAATATTCTCAGGAATGCCATGTAAACGAACCACATGCTGGAAGAACAAAGGCACCAAATCAGAGGAGGAAGGCAATTTAACCAAGGGCACCAGATGGACCATTTTAGAAAAGCGATCACAGACCACCCAAATGACCGACATTTTTTGAGAAACGGGAAGGTCAGAAATGAAATCCATCGAAATATGTGTCCAAGGCCTCTTCGGGACCGGCAAGGGCAAAAGCAACCCACTGGCACGTGAACAGCAGGGCTTAGCCCTAGCACAAATTCCACAGGACTGCACAAAAGCACGCACATCCCGTGACAGAGATGGCCACCAGAAGGATCTAGCAACCAACTCCCTGGTACCAAAGATTCCTGGATGACCGGCCAGCACCGAACAATGAAGTTCAGAGATAACTTTACTAGTCCACCTATCAGGGACGAACAGTTTCTCGGCCGGACAACGATCAGGTTTATTAGCCTGAAATTTCTGCAACACTCTCCGCAAATCAGGGGAGATGGCAGACACAATGACTCCTTCCTTGAGGATACTCGCCGGCTCAGATAGCCCCGGAGAGTCGGGCACAAAACTCCTAGACAGAGCATCCGCCTTCACATTTTTAGAGCCCGGAAGGTATGAAATCACAAAATCAAAACGAGCAAAAAATAACGACCAACGGGCCTGTCTAGGATTCAAGCGCTTGGCAGACTCAAGATAAGTAAGGTTCTTATGATCAGTCAAAACCACCACGCGATGCTTAGCACCCTCAAGCCAATGACGCCACTCCTCGAATGCCCACTTCATGGCCAGCAACTCTCGGTTGCCCACATCATAATTACGCTCAGCAGCAGAAAATTTCCTGGAAAAGAAAGCACATGGTTTGAACACTGAGCAACCAGAACCTCTCTGTGACAAAACCGCCCCTGCACCAATCTCAGAAGCATCAACCTCGACCTGGAACGGAAGAGAAACATCAGGTTGACACAACACAGGGGCACAGCAAAAACGACGCTTCAACTCCTGAAAAGCTTCCACGGCAGCAGAAGACCAATTAACCAAATCAGCACCCTTCTTGGTCAAATCGGTCAATGGTCTGGCAATGCTAGAAAAATTACAGATGAAGCGACGATAAAAATTAGCAAAGCCCAGGAATTTCTGCAGACTTTTTAGAGATGTCGGCTGAGTCCAATCCTGGATGGCCTGAACCTTAACCGGATCCATCTCGATAGTAGAAGGGGAAAAGATGAACCCCAAAAATGAAACTTTCTGCACACCGAAGAGACACTTTGATCCCTTCACGAACAAGGAATTAGCACGCAGTACCTGGAAAACCATTCTGACTTGCTTCACATGAGACTCCCAATCATCTGAGAAGATCAAAATGTCATCCAAGTAAACAATCAAGAATTTATCCAGATACTCACGGAAAATGTCATGCATAAAAGACTGAAAAACAGATGGAGCATTGGCAAGTCCGAACGGCATCACCAGATACTCAAAATGACCCTCGGGCGTATTAAATGCCGTTTTCCATTCATCTCCCTGCCTGATTCTCACCAGATTATACGCACCACGAAGATCTATCTTGGTGAACCAACTAGCCCCCTTAATCCGAGCAAACAAGTCAGAAATCAATGGCAAGGGATACTGAAACTTAACAGTGATCTTATTAAGAAGGCGGTAATCAATACACGGTCTTAGCGAACCATCCTTCTTGGCTACAAAAAAGAACCCTGCTCCCAATGGTGACGACAATGGGCGAATATGTCCCTTCTCCAGGGACTCCTTCACATAACTGCGCATAGCGGTGTGTTCAGGTACGGACAAATTAAATAAACGACCCTTAGGGAATTTACTACCAGGAATCAAATCGATAGCACAATCACAATTCCTATGCGGAGGTAGGGCATCAGACTTGGACTCTTCATATACATCCTGAAAGTCCGACAAGAACTCTGGGATGTCAGAAGGAATGGATGACGAAATAGACAAAAATGGAACATCACCATGTACTCCCTGACAACCCCAGCTGGTTACCGACATAGAGTTCCAATCCAATACTGGATTATGGGTTTGTAGCCATGGCAACCCCAACACGACCACATCATGCAAATTATGCAGTACCAGAAAGCGAATAACTTCCTGATGTGCAGGAGCCATGCACATGGTCAGCTGGGCCCAGTACTGAGGCTTATTCTTGGCCAAAGGTGTAGCATCAATTCCTCTCAACGGAATAGGACACCGCAAAGGCTCCAAGAAAAATCCACAACGTTTAGCATAATCCAAATCCATCAGATTCAGGGCAGCGCCTGAATCCACAAATGCCATGACAGAATACGATGACAAAGAGCACATTAAGGTAATGGACAAAAGGAATTTGGACTGTACAGTACCAATAACGGCAGAGCTATCGAACCGCCTAGTGCGTTTAGGACAATTAGAAATAGCATGAGTAGAATCGCCACAATAGAAACACAGTCTGTTCAGACGTCTGTGTTCTTGCCGTTCTACTTTAGTCATAGTCCTGTCGCACTGCATAGGCTCAGGTTTACTCTCAGACAATACCGCCAGATGGTGCACAGATTTACGCTCGCGCAAGCGACGACCGATCTGAATGGCCAAGGACATAGACTCATTCAAACCAGCAGGCATAGGAAATCCCACCATTACATCCTTAAGAGCTTCAGAGAGACCCTTTCTGAACAAAGCCGCTAGTGCAGATTCATTCCACAGAGTGAGTACTGACCACTTTCTAAATTTCTGACAATATACTTCTACATCATCCTGACCCTGGCATAAAGCCAGCAGATTTTTCTCAGCCTGATCCACTGAATTAGGCTCATCGTAAAGCAATCCCAGCGCCTGGAAAAATGCATCAACATTACTCAATGCAGAATCTCCTGGTGCAAGAGAAAACGCCCAGTCCTGTGGGTCGCCGCGCAAAAAAGAAATAATAATCAAAACCTGTTGAATAGGATTACCAGAAGAATGAGGTTTCAAGGCCAAAAATAGCTTACAATTATTTCTGAAGCTCAGGAACTTAGTTCTGTCACCAAAAAACAAATCAGGAATCGGAATTCTTGGTTCTAGCATCGATTTCTGATCAATAGTATCTTGAATCTTTTGTACATTTACAACGAGATTATCCATTGAGGAGCACAGAGCCTGAATATCCATGTCCACAGCTGTGTCCTGAAGCACTCTAATGTCTAGGGGAAAAAAAAGACTGAAGACAGAGCTAAGAAAAAAAAATGATGTCAGGATTTCTTTTTTCCCTCTATTGGGAATCATTGGTGAGGCTCCTTGTACTGTTATGGCTGGCAATCAGGCAACACAGCGTGCAGTAATCAGCGCACATACAGAGATCTGGCAATAACCAAAAACAATAGGACGAGCTCTGAGACGTGGAATCTCTGTAGACTGCAGTACCTGATCTATCCTCACACAACTATAAGCAGCAGTGGATTGCGCCTATAACTACCTATGCAACTCGGCACTGCCTGAGGAGCTGACTAGCCTGAAGATAGAAATACAAGCCTGACTTACCTCAGAGAAATACCCCAAAGGAATAGGCAGCCCCCCACATATAATGACTGTTAGCAAGATGAAAAGACAAACGTAGGAATGAAATAGATTCAGCAAAGTGAGGCCCGATATTCTAGACAGAGCGAGGATAGCAAAGAGAACTATGCAGTCTACAAAAAACCCTAAAACGAAAACCACGCAAAGGGGCAAAAAGACCCACCGTGCCGAACTAACAGCACGGCGGTGCACCCCTTTGCTTCTCAGAGCTTCCAGCAAAAGTTAATAGCAAGCTGGACAGAAAAAACAGAAAACTAGAAGCACTTATCTAGCAGAGCAGCAGGCCCAAGGAAAGATGCAGTAGCTCAGATCCAACACTGGAACATTGACAAGGAGCAAGGAAGACAGACTCTGGTGGAGCTAAATAGCAAGGCAGCCAACGAGCTCACCAAAACACCTGAGGGAGGAAGCCCAGAGACTGCAATACCACTTGTGACCACAGAAGTGAACTCAGCCACAGAATTCACAACAGCCGACCTCGACCTGCCCGCCGCCTGTATGTCCCCATGCCTGCCCTCCTGCTGATCCTCATGCTGACTTCGTCTGCGCGCTGCCACCGCCGTTACAGTACGCCCCAGCTGCACAGGGCCAGGCTGAGGGCCAGGAATCCGCCTGCCTGCCGATCTGCTGCTCAGTGCACCGGACCTGCCAGGTACCCCCGCAGCGTCTGTTCCAGGGTCACCCGCCGCAGTGCATACATCTCAGGGCCGCTGCTGACCCGACGCTCCATTCCTGCTCCTCCTCGTCTGCGCCAAAGCCACCGTCAGTGCCGCACCCCGCCTCTCCTCACCGCTGCCACGTGTCTCACCTCCATGGCCACACCATATGCAGCCATCGCTTCAGGGTGCGCCTGCACCGCCGCAGCCCTGGGCCGCCTACCCACGCCAGCAGCGCCGGCCGATGGATTCCTGCCAGAGGGCGGGTCAGGCCGGATACCATCAATGCGGCCTGTACCCTCTGCAGGGTCCCCGGAGGGGCTCCGAGGCCGGCGTCTACCGCGCGTACCTGCCTCAGGCGATAGACGTTCCGGTGGCTGGGTCCTCCTTGTCCTGGTGCCCTGGGTTCCTTGTGCTCCAAGAAGTGTCGCCAGCTGGTCCTCCAGCCAGCCACCCCTTCTCGACCGGGCCATGTCCCGCAGCTGCGACAGCATGGAATCTACAGAGGCCATGGTAAGCACGTGTACTTTCTTTCTTCTTTCCCTGCTAATGTCACATGTACTGTCCCTAACCACGCATTTTTCTTTATACCCACACCCTCCTCAGCCTAAACACCCGCCCCCTCCTTTGTCCCCTTTCAACCAATCCCACTGCACTGCCTTTAAATGTTCCCACTCCCCTTGGCACCACAGTCATGGGGGGGCTTTCATTTAGCTGTGCATATTGCAGCCCCCCCCCCCCCGCTGGATGACTGGTTGCCATTGAAGGAAACATGAATGGGGCCAAGTGCAGAGATATCCTGGATGCAAACCTTCCAGAGTGCTCTGGACCTCAGATTTGGCCGAAGGTTCACCTTCCAACAAGACAAAAATTACTTTTTTGAATTTACCAAATGGCTGCAATGAAACAAAGAGTGAAAAATGTAAAGGGGTCTGAATACGTTCCGTACCCACTGTATATATCAACTAAGTGGAGCCATTCATGGATAACCTATTGAAGGTCCACCCATCAAATACTGCTCCCCATGCCCGACTCTTTTTCATGCTATGTTTTCTGTGAAATGCCTCGTAGTTTAAGAAATAAACTTGTTTCTGCAATAATGGAGCCTTTCTGTCACGGGTGTGTCAGGGGTGACTGACACTCATCCTGGGTCCGGCTGTAGAAGGTCTTTGCAATTAGCTCAAGCACCTTCTTGATTTTTGTATCTCTGTTGTGGAGTGATAGCGTTCTTCCTTTAGGACCCAGTGGTTACCTCCACCTTCTGCTGCTAATTAGACACCTTTGCTGAAGGTTTAAATTCATTCCGTGTCTGCAGCATCTTTCTGGTGTTAGCTCTTACTTGTCTCTGTCTAGTTGGAAGTACTAACAGTCGGTTAGTACCTTCTTAGAAGACTCTTGGAGGGTTGCTGGCATGATATCTCGGTTGTCTTCTCAAGCTAAGTGATCCCCTCTTTCATCTACCCTCTATCTCTTAAGTTGTTTTGGGGACTTACTAGTGCTCACCTCGTCCTCTTTCTAACCAGGGCCTATTGCTAGGGTCAGGCAGGGATTAGGTTCTTGCACAGCGATAGGTGCAGAGCCTATATAGGGACGTTTAGTGCAGACAGGGTGATTTTAGATCTGCCTTGGGGTCTCCACTCCCCACATCCCTAGTGTTTGGACTACACCCTCCTTCTCCCAGTTGTTGTGCACTTACTACTTCCTTACCCAGCGTGACACTTTCTATATTTCATGCAGCCCATGGTTAGGTCAGCATTAATCTCCTGACATATTCTCTTCAAGAAATATTCCCAGCCATATATCTGTGCTACCACATACAGAGCATGAAGATATTAACCTGTGTAGTCCTGACTACTAGTGGTGTATACTGATTATACCTGTCAAGCTTACAAGTCAACTGTTATGATTTTTCTGAAACAGTCCCAGGAAATTGCAGCATCCTGGGATTAAATGGACAGGATTTACACAAAACATGCCCACAAAAGGGTGTTTCTTGGCATAATTGGAGTAGTCTCAGGCAGGACTAGAGGGTGAAGATAAAGTGTCCCTAAATTGCCAACACCAATGTTAATAACTGTGATTTTAGCATTTCAATCCCAATTAATTGGTGTAAAGTAGGAAGTTCCTGTTACACCAGCCCACAGCTGTCCATGTTGCCTGGCTTGTTATCAAAAATACAGGGGAACCCACTCCGTTTTTTTTAAATTAGTTATTTAGAGCACAGGCGCCAGCTGATGAATCATCAATTGCCACCTGCTCTTGCTGTTAGTAGCTGCAGCAGGAATAGGCTGATGGAAGTAGTAGTCCCATCAGCTGATGCCAATGACCTCCGAACGCAGCTGCGGGCTCACGCTGTCATATAACAGCGAGAGAAGCAATGCTCTCTGACCGGTGGTAAGGACCTTACCGCTGATCAGAGGCAGTGTTTGCTCTCATGCGCATGTCATGACAAGTGAATGGGGTCCAGGTTTGGGTACTATTCTAGTACCTGAACCAAATTTTTTTTAACTGTTCATCTGAGCCCGCTAGAACCGAGCATCCAGGGGTTCACCCATCACTAATCAGGATGTAGCCTTCTTGCTTGCGGTTTCCAGTACGTCTTCCTTGCTGTCTACATCTTCCAGTAATCTACCTGCAGTTTCCATTATCAACCTGCCTGTGCTTTCCAGGATCTCTTCCTGTCTGTCTACGGCTTCCAGTTCCAGTTACCGACCATACCGAGGTTTCCAGTTTTGCTACCTACTTGAGTGTGGTTTGTAATATCAACCTGCCTGCGTTTTTCAGGATCTCTTCCTGACTGTCTACGACTTCCAGTTCCAGTTACCTACCCGCCTGCGGTTTCCAGTCTCGCTATTGACTTGCATGCAGTTTCCAGTATCAACCTGCCTGTGGTTTCTAGAACGTCTTCCTGGCTTTCCCAAGGTATTAGAATTTCTTGTCACTCTGGACATCTGTTTCCTATCTGTTCCCAATCTTCTGGGACCTCTTCTATGGGTCTGCCTGCAGTTTTCAGGGTGTCTTCCTGGCTGTGTGTGGCTTCCATGCTATTACGCTTTCTTTTTATTCCGTAGTTTTGTCTGCTACTTGTCTGCGTCTCCATGATGCCTCCTGTTTGCCTATGTTTTTCAGTAACACTGTTATCTGCCTGAGTTGCTGATCAACTCTGCAATGTGCCCAAGGTGTTCAGTACCTCTGCTATCTGCCTGAAGTGTTCAGTACCTCTGCAGCCTGCCAGAGGTGTTCAGTACCTCTGCTATCTGCCTGAAGTGTTCAGTACCTCTGCTATCTGCCTGAAGTGTTCAATACCTCTGCAACCTGCCCGAGGTGTTCAACAACTCTGCTATCTGCGCAATATGTTCAGTACCTCTGCTATCTGCCCAAGGTATTCAGTACCTCTGCTATCTGCCCGAGGTATTCAGTACCTCTGCTATCTGCTCGAGGTGGTCAGTACCTCTGCTATCTGCTCGAGGTGGTCAGTACCTCTGCTATCTGCCTGAGGTGTTCAGTACCTCTGCTATCTGCTCGAGGTGGTCAGTACCTCAGCTATCTGCCCGAGGTGGTCAGTACCTCAGCTATCTGCCTGAGGTTTTCAGTACCTCTGCAACCTGCCTTAGGTGTTCAGTGCCTCTGCTATCTGCCCGAGGTGTTCAGTACCTCTGCTATCTGTCTGAGGTGTTCAGTACCTCTGCTATCTGCTCGAGGTGGTCAGTACCTCAGCTATCTGCCCGAGGTGGTCAGTACCTCAGCTATCTGCCTGAGGTTTTCAGTACCTCTGCAACCTGCCTTAGGTGTTCAGTGCCTCTGCTATCTGCTCGAGGTGGTCAGTACCTCTGCTATCTGCCTGAGGTGTTCAGTACCTCTGCTATCTGCTCGAGGTGGTCAGTACCTCAGCTATCTGCCCGAGGTGGTCAGTACCTCAGCTATCTGCCTGAGGTTTTCAGTACCTCTGCAACCTGCCTTAGGTGTTCAGTGCCTCTGCTATCTGCTCGAGGTGGTCAGTACCTCAGCTATCTGCCCGAGGTGTTCAGTGCCTCTGCTATCTGCCCGAGGTGTTCAGTACCTCTGCTATCTGCTCGAGGTGGTCAGTACCTCTGCTATCTGTCTGTGATTAACAGGACTTTATTAAACTTCTAGTTTGCATTCTACATGTCCCTGTTCCATATGCTCCATCTGGCTGCGGCACCGATTCCGGTGGCCCGTGTGCCCACTCAGACCTTGGACTTAGAGGGTCCGCCTCGCCGTGTAAGCCCGCTGTATGTAGCTGTTACTAAAACATTACAACTGACCTGATGACAGAAAACTATAGAGGATACTTCATGTTGTGCCCGGATCGAGCGACGCTCCTTCCAATATGTTCTCACTTGTGACAGAATGTGTTTAGTCATCTATTCAGCAGTAGGATTTGGCTAAGCGGAAAGCTTGTATATTCTTTGCCTTTTTATAGGAAGCAAGGGGCAATCTGTCATGTCAATATTTTATCTGTTTTAATGTGAGAGTCTGTTAATGTCACAACGATTCGTTTTACTGAGTGTGAAGGGGAAGTTGAGGTTTGCCTGGATAACACGCACAGTGAACGATTCCGCTCCTAGAAGGCAGTAAGGAAAGAATGGAAGCGAGAACATAACCATCCATGATTCCCAACATAGGACCATCCCCCACATACCTAAATGTGGGCGAATGTAAGCGTAGCGCATGTGCCCCCATTCTCTGCTGCTGCCTGCACAGGGAGTGTGCACGTGTCTCCTGAATGTGCGCATGTCGTCACTGTCTGCTGTGCTCGGCTGGTGCCAGTTCCACACAATGAAAACTTTTCCTAAAGAAGCTCACGGATATAAAAAGGAATAAAGCTATGCCCCATCAGCAATCGCCCCTAGAACCCATGCAAGCGCTGGTCTCTTCTTCCTGGCCCGGTGCTCAAAACACAGGAAATGTCAGTGATTCGCCTTAGCCATTGATAGGCTGGTTGGGCTTTTCCTGTGCATTTTCAACGTGTCGAGGACAGAACCAAGACCTACAGCAGTGACAATCGGATTAATATTACTGTTATTACTTTGGACCAATCCAAGCCCTTGTAAGAATAATTTAACCTTTTCCATAACACTGTTCATGTTCATCGCAGCTTTCCAGGCTTAAATCAAACTGAGCTGTTGTTTTCCGGCCTGATGGTAACCCTATTCATACACTATACCACAATTTATGCTTATGGTAACGGGGCCTGAAATCTTCTGAGCTACAGCTTTTATAGAGTTTATTTCATTTTTTAAAGGAAATCTGTCACAAGGATTTTGACACCTAATCTGAGAGCAGCATAATGTAGGGGCAAAGATGCTGATTCCAGTGATGTGTCACTTACTGGGCTGCTTGCTTCAGTTTTAATAAAATCACAGTTTTATCAGCAGGAGATTATCATTAGAGGACTAGTAAACCTGCTGCCATGTAGTCCTCCATATTCATGAGCTCTGTATAACCCCGCCCCCACCACTGATTGTCAGTTTTCTGGCTATGTACAATATACAAAGAAATCTGCCAATTAGTGGTGTGGGCGGGATTATACGGAGATCAGCATTCAGAGGACTGCTAGATCTGATGCAGCGATAACAGGGATTTTATCAAAACTGCAGAAAGTAGCCCACTAAGTGATACAATTCTGAAATCAGGGTCTTTTCACCTTCATTATGCTGTTCTCAAATGAGCTAGCAAAAACCTATTGACTGATTCCCTTTAATAAGATATTTCCAGCTTACACTTTTATGACATATGCACATGGAAGCGTGGCTCTTCTTTATTCAATTCTGTGGGGACAGCGATGGATGGGATTCAGCAAACAGAAGTTACAGACGTTACAGAACCCAAATGGTGAGAGATCCAGAGGTGGGAAAGTCTCATTAGAATTAAGGGAAGAAGCCCTCCCATTAATATTTTTTTAATTAAATGTGTGTATGTGCATATAATGTAGTGTGAGTGTATTACTGCTCTCTCCGGTGTCCAGCACTGTTCTGCTCCTCTTCTCAGTGACATCACTGTACTTCAGACTGTACGGATTACTCTATGCTCTATGTGAGAGACGGAAGTTTCTTGTACAATGAACGTCTACGGGGCCTTGTTCTCGCACTCCATAGGTTTATACTGTAAAAGTCACTTCCGATCACGCAGAGTCTGCAGATCAGTGATGTCACTGAGAAGAGAAGCAGAACAGCACTGGACTCCGGAGAGAGCGAGGGTAGGTGAGTCCATCAATACACTTATATTAGCCACACGTAAACACATTTGATGAAAAAATATTCATGGGAGGGCTATACACGTGTATCCTCATTCTCATATGGAAAGTAGCAGATATACTATTGCCTCCATGTTTCCTGTGCAGATGTATAGGGCAGACACATCAATGAGACTTATCCGGTAACGTTCCTTCTTTTACCTCAGGCTATAAGTCAAAAAAACATTTTTAATGAGTGCAACTTTTAAAAAAAACCAAAACTTGTTGGATTTTTTTTTCTGTGTGGAAAATATAAACTTCTGGATTCTGCAGGAAATTGGAAAGTGTTTGTGTTGTCAGTCACTTTTAGCTTTGGTTATAATATTCCTGGACACAAGAGAATGTACAGTTAGGGCCAGAAATATTTGGACAGTGACACAAGTTTTGTTATTTTAGCTGTTTACAAAAACATGTTCAGAAATACAATTATATATGTAATATGGGCTGAAAGTGCACACTCCCAGCTGCAATATGATAGTTTCCACATCCAAATCGGAGAAAGGGTTTAGGAATCATAGCTCTGTAATGCATAGCGTCCTCTTTTTCAAGGGACCAAAAGTAATTGGACAATGGACTCTAAGGGCTGCAATTAACTCTGAAGGCGTCTCCCTCGTTAACCTGTAATCAATGAAGTAGTTAAAAGGTCAGGGGTGGATTCCAGGTGTGTGGTTTTGCATTTGGAAGCTGTTGCTGTGAGCAGACAACATGCGGTCAAAGGAACTCTCAATTGAGGTGAAGCAGAACATCCTGAGGCTGAAAAAAAAGAAAAAATCCATCAGAGAGATAGCAGACATGCTTGGAGTAGCAAAATCAACAGTTGGGTACATTCTGAGAAAAAAGGAATTGACTGGTGAGCTTGGGAACTCAAAAAGGCCTGGGCGTCCACGGATGACAACAGTGGTGGATGATCGCCGCATACTTAATTTGGTGAAGAAGAACCCGTTCACAACATCAACTGAAGTCCAGAACACTCTCAGTGAAGTAGGTGTATCTGTCTCTAAGTCAACAGTAAAGAGAAGACTCCATGACAGTAAATACAAAGGGTTCACATCTAGATGCAAACCATTCATCAATACCAAAAATAGACAGGCCAGAGTTAAATTTGCAGAAAAACACCTCAAGAAGCCAGCTCAGTTCTGGAAAAGTATTCTATGGACAGATGAGACAAAGTTCAACCTGTACCAGAATGATGGGAAGAAAAAAGTTTGGAGAAGAAAGGGAACGGCACATGATCCAAGGCACACCACATCCTCTGTAAAACATGGTGGAGGCAACGTGATGGCATGGGCATGCATGGCTTTCAATGGCACTAGGTCACTTGTGTTTATTGATGACATAAGAGCAGACAAGAGTAGCCGGATGAATTCTGAAGTGTACCGGGATATACTTTCAGCCCAGATTCAGCCAAATGCTGCAAAGTTGATTGGACGGCGCTTCATAGTACAGATGGACAATGACCCCAAGCATACATCCAAAGCTACCCAGGAGTTCATGAGTGCCAAAAAGTGGAACATTCTGCAATGGCCAAGTCAATCTCCAGATCTAAACCCAATTGAGCATGCATTTCACTTGCTCAAATCCAGACTTAAGACGGAAAGACCCACAAACAAGCAAGACCTGAAGGCTGCGGCTGTAAAGGTCTGGCAAAGCATTAAGAAGGAGGAAACCCAGCGTTTGGTGATGTCCATGGGTTCCAGACTTAAGGCAGTGATTGCCTCCAAAGGATTTGCAACAAAATATTGAAAATAAAAATATTTTGTTTGGGTTATGTTTATTTGTCCAATTACTTTTGACCTCCTAAAATGTGGAGTGTTTGTAAAGAAATGTGTACAATTCCTACATTTTCTATCAGATATTTTTGTTCAACCCTTCAAATTAAACGTTACAATCTGCACTTGAATTCTGTTGTAGAGGTTTCATTTCAAATCCAATGTGGTGGCATGCAGAGCCCAACTCGCGAAAATTGTGTCACTGTCCAAATATTTCTGGCCCTAACTGTAAATGAAACAACCCGTCTTGTCATATTGCATGTTGGGGAATGGTCTCGAATTATTAAGGTTGCCGATTAAAATCACAGAGAGAATATAAAAAGGGAAATGGATGGTAATAATTAACAAAATGTATCAAAGTTCAGATTCTAAAGATGACTTTTTAATTACTAAGTTATATCAGTCACTGATTTCATTAGCAATTAATTTTACTGCTGTGAATTTAATAGACGTGTAATTCCAGGATCTCTATAGAAGGTTGTAACAAAAACATTTAAAAGTATGTAAGAACGGGACACAGACACACTCACGGACACAGATATGGACATACATAAAGACACACACAGACACACACAGACTAACACATGGACACACACATGGACACACACATGGGCACAGACATGGACACACACATGAGCACAGACATGAACACACACATGGGAACAGACATGGACACACACATGAGCACAGACATGGACATACACATGAGCACAGACATGGACACACACATGGAAACAGACATGGACACACACATGAGCACAGACACGGACACACACATGAGCACAGACATGGACACACACATGAGCACAGACATGGACACACACATGGGAACAGACATGGACATACACATGGAAACAGACATGGACACACACATGAGCACAGACACGGACACACACATGAGCACAGACATGGACACACACATGAGCACAGACATGGACATACACATGAGAACAGACATGGACACACATGGGAACAGACATGGACACACACATGAGCACAGACATGGACATACACATGAGCACAGACATGGACACACACATGGGCACAGACATGGACATACACATGAGAACAGACATGGACACACATGGGAACAGACATGGACACACACATGAGCACAGACATGGACATACACATGAGCACAGACATGGACACACACATGGGCACAGACATGGACATACACATGAGCACACACATGGGCACACACAGGTGGACACATGGACACATACACTGGGACACACATGGGCACAGACATACACACGGGCATAGACATGGACACACACAGACATGCAGTACACATGAACACACATACGGGCACACACATGGACATACAATACACATGGACACATACGGCACACACATGGACACACTGAGACACATGGACATACAGTACAGACGGACACACATGTACATACACATGGACATACAGTACAGACGGACACACATGGACACACTCACGGACACACACACAGACATACAGTAGAGACAGACACACATGGACACACACACGAACATACACATGGGTACAGACATGGACACATACACAGACACATAAATGGACACATAGATATTCACATGGTCACACACAGATACATACATGGACATACACACGGACATACACACGGACACACACATGGACACATGAATGTACAATACACATGGACATATATATGGACACATGGACATACAGTACAGACTGACACACATGGACCCATACATGGACATACACATGGACATACACACGGACATACACACGGACACACACACAGACACACACACGGACACATGAATGTACAATACACACGGACATACATATGGACACATGGACATACAGTACAGACTGACACACATGGACACATGGACATACACATGGACATACACACGGACACACACACGGACACTTGAATGTACAGTACACATGGCCATACATATGGACACATGGACATACAGTACAGTCTGACACACATGGACCCACATATGAACAGACACATGGACACATGGACACACACACGGACACACACATGGACACACAGAGAAATACACATGGACACACACTCACAGACACGTGCAAACAGGATCGCCCCTATTGAACCCTGACCATTCCTCACCTAATCCCTTAGGTTGCCTTCTGGAGCCACATGTGTTACACATCTTTTCTCTCTTCCATTTAGGTAGAAACTAAATAAATAAGATGGAGAGTAAAATGATTGACTATCGCATTAGTGGTAAGTAATATTTAATGTTTTTATAGGGGATTTGTAACATAAAAGTCTGAACTACTTGGCATGGTTTCCATTGCAATTAACTTGAGAACATAAAGACCATAAATGCTATAATACTATATAATATTATACACTCCTCTACATTGAAATTGCAACAACAAGAACGAAAAGTGGTGGGATTATGGAAATTGCAGATCTATAGAGACGTTAATGATATGCAAATGTTAAAGAGTTGGAAAACATTTTTTCAAAGCATCTTGGTTTACTCAGTTTTGAGTAAAAGCATCACACAGAGATACACATGCACTTACTGCACACCTTGGCTGCTATCGGTGAGGTTATTATCGGTTGTCTGAGGAGAGTCTTGCCATTCAGAAAGCACTTGGGCAAATTATCAAGCTCCGCTGCTGGCAGCTCTTTTTGCAATTGATGACCAATATGGTCCCAGATGTGCTCGATGGGAGACAAGTCCCGGAGACACTGCAGACCATGATACCATATTTATGCCACATACGCTGCTCACAGTAGCAAGTGCCACATGTGGCCTAGTGTTGTCAAATTGAAAGATAGATCCTGAGACCCTTTGGAAAAATAGCTGTACCAATGGATCCAGGGCCAAACCAATGTAACACCGAGCTGTTAGTGTAGCTGGAATGAAGACTAGAGGGGTTTGGCTAGTGTAAATTATGCCCCAACCCACACCATCCACACTATAATCCCGTGAGGAGGACCAGTCAAATGTTCTCACGTAAAGATCTCTCTGTCACTTACCAAACCCAAGGTGACAGACATTGTCAACATAAACCATAAGAAGACATTTGCATGACACTGGGCTACGAGCCAGATGTCCATCTGCAGATGTTAAATTAACCTCATACCAACCATCTCAAAGGCTATCACGGTGCGGAGTAGGGCAAAGCTGGCTGAAATGGAGGTCTGTCTTCTTCAGCAATGAGTCTTGCTTTTGTCCTGGATGCAATGATAGCTGTAAATCAGTCTGGAGACAACACGGGCAATGCCAGGAAAGTATCCCAAGAGCCGTTTTCAACCCAACAACACCAGGCCGCATGCTGCACACGCTACCATGAGGAGCCTCTGCGGACAAAAACATGCTTCCATGGCTTGCAGAGTTTCTGGACATCTCGAGGAACATCAATGGTCAGCAGTTAAAAAGGAAGCTGCCAGCAGCAGATCTTGATGGTTTCTGTATCCCAGTGTGTCAGAACAGTCCTCAGAAAACCATTAATAACTTAATTGATAGCAGCCAAGGCTGTAAGTGCGGGAATTTCTTTACACAATGTTTATACTTTATGCGAATTATGTTTTGACAAATTTGTTTCCATTTTTCATCATTTGCATATGATTAACATGTCTATCCATCCTGTGAATTCCACAACTTTAACTTTTTGATGTTGCAATTTTAATATTAAGCAAGGAAATATTATGATACTATGATGCTAAAAAGTAAAAAAAAGCTTGTATACTATGTGATATAATAGACTGAACTCATAAAACCAAAGCGGAAGAGGAGGAATTGCTACTGGAAGTGATCGCTGGTGCAGTATTGGTGCATTTTAGTAGTTGTATAATGCATTGACTAAAATTCACTTAATAGTTCGTTTCTGTAGATGCAAAACATATATTAACACCAGGCTTCAATTCAGAACTGTCCAATTTTCGGGTATTGAACAGAGTTTTATACTTGGTTTGCTAAATGCTACACCCATAAGATAGAAACTTGTCTTGGGATTGAAGCTGATAGAAATATGTCCGAATCTGAAGTCCGTAAAAACATTAAATGTAATGTAGAATATTGAAAAATCTACATGCTGAGCGCAGCTTTAGATCCCATTCAGAGAGCTGTGCACATTGATTGCTGCCATCTGAATTTTATTGGTCCTTTATGCTTCCACATAAAACTCTTCATGGGTATTTTATGGACTTGTTTTGCAGTCATCACAAGCCCTCCCGGATGGGAGATAGGAATATACATTGCTGGCGCGTTGACTTTGCTAGGAGTAGTGGGTCTCTATTTATGGAAGCTGTACACATCGGGCAACTACCCGTCTCCTTCTCCATTCCCCAACTATGACTACCGATATCTCAAGCAAAAATATGGGACATCATACACAGAGGTTAAGAAGGTAAGCTCATCGCTGGACTTGTCCAGAGCTAAACACAGTTGTTCTGGTGGTTAAATGTCATAGACAATATTTGTAGGATCATCCTCCAAAGTCCAATCAAGTGGTTTTCCAACCACTGGGACCCTTGCTGGCTGCAATGATGAAGCAGCTAGAAAACTGTAGTGACCCTTTGCCTTCATGTCAACACATATTGGTAGAATAATCTATCAAGCTTTGACAGCAGGGTCTGACTTTTCTACCCCTATTGACTGCCAGAACGTTACTTGGTTCTTTCTAGGTAATCATCAAGAAGAAGCCAAGCAGAGCCAACAGGAACTTAGCGCCAACTCCGATTTGTTTCGGCAGTTAATAGGACATTCAGCAGTCAGACCCTGCCTGTTGGACCGTGATGGTATGTCCTTGTGTTATGGGCCAACAGGAGACAAAATGGCACTGTCTGTTTAATACTCTTCCATCTTAAGTGTAGTATTCAGTTGTCAGACCCTCACCAGCTGCATATTGGTGGAATATCCCTTAAAAAAGGTAGAAGAAGTTAAAGTGAATGTCAGAGGCAAAAAGAGACAATTAACTGATGTGGCAGCCAAGCAGTCCAGTCCTCTATCAGACATTCTTTAAAGGGAAAACAATTGACCCTATCAAGTTCAATGTAGCATTTTATAGGCACCCATAAGAAATGACGCCACATAAAAAAGGTGGTGTCATGGGTATCAATAAGACTCTGTATTAAAGGAATTTCCAAATATTGAGTTACTATGACCTATCTTTTAGGCTAGGTGATCAATATCTGATGTAATCGGGCCTGACAACTGACATCCCCACCAATCAGTTGTTACCAGCTTCGTCAGCCGGCCAGTTGTAAGCCGCATACAGAGCGGAACACCACAGCTCCATCACGCTGCTTAGTGGCTGCTGCCGGTGGTGGAGATCAGCTACATTGTCTTCATTCTGCCGCTCTCAGACCTGATTGATTCTGGGTGTCAGACCTCCACCAAACAGATATTGCTTACCTGTCATAAGAATCGATCATTAATAACCCTATAGTGGAAACCCCTTTCAAACTAAATCTTGGAATGCTGGAGACCATTTTTCCTTTTTTTGGATATTTAAAAAAATAAGCCACCAATTTTTTTTTATTTTTTATTTAGTGCAGAGTTATAACTACAGTAGTAAGGGCTATAAAGAATGAAATAAGATCTGTTTTTATACCAAGACATATTGTTAGATAAATCAAACATAGCCGTGACGTTTCCGATAATGAAAAATAAAATGAACTGTACGGAAAATAACGCAGCTATTTCTTCCTAAGTAAATGATCTAGTCCTGGTTATCTGTAAAATTATAGCATACATTAGTGATGTGTAGAGATAAATCCAATACTGTCTTATAAAAGGAAGCACTCCGAGATGATGTTAGAGACTGGAAAGCAATATGTCTAGTGCCGCACACCAGAATAAGGAGTCTTCTGCTGTCAAAATGAAGACACAAATATTGACTGGCAGCCCAGACATGGAATTACTGTAATGACCCAATAAAGTATGCATGATGTTCTATTAGTGGAAGCCGGAAGCCTCCAATATACATGGCTGCATTGCATTCTGTACATGGACAAAAAGACTTCCATCTATGCACAGCAAAGCAGTATGTTTCAATGCATAAATAAATCCTGGGCCATCTCGCTACTTATTATGCATCTTAAAGGGAACCAGTTTATCCATCCTGCCCAAACTACGGGCGGCATGGATCACAGCTTGACTGCACGTTTGCAGCTAGGTATATTTTTCTCTGAATCACTCCAACTGGGGATGAGACTAGTCCAGCACCGCCCCTGGCCGACTATTCCCAGCCCTATGTACACACATGACAGAGACCTATCAGTCACCTGAGTCAGGATGAGGAGATGCCTCAAACTTTAGTCGGAACTTCAAACCATAGTTTCTCTGAAAATCTTGAACATTTCATAGAAAAGTATACAAGTATCAAAAGACATACCGTCATTTCCTAACAGAATGCAGGTGTGTACAGGTGCTTACTAAGAGTAGCCATCTCCACATTACCAGTAAATTAAGTAGCACTCTGTAGCACTGTGTAGCATGCAAACATAAAATATATGAAATTTCAATTGCATTACTCTAGAAAATTGTAAAAATTGAGAAAACGTAATGCATAAATTTGCCAATTCATGTGTACCCAGCAGCCACAATAAGGCAATTCTTGTTGCTGGGAACCTACCTAACTCGTTGCTGGAAACCTATCTCATTAGCCAGGTTCCCAGCAACAAGAACTGCCTTATTGTGACTGCTAGGTACACATGAAGTGGCCAATTTATGCGCTATGTTTTCTCAATCTTTACAATTTTCTAGAGCAGTAATGCAATTCATATTTCATATATTTCATGTTTGTATGCTATAGCACTATAGAGTGCTCTTTTTTTGTTCATAGAAAAGTATACCTGTTTGCAATCATGCAGCCAGTCTCTGATTCATGTTGCACTTGGTTTGGGTAGCATGACTCATCTGACAGGTTCCCTTTAATGACCTATGCAAACCAAGTCTCTGTGTCTATTATTCAACACCTCAAAACATATTTCACACCATTTATCACGGAGATGACTCCCAATGCCTTGGCCACAGCCGGTTCTGTCCTAGACTTGGAGCAATTGTGTGGGCAAAACACATTTTACAAATTAACTATTGCCTTCTTGCAGAATAGATGTAAGAAAGTCAAAAAATCTTCCAAATCCATCTTAGTGGTGCACATGCTGTTTGATAGACCTATAATATACTATTTGGTAGATTTGGCACGTGTTGACTTAGATTTCCTTTTTTAGACCACCTCTTGAGTGTTAAATTTTGGGCCACTGTTTGCCCTGAAAAATGGTGAACATCTTTAAAATTTGCAAATTGTGTCATATTCAGTTAATAAATTTGTCTAAACTTGTGCCAAAATTCTTTCAAAACTATGATAGCATATCTACCCCACAGTATCATCTCAGCAGATACCTGCCAGCTAAGACTAGCTCCCCCTTCCCGTTCTGATTCTGCCCCTTCAGGGGAAATGATGCTCTCAAGAAAGAGAGAAATTTGGTGTTTGGCAGTATTACATTTTATATATTTCAGTCTGGATCACAAAGTTCCAGTTAAATTCTTCTCTTAAACTTTATGATGTTTCTTTTCTTCTCTAGAGAGCCGTCCAGGGAAACGCAATGGTGGCAAATCTCAATGATACCTATGAAAGTATTAATGAATTTGGTCCAATGGAATTGATCAACAGGGACATGGAAATGACTCCCTATGGGATGTTAAGGAAATCTGTCTCAACCGATTCCCTCAGCTCCATCTCTTCCATTGGAAATAACTTTGGCTCGGACTTTACTGTGGGACAGATTGAAGTCACTATGGACTATGATGTCAATTCCAATACATTGCATGTCTCCTTAATACAAGGAAAAGATCTGCTGGAGAAAAAGGAAGATGGAAATTTTGAGTCCTGCTTTGTTCACATTAGTCTCCTTCCAGACGAACAAATCGTTGGCATTTCCAGAGTAAGTATACCCGCCCGGTGCATGCACATATATGGGGTCTGTAACTTCATTTATTTTTTGGTCTTCTCATCTCATTGGGGAAATGTTCATAAACAAAATATAGTTTATTAAATTGTAACTATTGAGACCTCAGAAAATGTATGCCACGTGTACTAACTGGTTATCTAAGGGGTAATGTTTCTCCTTGTGGAGAGTGACATGCCTGACATGCCAGGGTAAGGAGGCTTATAGGCCATGCAATGCTCATCTGGTAAATCAAATATGCAAATAGCCTCTTCCGAGAGGAAGAGGCCGTGAACTCTAGTGCCAACTATTGGAAATAGCAATCCTAAAAGTCTATATTGACTCTTTAACGAGGCTTCCCTCATTACTTTGGATACAATTCAAACCAGAATCTTAATTTTGCAGGCATGGTATTTCTGGGTGCTGCTCTTTCTCAGTGCAAAGCATGAGATCTGAGTTGGCTGTGTGAGAGGCTGAGACTGGGGTCTCTAAAGTGTTAAGATTTCTTCTTATAGGGAGTGACATGCCTGACATGACAGAGTGAGGAGACTTATAGGCCTTGCAGTGCTCTGCTGGGATAGTAAATACACAAGTTGTCTCTTCTTCTCTGAATAGACAAGTTGCATACTAAATGGCTATATTTATTATTAGTCATACATGTTGCAATGCTGCAACTCGGCTTTAGCAACCAAAAACCCGTTGAGTTTTACCATACATGCAGATCTAAGACTTCTCAGTTGTAGTCAATCACAATACTGCAGGGAATTTACTAGCAAATAGAGAGGTAGATAGATAGATAGATAGATAGATACAGTGGGGAAAATAAGTGTTTGATACACTGCCGATTTTGCAAGTTTTCCTGCCTACAAAGAATGGAGAGGTCTGTAATTTTTATTGTAGGTACACTTCAACTGTGAGAGACAGAATCTAAAAATAAAAAAATCTGAAAATCACATTGTATGATTTTTACACAATTAATTAATTTGCATTTTATTGCATGAAATAAGTATTTAATACAATAGAAAAACAGAGCTTAATATTTGGTACAGAAACCTTTGTTCGCAATTACAAATGTTTTCTGTAGTTCCTGACCATGTTTGCAGCAGCGATTTTGGCCCACTCCTCCATACAGATCTTTTCCAGATCTTTCAGGTTTCGGGGTTGTCGCTGGGCAACATTGAGTTTCAGTTCCCTCCAAAGATTTCTATTGTGTTCAGGTCTGGAGACTGACTAGGCCACTCAAGGACCTTAAATTGTTTCTTACAATGCCACTCCTTAGTTGTCTTGGCTGTGTGTTTTGAGTCATTGTCATGCTGGAAGACCCAACCATTACCCATCTTCAGTGTTCTTAATGAGGGAAGGAGGTTGTTGGCAAAAATCTTGCGATGCATGACCCCATCCATTCTCTCTTCAATACAGTGTAGTCGTCCTTTGCAAAAAAATCACCCCAAAAGTATGATGTTTCCCCCACCATGCTTCATGGTTCATGGTTGGGACAGTGTTCTTAGGATTGTACGCATCCTTCTTCCTCCAAACACGGCGAATGAAGTTGATACCAAAAAGTTCTATTTTGGTCTCATCTGACCACATGACCTTCTACCATGTCTGCTCTGGATCATCCAGATGGTCATTGGAGAACTTCAAATAGACCTGGACATGTGCTAGCGTGAACAGGGAGAGATTTTGTGCCTTGCAGGATTTTATTCCATGATGGCACACAGTGTTACTATGAGTAATGTTTGAGACTGTGGTCCCACCTCTCTTCAGGTCATTGACCAGGTCCTACAGTGTAGTTCTGGGTTGATTCCAGACCTTTGTTAGAATCATCCTTAACCCATGAGGCAAGATCTTGCATGGAGCCCCAGACCTTGTCTTTCTTCCATTTTCTAATAATTGCGCCATCAGTTGTTTCCTTCTCACCATAGTGCTTGCCTATAGTCCTGTAGCCCTTCCCAGCATTGTGCAAGAATGAAGTGCTCTAAAATTTCCTGGTAGACGGCTGCGCTGACTTTGTCTTGATAATACACAGTGTACCTACACCAGGGGATGACATGTCTCCCGAAACCATCATTGATTGTGGATATTTCACACCAGACCTTGTAAATCGAGGTCACAGAGTCTGGAAGAAGAGTGGAGAGGCCACAATCCAAGCTGCTTTAGGTGTAGTGTGAAGTTTCCACAATCAGTGATGGTTTGGGGAGCCATGTCATCTGCTGGTGTAGGTCCACTGTGTTTTATCAAGACCAAAGTCAGCGCAGCCATCTGCCAAAGGAATTTTAGAGCACTTCATGCTTCCCTCTGCCGACAAGCTTTTTGGAGATGGAAATTGAATTCTCCAGCAGGACTTGGCACCTTTCCACACTGCCAGAAGTACCAATACCCAAACAACAGTATCACTGTGCTTGATTGGCAGCAAACCTTAAAGGGAACCTGTCACCCCGTTTTTTCAGATTGAGATAAAAATACTGTTAAATAGGGCCTGCGCTGTGCGTTACAATAGTGTATGTAGTGTACCCTGATTCCCCACCTATGCTGCGAAATACATTACCAAAGTCGCCGTTTTCGCCTGTCAATCAGGCTGGTCAGGTCGGGTGGGCGTGGTCACAGCGCTGTTTCTTCCTCAGCTTTACGTTGGTGGCGTAGTGGTGTGCGCATGTTGAAGTGACAAATCCACTGCGCGCACGTGAAGAAGCAGCGCGCGATCTGCGCTATTACCCCCTGTCATCGGTGGGGGCGGCCATCTTCCTGGGGCCGCGCGTGCGCAGATGGAGTGCTCTGCTGCACGGGGCTTCAGGAAAATGGCCGCGGGATGCCGCGCGTGCGCAGAAGAGATCGTGGCGGCCTCGCGGCGACCATTTTCCTGAAGCTGAGATGCAAACTCGGCTTTGGGAAAATGGCCGCCGCGATCTCTTCTGCGCACGCGCTGCATCCCGCGGCCATTTTCCTGAAGCCCCGTGCAGCAGAGCACTCCATCTGCGCACGCGCGGCCCCAGGAAGATGGCCGCCCCCACCGATGACAGGGGGTAATAGCGCAGATCGCGCGCTGCTTCTTCACGTGCGCGCAGTGGATTCGTCACTTCAACATGCGCACACCACTACGCCACCAACGTAAAGCTGAGGAAGAAACAGCGCTGTGACCACGCCCACCCGACCTGACCAGCCTGATTGACAGGCGAAAACGGCGACTTTGGTAATGTATTTCGCAGCATAGGTGGGGAATCAGGGTACACTACATACACTATTGCAACGCACAGCGCAGGCCCTATTTAACAGTATTTTTATCTCAATCTGAAAAAACGGGGTGACAGGTTCCCTTTAACCACATTGAGGTTCTATGGGGTATTGTCAAGAGGAAGGTGAAAGATACCAGACCCATCAATGCAGACAAGCTGAAGGCTGCTATCAAAGCAACCTGGGCTCCCATAACACCTCAGCAGTGCCACAGGCTGATCGCCTCCATGCCACGCTGCGTGATTGCAGTAATTGATGCAAAAGGAGCCCCCACTAAGTATTGAGTGCATTCAGGGCTGCCACTAGAAATTTCAGGGCCCCATACTGGCAAAATTTTCGGGGCCCCCTTGAGACTCCGCCCAGGCTCCACCCCAGCCCCGCCTCCAGGCTCCACCCCTCGAACTGTCCACAGTCCCACCGCTCTCTCTTGTAAAAACTCCACTTCTCACCTATCGCACATTATCAGTTCCCATCACCAGATCACACATATAGCTGGCAGCTTTTGTTTTGGCCAAAAGATTTTTTAAGCCGCCACCATAACACGGTAGACACTTTTGGCCGGGTCCTACTCTACTGTAACCTATTAAATATTTGTTAAAATATGCAATACAATTTAGGTATATTTTTATTTATTTTTCAATTTTTAAAATGACCAATAATATCACATACAAGGAACAAATACCGCTACACCATGACCAGATGACATATTACCACCACAGTGATCGAATAATATCACATACAAAGAACAAATACCGCTACACCATGACCAGACCGCATATTACCACTACAGTGATCGAATAATATCACATACAAAGAACAAATACCGCTACACCATGACCAGACCGCATATTACCACCACAGTGATCGAATAATATCACATCCAAGGAACAAATACCGCAACACCATGTCCAGACCACATATTACCACCACATAGTGACTGAATACTACAATTCTGATCAGTAATTAAAAAAAAAAGCACCATACTATCACCATAAGTGCCATTATACACAGGAGATCTGTACTTAGTATGCAGTGTCTGTGTACAGATAATACAGTGATAACTAGTGAAATTATACACAGGAGCTCTGTATATAGTATACAGTGTATAGTGTCAGTGTATAGGTAACACACTGACTCACCAGTGACGTCTCTAGGTGAAGTCCTTCATCTTTCATCCAGCACGCACCGCCATCATTTCATCCAGCCAGGACTTCTCTCTGCAGGAAATAACACAGTTATCTCGAGCTCTGCTTGTAGAATACATTACTTAATTTTTCCCAACTTCTACATTACACCACATGAAGAAAAAGAGGCGACATAGTGTCACTCTACACAGTAACAGGACCGCCCCCTCATTTAAAACAGTATACTCAAAGAATAAAATAAATACATCACTGCAGTAATAATATCCCTAAATTAGCCCCGATGGTAATAATATTCCCCATCCTGGCCACCGTGTGTTTCATTCCTGGCGTCAGCCATATGTTCTCCCATCCTGCCCTCATGAGTATCCATTCTGCCCCATATGATCTCCCCATCCTGCCCCATATGATTGCCCCATATGATCTCTCCATCCTGCCCCATCTGTCTCCATCGTATCCATCCTGCCCCATGATCCTGCACGATCTGTCTCCAATTCTGCCCCCAGTGTCTAAAATCCTGCCACTTGTCTCCAATCATGCCCCATGTCTCCATTCTGCCCCCTATGTCTCCAACCATGCCCCCATGTCCAGCATTCTGCCCCCGGGTCTCAAAGTCTGCCCCTGTGTCCAGCATTCTGCCCCTGTCAGTGTCCAGCATTCTGCCCCCACTGTGTCCAGCATTCTGCCCCCACTGTGTCCAGCATTCTGCCCCCACTGTGTCCAGCATTCTGCCCCCCACTGTGTCCAGCATCCTGCCCCCCTGTGTCCAGCATTCTGCCCCCCTGTGTCCAGCATTCTGCCCCCACTCTGTCCAGCATTCTGCCCCCCACTGTGTCCAGCATTCTGCCCCCACTGTGTCCAGCATTCTGCCCCCACTGTGTCCAGCATTCTGCCCCCACTGTGTCCAGCATTCTGCCCCCACTGTGTCCAGCATTCTGCCCCCAATGTGTCCAGCATTCTGCCCCCAATGTGTCCAGCATTCTGCCCCCACTGTGTCCAGCATTCTGCCTCCACTGTGTCCAGCATTCTGCCCCCAATGTGTCCAGCATTCTGCCCCAATGTGTCCAGCATTCTGCCCCCAATGTGTCCAGCATTCTGCCCCCAATGTGTCCAGCATTCTGCCCCGTGTACAGCATTCTGCCCCCAATGTGTCCAGCATTCTGCCCCCCTGTGTCCAGCATTCTGCCCCCCTGTGTCCAGCTTTACTGCCCCACTGTGTCCAGCACTCTGCCCCAAATGTGTCCAGCTTTACTGCCCCCATTGTGTCCAGCTTTACTACCCCCACTGTGTCCAGCTTTACTGCCCCCCTGTGTCCAGCACTCTGCCCCCACTGTCTCCAGCTTTACTGCCCCCACTGTGTCCATCTTTACTGCCCCCACTGTGTCCAGCTTTACTGCCCCCACTGTGTCCAGCTTTACTGCCCCCCTGTGTCCAGTACTCTGCCCCCACTGTGTCCAGCTTTACTGCCCCCACTGTGTCCATCTTTACTGCCCCCACTGTGTCCAGCTTTACTGCCCCCACTGTGTCCAGCTTTACTGCCCCCCTGTGTCCAGCACTCTGCCCCCAATGTTTCCAGCTTTACTGCCCCCACTGTGTCCAGCTTTACTGCCCCCCTGTGTCCAGCATTCTGCCCCCACTGTGTCCAGCTTTACTGCCCCTACTGTGTCCAGCTTTACTGCCCCCGCTGTGTCCAGCTTTACTGCCCCCCTGTGTCCAGCACTCTGCCCCCACTGTGTCCAGCTTTACTGCCCCCACTGTGTCCATCTTTACTGCCCCCCTGTGTCCAGTACTCTGCCCCCACTGTGTCCAGCTTTACTGCCCCCACTGTGTCCATCTTTACTGCCCCCACTGTGTCCAGCTTTACTGCCCCCCTGTGTCCAGCACTCTGCCCCCAATGTTTCCAGCTTTACTGCCCCCACTGTGTCCAGCTTTACTGCCCCCCTGTGTCCAGCATTCTGCCCCCACTGTGTCCAGCTTTACTGCCCCCACTGTGTCCAGCTTTACTGCCCCTACTGTGTCCAGCTTTACTGCCCCCGCTGTGTCCAGCTTTACTGCCCCCCTGTGTCCAGCACTCTGCCCCCACTGTGTCCAGCTTTACTGCCCCCACTGTGTCCAGCTTTACTGCCCCCACTGTGTCCAGCTTTACTGCCCCCACTGTGTCCAGCTTTACTGCCCCCACTGTGTCCAGCTTTACTGCCCCATGTGTCCAGCACTCTGCCCCCACTGTGTCCAGCTTTACTGCCCCCACTGTGTCCAGCTTTACTGCCCCCCTGTGTCCAGCACTCTGCCCCCACTGTGTCCAGCTTTACTGCCCCCCGTGTCCAGCTTTACTGCCCCCCTGTGTCCAGCACTCTGCCCCCCTGTGTCCAGCACTCTGCCCCCCCTGTGTCCAGCTTTACTGCCCCCCTGTGTCCAGCTTTACAGCCCCCCTGTGTCCAGCACTCTGCCCCCACTGTGTCCAGCTTTACTGCCCCCCTGTGTCCAGCACTCTGCCCCCCTGTGTCCAGCACTCTGCCCCCTGTGTCCAGCTTTACTGCCCCCCTGTGTCCAGCACTCTGCCCCCCTGTGTCCAGCACTCTGCCCCCTGTGTCCAGCTTTACTGCCCCCCTGTGTCCAGCTTTTCTGCCCCCCTGTGTCCAGCACTCTGCCCCCACTGTGTCCAGCTTTACTGCCCCCCTGTGTCCAGCACTCTGCCCCCCCTGTGTCCAGCTTTACTGCCCCCCTGTGTCCAGCACTCTGCCCCCTGTGTCCAGCTTTACTGCCCCCCTGTGTCCAGCACTCTGCCCCCCTGTGTCCAGCACTCTGCCCCCTGTGTCCAGCTTTACTGCCCCCCTGTGTCCAGCTTTTCTGCCCCCCTGTGTCCAGCACTCTGCCCCCACTGTGTCCAGCTTTACTGCCCCCCTGTGTCCAGCACTCTGCCCCCCCTGTGTCCAGCTTTACTGCCCCCGTGTCCAGCTTTACTGCCCCCCTGTGTCCAGCACTCTGCCCCCACTGTGTCCAGCTTTACTGCCCCCCTGTGTCCAGCACTCTGCCCCCCTGTGTCCAACACTCTGCCCCCCCTGTGTCCAGCTTTACTGCCCCCCTGTGTCCAGCACTCTGCCCCCCCTGTGTCCAGCTTTACTGCCCCCGTGTCCAGCTTTACTGCTCCCCTGTGTCCAGCACTCTGCCCCCACTGTGTCCATCTTTACTGCCCCCACTGTGTCCAGCTTTACTGCCCCCACTGTGTCCAGCTTTACTGCCCCCCTGTGTCCAGCACTCTGCCCCCAATGTTTCCAGCTTTACTGCCCCCACTGTGTCCAGCTTTACTGCCCCCCTGTGTCCAGCATTCTGCCCCCACTGTGTCCAGCTTTACTGCCCCCACTGTGTCCAGCTTTACTGCCCCTACTGTGTCCAGCTTTACTGCCCCCGCTGTGTCCAGCTTTACTGCCCCCCTGTGTCCAGCACTCTGCCCCCACTGTGTCCAGCTTTACTGCCCCCACTGTGTCCAGCTTTACTGCCCCCACTGTGTCCAGCTTTACTGCCCCCACTGTGTCCAGCTTTACTGCCCCATGTGTCCAGCACTCTGCCCCCACTGTGTCCAGCTTTACTGCCCCCACTGTGTCCAGCTTTACTGCCCCCCTGTGTCCAGCACTCTGCCCCCACTGTGTCCAGCTTTACTGCCCCCCGTGTCCAGCTTTACTGCCCCCCTGTGTCCAGCACTCTGCCCCCCTGTGTCCAGCACTCTGCCCCCCCTGTGTCCAGCTTTACTGCCCCCCTGTGTCCAGCTTTACAGCCCCCCTGTGTCCAGCACTCTGCCCCCACTGTGTCCAGCTTTACTGCCCCCCTGTGTCCAGCACTCTGCCCCCCTGTGTCCAGCACTCTGCCCCCTGTGTCCAGCTTTACTGCCCCCCTGTGTCCAGCACTCTGCCCCCCTGTGTCCAGCACTCTGCCCCCTGTGTCCAGCTTTACTGCCCCCCTGTGTCCAGCTTTTCTGCCCCCCTGTGTCCAGCACTCTGCCCCCACTGTGTCCAGCTTTACTGCCCCCCTGTGTCCAGCACTCTGCCCCCCCTGTGTCCAGCTTTACTGCCCCCCTGTGTCCAGCACTCTGCCCCCTGTGTCCAGCTTTACTGCCCCCCTGTGTCCAGCACTCTGCCCCCCTGTGTCCAGCACTCTGCCCCCTGTGTCCAGCTTTACTGCCCCCCTGTGTCCAGCTTTTCTGCCCCCCTGTGTCCAGCACTCTGCCCCCACTGTGTCCAGCTTTACTGCCCCCCTGTGTCCAGCACTCTGCCCCCCTGTGTCCAACACTCTGCCCCCCCTGTGTCCAGCTTTACTGCCCCCCTGTGTCCAGCACTCTGCCCCCCCTGTGTCCAGCTTTACTGCCCCCGTGTCCAGCTTTACTGCTCCCCTGTGTCCAGCACTCTGCCCCCACTGTGTCCATCTTTACTGCCCCCACTGTGTCCAGCTTTACTGCCCCCACTGTGTCCAGCTTTACTGCCCCCCTGTGTCCAGCACTCTGCCCCCAATGTTTCCAGCTTTACTGCCCCCACTGTGTCCAGCTTTACTGCCCCCCTGTGTCCAGCATTCTGCCCCCACTGTGTCCAGCTTTACTGCCCCCACTGTGTCCAGCTTTACTGCCCCTACTGTGTCCAGCTTTACTGCCCCCGCTGTGTCCAGCTTTACTGCCCCCCTGTGTCCAGCACTCTGCCCCCACTGTGTCCAGCTTTACTGCCCCCACTGTGTCCAGCTTTACTGCCCCCACTGTGTCCAGCTTTACTGCCCCCACTGTGTCCAGCTTTACTGCCCCCACTGTGTCCAGCTTTACTGCCCCATGTGTCCAGCACTCTGCCCCCACTGTGTCCAGCTTTACTGCCCCCACTGTGTCCAGCTTTACTGCCCCCCTGTGTCCAGCACTCTGCCCCCACTGTGTCCAGCTTTACTGCCCCCCGTGTCCAGCTTTACTGCCCCCCTGTGTCCAGCACTCTGCCCCCCTGTGTCCAGCACTCTGCCCCCCCTGTGTCCAGCTTTACTGCCCCCCTGTGTCCAGCTTTACAGCCCCCCTGTGTCCAGCACTCTGCCCCCACTGTGTCCAGCTTTACTGCCCCCCTGTGTCCAGCACTCTGCCCCCCTGTGTCCAGCACTCTGCCCCCTGTGTCCAGCTTTACTGCCCCCCTGTGTCCAGCACTCTGCCCCCCTGTGTCCAGCACTCTGCCCCCTGTGTCCAGCTTTACTGCCCCCCTGTGTCCAGCTTTTCTGCCCCCCTGTGTCCAGCACTCTGCCCCCACTGTGTCCAGCTTTACTGCCCCCCTGTGTCCAGCACTCTGCCCCCCCTGTGTCCAGCTTTACTGCCCCCCTGTGTCCAGCACTCTGCCCCCTGTGTCCAGCTTTACTGCCCCCCTGTGTCCAGCACTCTGCCCCCCTGTGTCCAGCACTCTGCCCCCTGTGTCCAGCTTTACTGCCCCCCTGTGTCCAGCTTTTCTGCCCCCCTGTGTCCAGCACTCTGCCCCCACTGTGTCCAGCTTTACTGCCCCCCTGTGTCCAGCACTCTGCCCCCCCTGTGTCCAGCTTTACTGCCCCCGTGTCCAGCTTTACTGCCCCCCTGTGTCCAGCACTCTGCCCCCACTGTGTCCAGCTTTACTGCCCCCCTGTGTCCAGCACTCTGCCCCCCTGTGTCCAACACTCTGCCCCCCCTGTGTCCAGCTTTACTGCCCCCCTGTGTCCAGCACTCTGCCCCCCCTGTGTCCAGCTTTACTGCCCCCGTGTCCAGCTTTACTGCTCCCCTGTGTCCAGCACTCTGCCCCCACTGTGTCCAGCTTTACTGCCCCCCTGTGTCCAGCACTCTGCCCCCCTGTGTCCAACACTCTGCCCCCCCTGTGTCCAGCTTTACTGCCCCCCTGTGTCCAGCTTTACTGCCCCCCTGTGTCCAGCACTCTGCCCCCACTGTGTCCAGCTTTACTGCCCCCCTGTGTCCAGCACTCTGCCCTGGGACCCCCCCCCCCCTCCTCCCCCCGATCGCCTCTGTCAATAAAAAAATAAAAAAAACGTTCTGCTAACCTGCCGTGCTCCTGTTCTCTCCACGCAGCTGCAGCGTGCACTCGCCGGCGACTGGCAATGACGTCAGACGCCGGCGACCTGCACGCTGCGGCTGACGTCAGCTGCCAGCCTCAGATTGGCTGGCGGCTGTTAACTATTGACGTGTGGGCGCGGGCCCGCACGTCAATAGCGCGCCGTTAAACAGCTGCAGCGCTGGCCGCCGCTAAGGGCCCGGTTCAGCCTGCGGCTGCCGGCAGGGGCCCGGTGAGCAGATAAGACGGGGCCCGATGCGGGCCCCCTCTGCTCACCGGGCCCCATATGCCAGTCACGGCTCTAATGCCCTGATGGTGGCCCTGAGTGCATTTACTGAACATACATTTCAGTAGGCCAACATTTCGGATGTTAAAATCATTTTTTCAAGCTGGTGTTATAAAGTATTCTAATTTACTGAAATAATGACTTTTGGGTTTTCATTGGCTGTAAGTAGTGTTGAGCGATACCTTCCGATATCGGAAAGTATCGGTATCGGTTTGGATCGGCCGATATTCAAAAAATATCGGATATCGCCGATACCGATACCCGATCCCAATGCAAGTCAATGGGACCAAAATATCGGAATTAAAATAAACCCTTTCTTTCCTTGTAGGTTCATTCTACCTGAAGGAAAACAACTAAGAATAATGTAGGATGTATGGGGGAGGTGGCGGAGACATTAAAGGCAATGAGGATTAGTCCAATCAAATAGAATAGCATGTTTTTTTTTTTTTTTAAAGACGTTCGGATTGAAAAAGATATTGAGTATGTAAATTTTTTTTATTTTGTCAGATATTGATGTTTCACTATTCCACGCCCTTCCCCTTCTTTTTTTTCTTTTTTTTTTTTTCTTTTCCCACACTTTCATCTTCATCATCATCAGCATCCTTGACATCAACTTCTTCACCTTATTCATCTTCTTCTTCATCTTCTACCTATTTTTTTTTTTTATTACATTCTTCATATTCATTTTCTTCAACTATTATTATTCTTCCTATTCTACATATTCTTTTTATTCCACTGTTATTATTCTTCCTATTCTACTTCTTCATCATATTCTCATTTGTGACAGGCATTCCCGTAGTTGTTATCTATAAAAGTTGGAAGATTACACCTTCCGTTCTGCCAGTCACAAAAGTTACATTTGTCCGCGTTCAGTTTGGCCTGCAGCATCAGGCTTTATCCAGGGGCACCACGAGGAGGAACGGACTCACCCCCATACACTGCTTAGTCTTCTTCTGCATATAATTTAGATAATATCTTTTGCTCTGATATTAAGTCTTATGCTTAATGTTCTTCTGCTCTTTGTTCTGCAGCCTCTTGTTCTTCTGCTTCTCGGTCTTCCATGTTGTCGTCTCCAGGGTCTTCGTCTCCAGTGTCGTCATCTCCGCCGTCGTCGTCTCAGCCGTCGTCGTCTCCGCCGTCGTCGTCGTCGTCGTCATCGGGGTGGTCTTCCGGGTCGTCGTCATCGGGGTGGTCTTCCGGGTTGTCGACGTTAGGGTCTTCAACTTGGAAATGTAGCAGAAGGTACAAGAAGGCTGAGAAAATGCCAAGAACCAGCTGATGGAACTGGAACTCGGATGGCTACCCGAAGGTTCAAGAGCCTATGGAACTACCGAGGACCAGCTGACGTTACTGGAACCCGGTTACTAAGCAGGAGGTACCCGTGCTAAAAAGCACTACCAAGGACCGCCTGACGTTGGCGGAACTCGGATACCCAGAAGGAGGCACCTAAGCCAAAGGCTCTGCCCGGAACCAGATGACGTTACTGGAACCAGGATGGGGAGCAGAAGGTACAAGAGCAAAAGACACTGCCGAGAACCAGCTGACGGTACTGGAACCCGGATGGGTAGCCGAATGTCCAAGAGCCAATGGAACTACCAAGGACCAGCTGACGTTACTGGAACCCGGTTACTAAGCAGGAGGTACCCGTGCCTGAAAGCACTACCAAGGACCACCTGACATTGGTGGAACTTGGATACCCAGAAGGAGGCACCTAAGCCAAAGGCTCTGCCCGGAACCAGCTGACGGTACTGGAACCAGGATGGGGAGCAGAAGGTACAAGAGCAAAAGACACTGCCGAGAACCAGCTGACGGTGCTGGAACCAGGTGGTGGACCCGAAGGCCCACAGGAGAGGAGAGAACAGCTAGGCCGCGAGGCAGCCGCAGTTACCGAACCCCAACAGTCCTACAGGGGGAGCTGGGCCTACTGGCACTACAGAACCAGCCTTGACTACCAGTTCACGCAGCCCACATAGGAAGCTCCTAAACTGGAGGCACCCTGGAGTTGGCTAACTCGACCGCCCCACGACGGGGCAAGCATAGGCGTCTCAGTGAAGTTGACACAACCCGGAAACAGCTGACGGTGCTGAAACCAGGCTTGGCACGAGGGAGTACCTGTGACAAGAACACTGCCGAGAACCAGCTGGCGGTGCTGGAACCCGGATGCGTTGCCCCAGTGTGCAAGAGCCAATGGCACGACCGAGGACCAGCTGACGGTGCTGGAACCCGGTTACTAAGCTGTAGGTGCCCGCGCTTAAAAGCACTACCAAGGACCGCCTGGCGTTGGCGGAACTCGGATACCCAGGAGGAGGCACCTAAGCCAAAGGCTCGGCCCGGAACCAGCTGACGGTGCTGGAACCAGGTGGTGGACCCGAAGGCCCACAGGAGAGGAGAGAACAGCTAGGCCGCGAGGCAGCCGCAGTTACCGAACCCCAACAGTCCTACAGGGGGAGCTGGGCCTACTGGCACTACAGAACCAGCCTTGACTACCAGTTCACGCAGCCCACATAGGAAGCTCCTAAACTGGAGGCACCCTGGAGTTGGCTAACTCGACCGCCCCACGACGGGGCAAGCATAGGCGTCTCAGTGAAGTTGACACAACCCGGAAACAGCTGACGGTGCTGAAACCAGGCTTGGCACGAGGGAGTACCTGTGACAAGAACACTGCCGAGAACCAGCTGGCGGTGCTGGAACCCGGATGCGTTGCCCCAGTGTGCAAGAGCCAATGGCACGACCGAGGACCAGCTGACGGTGCTGGAACCCGGTTACTAAGCTGTAGGTGCCCGCGCTTAAAAGCACTACCAAGGACCGCCTGGCGTTGGCGGAACTCGGATACCCAGGAGGAGGCACCTAAGCCAAAGGCTCGGCCCGGAACCAGCTGACGGTGCTGGAACCAGGTGGTGGACCCGAAGGCCCACAGGAGAGGAGAGAACAGCTAGGCCGCGAGGCAGCCGCAGTTACCGAACCCCAACAGTCCTACAGGGGGAGCTGGGCCTACTGGCACTACAGAACCAGCCTTGACTACCAGTTCACGCAGCCCACATAGGAAGCTCCTAAACTGGAGGCACCCTGGAGTTGGCTAACTCGACCGCCCCACGACGGGGCAAGCATAGGCGTCTCAGTGAAGTTGACACAACCCGGAAACAGCTGACGGTGCTGAAACCAGGCTTGGCACGAGGGAGTACCTGTGACAAGAACACTGCCGAGAACCAGCTGGCGGTGCTGGAACCCGGATGCGTTGCCCCAGTGTGCAAGAGCCAATGGCACGACCGAGGACCAGCTGACGGTGCTGGAACCCGGTTACTAAGCTGTAGGTGCCCGCGCTTAAAAGCACTACCAAGGACCGCCTGGCGTTGGCGGAACTCGGATACCCAGGAGGAGGCACCTAAGCCAAAGGCTCGGCCCGGAACCAGCTGACGGTGCTGGAACCAGGTGGTGGACCCCAAGGCCCACAGGAGAGGAGAGAACAGCTAGGCCGCGAGGCAGCCGCAGTTACCGAACCCCAACAGTCCTACAGGGGGAGCTGGGCCTACTGGCACTACAGAACCAGCCTTGACTACCAGTTCACGCAGCCCACATAGGAAGCTCCTAAACTGGAGGCACCCTGGAGTTGGCTAACTCGACCGCCCCACGACGGGGCAAGCATAGGCGTCTCAGTGAAGTTGACACAACCCGGAAACAGCTGACGGTGCTGAAACCAGGCTTGGCACGAGGGAGTACCTGTGACAAGAACACTGCCGAGAACCAGCTGGCGGTGCTGGAACCCGGATGCGTTGCCCCAGTGTGCAAGAGCCAATGGCACGACCGAGGACCAGCTGACGGTGCTGGAACCCGGTTACTAAGCTGTAGGTGCCCGCGCTTAAAAGCACTACCAAGGACCGCCTGGCGTTGGCGGAACTCGGATACCCAGGAGGAGGCACCTAAGCCAAAGGCTCGGCCCGGAACCAGCTGACGGTGCTGGAACCAGGTGGTGGACCCGAAGGCCCACAGGAGAGGAGAGAACAGCTAGGCCGCGAGGCAGCCGCAGTTACCGAACCCCAACAGTCCTACAGGGGGAGCTGGGCCTACTGGCACTACAGAACCAGCCTTGACTACCAGTTCACGCAGCCCACATAGGAAGCTCCTAAACTGGAGGCACCCTGGAGTTGGCTAACTCGACCGCCCCACGACGGGGCAAGCATAGGCGTCTCAGTGAAGTTGACACAACCCGGAAACAGCTGACGGTGCTGAAACCAGGCTTGGCACGAGGGAGTACCTGTGACAAGAACACTGCCGAGAACCAGCTGGCGGTGCTGGAACCCGGATGCGTTGCCCCAGTGTGCAAGAGCCAATGGCACGACCGAGGACCAGCTGACGGTGCTGGAACCCGGTTACTAAGCTGTAGGTGCCCGCGCTTAAAAGCACTACCAAGGACCGCCTGGCGTTGGCGGAACTCGGATACCCAGGAGGAGGCACCTAAGCCAAAGGCTCGGCCCGGAACCAGCTGACGGTGCTGGAACCAGGTGGTGGACCCCAAGGCCCACAGGAGAGGAGAGAACAGCTAGGCCGCGAGGCAGCCGCAGTTACCGAACCCCAACAGTCCTACAGGGGGAGCTGGGCCTACTGGCACTACAGAACCAGCCTTGACTACCAGTTCACGCAGCCCACATAGGAAGCTCCTAAACTGGAGGCACCCTGGAGTTGGCTAACTCGACCGCCCCACGACGGGGCAAGCATAGGCGTCTCAGTGAAGTTGACACAACCCGGAAACAGCTGACGGTGCTGAAACCAGGCTTGGCACGAGGGAGTACCTGTGACAAGAACACTGCCGAGAACCAGCTGGCGGTGCTGGAACCCGGATGCGTTGCCCCAGTGTGCAAGAGCCAATGGCACGACCGAGGACCAGCTGACGGTGCTGGAACCCGGTTGCTAAGCTGTAGGTGCCCGCGCTTAAAAGCACTACCAAGGACCGCCTGGCGTTGGCGGAACTCGGATACCCAGGAGGAGGCACCTAAGCCAAAGGCTCGGCCCGGAACCAGCTGACGGTGCTGGAACCAGGTGGTGGACCCCAAGGCCCACAGGAGAGGAGAGAACAGCTAGGCCGCGAGGCAGCCGCAGTTACCGAACCCCAACAGTCCTACAGGGGGAGCTGGGCCTACTGGCACTACAGAACCAGCCTTGACTACCAGTTCACGCAGCCCACATAGGAAGCTCCTAAACTGGAGGCACCCTGGAGTTGGCTAACTCGACCGCCCCACGACGGGGCAAGCATAGGCGTCTCAGTGAAGTTGACACAACCCGGAAACAGCTGACGGTGCTGAAACCAGGCTTGGCACGAGGGAGTACCTGTGACAAGAACACTGCCGAGAACCAGCTGGCGGTGCTGGAACCCGGATGCGTTGCCCCAGTGTGCAAGAGCCAATGGCACGACCGAGGACCAGCTGACGGTGCTGGAACCCGGTTACTAAGCTGTAGGTGCCCGCGCTTAAAAGCACTACCAAGGACCGCCTGGCGTTGGCGGAACTCGGATACCCAGGAGGAGGCACCTAAGCCAAAGGCTCGGCCCGGAACCAGCTGACGGTGCTGGAACCAGGTGGTGGACCCCAAGGCCCACAGGAGAGGAGAGAACAGCTAGGCCGCGAGGCAGCCGCAGTTACCGAACCCCAACAGTCCTACAGGGGGAGCTGGGCCTACTGGCACTACAGAACCAGCCTTGACTACCAGTTCACGCAGCCCACATAGGAAGCTCCTAAACTGGAGGCACCCTGGAGTTGGCTAACTCGACCGCCCCACGACGGGGCAAGCATAGGCGTCTCAGTGAAGTTGACACAACCCGGAAACAGCTGACGGTGCTGAAACCAGGCTTGGCACGAGGGAGTACCTGTGACAAGAACACTGCCGAGAACCAGCTGGCGGTGCTGGAACCCGGATGCGTTGCCTTGCCTATTAAAGATTGTCTTCCTAGAGCCCCAACTAGCGGTGTTGGAGCAAAGGGTAAGCAGGGGGAGATGAGTGTAGGCCGAAGCCTGCACTGGAGGCAGCTTTGTGTCTGCGTTGCGTTTGCAGGACACTTTGCCGGCTACACACTGGGGGAACAGCTGGCGTTGCTGAACCCCACTAACACAATGGCGTGTGTTTTTATCTGTGCAGCTAGCACTTGCGGGCAAAAACTAGCGATGTTAGAGCCCGTGTTGAAGCAGGAGGAGGAGGAGAGGAGCAGAGTGTAGGCCGAAGCCTAGTTGAACCAATTTCAAAGGAAACCTTTAACCCCCCCCTCAGGTGTTACAAAGTACAAGAGACACACCTTGTGCAGTATTAATGCTGCACAAGTGAAAGGTTGCTCTATTAATTTGTCTACTTGCACACGCTGAATGAAAGACATACACAATTTACCCCATTCTACAGTCAAACTGTAGTGGATGCGTGACTTGGTTTTTTGATGAGACGCAGCACAGGTGTCCAAAATAACGCCTTGGTGCTTGGCGCAGCTTCCTGAGCGTTGTTATTTGCTGTACAGGAGTCTGCGCTCTTGTGTTATCCCTTGGCAATGCCCTGTTAGCGCTGCCCATCTTATGACCTCATTTCATGTTGGCCGGTGCGGTTAACGATGGCCATAAATCCCAGACCCACAGTGTCTTTTCATAAAGCCACACTGCGGTGCTGGGATTCGTGGCCTTGAGCAGTAAATATTTTGGCCGCTCACACACGTCCTTACACCTGCTTCAGACTGGGCGGCCTCTGCTGATCCCTTCTCGCATGCCGCGGCCATGAGGCTGCACAGTCTGAAGAAGGCGGAAGGAGATGAGTTAAGACAGGCGAAGATATGCACTGCTCGTGCCCATCAATCACACCCTCGCAGTCAAAATAATTAAGACAACGAGGAGCATTTTATTCAGGCAGGGCGGACGAACAGGCGCAAGTAGCCAACCAATGATGTCAGAAGACGGGAAGCGCTACCAAGGGGGGTGCTGCGTATCATTAGAAAGGAAAGTCACACCTCAGGGACAGTGGAATGGTCTCAAAGAGACACATTTTGTACGTGTTGAGTTCCACGTGGGCAAGGAGAAAACATCAGCCACCTTGTACAAATGCAGCAGTACTGCTGTACAAGGTGGCTGTTATACATAGAAACACCTGGGGGTGGGGGCCAGGCTCCCTTCAATTTCAGTTCATGTGCCTGCGTGGCGTTTGCAGGTCACGTTGCAAGCTGCACAGCAGGGGAACAGCTGGCGGTGCTGAACCCCACTAACACATTGGCTGGTGTTTTTCTCTGTGCAGCTAGCATGTCCGGGCAGAAACTGGCGTTGTTTGAGCCCAGGGTCAGCAGGAGGAGGAGAGGAGCAAAGTGTAGGCCGAAGCCTGCACTGGTGGCAGCTTTTGTTCTGTTGTGCCAGCGTGGCTTGTGCTGGACACGTTGCCGACTACACAGCAGGGGAACAGCTGGCGGTGCTGAACCCCACTAACACATTGGCTGGTGTTTTTCTCTGTGCAGCTAGCATTTCCGGGCAAAAACTAGCGGTGTTTGAGCCCAGGGTCAGCAGGAGGAGTAGAGGAGCAGAGTGTTGGCCAAAGCCTAGTTGAACCAATTTCAAAGGTTACCTTTAACCCCCCCCTCAGGTGTTGCAAGGTACAAGAGCCACACCTTGAACAGCATTAATGATGCACAAGTCAAAGGTTGCTCTATTTAATTTTGCTCCTTGCACACGCTGAATTAAACACGTACACTATTTAGCCCATTATACTGTCAAACAGTAGTGGAGGCGTGACTACTAGTCTTTTTAAGGAGACGCAGCACAGGTGTACAAATTTACACCTAGGTGCTGTGCGCAGATTCCTTACCGTTGTTATTTGCAGTACAGGAAACTGCGCTCTTGTGTTATCCCTTGGCAATACCCTGTTAGTGCAGGCCGTCTCATGACCTCATTTCATGTTGGCCGGTGCGGTTAACGATGGCCATAAATCCCAGACCCACAGTGGCTTTTCCTAAAGTCACACTGCGGTGCTGGGATTCGTGGCCTTGTGCAGTAAATATGTTCGCCGCTCACACATGTCCTTACACCTGCTTCAGACTGGGCGGCCTCAGCTGATCCCTTATCGCATGCCGCGGCCATGAGGCCGCACAGTCAGAAGAAGGCGGAAGGAGGGGAGTGAAAACAGGGGAACATATGCACTGCTCGTGCCCATCAATCACACCCTCGCAGTCAAAATATATGAGACAACGGGGGGCGTTGTGTCGGGCAGGGGGGACGCACAGGCACAGCCAGCCAACCAATGATGTCAGGAGACGGGCAGCGCTAACAATGGGGGTGCTGCGTGTCATTAAAAAGGAAAGTCACACCTCAGGGACATTGTAATGGTCTGTAATGAGACACATTTTGTACTTGTTGAGTTCCACGTGTGCAAGGAGAAAAAGTCAGCCACCTTGTACAAATGCAGCAGTACTGCTGTACAAGGTGGCTGTTATACATAGAAACACCTGGGGGGGTGGGGGGCAGGCTCCCTTCAATTTCAGTTCATGTGCCTGCGTGGCGTTTGCAGGTCACGTTGCAAGCTACACAGCAGGGGAACAGCTGGCGTTGCTGAACCCCACTGACACATTGACTGGTGTTTTTCTCTGTGCAGATTGCATGTCCGGGCAAAAACTAGCGGTGTTAGAGCCCAGGGTCAGCAGGAGGAGGAGGAGAGGAGCAAAGTGTAGGCCGAAGCCTGCACTGGTGGCAGCTTTTGGTCGGTTGTGCCAGCGTGGCTTGTGCTGGACACGATGCCGGCTACACAGCGGGGGAACAGCTGGCGGTGCTGAACCCCACTAACACATTGGCTGGTGTTTTTCTCTGTGCAGCTAGCATGTCCGGGCAGAAACTGGCGTTGTTTGAGCCCAGGGTCAGCAGGAGGAGGAGAGGAGCAAAGTGTAGGCCGAAGCCTGCACTGGTGGCAGCTTTTGTTCTGTTGTGCCAGCGTGGCTTGTGCTGGACACGTTGCCGACTACACAGCAGGGGAACAGCTGGCGGTGCTGAACCCCACTAACACATTGGCTGGTGTTTTTCTCTGTGCAGCTAGCATTTCCGGGCAAAAACTAGCGGTGTTTGAGCCCAGGGTCAGCAGGAGGAGTAGAGGAGCAGAGTGTAGGCCGAAGCCTAGTTGAACCAATTTCAAAGGTTACCTTTAACCCCCCCCTCAGGTGTTGCAAGGTACAAGAGCCACACCTTGTGCATCATTAATGCTGCACAAGTAAAAGGTTGCTCTATTTGTTTTGCTCCTTGCACACGCTGACTAAAACACGTACACTATTTAGCCCATTATACTGTCAAACAGTTGTGGAGGCGTGACTTGTCTTTTTAACGAGACGCAGCACAGGTGTCAAAATTTGCACCTAGGTACTGGGCGCAGATTCCTGAGCGTTGTTATTTGCTGTACAGGAGTCTGCGCTATTGTGATCCCTTGGCCATGCGCTGTGAGCGCTTCCTGTCTTCTGACCTCATTTCATGTCGGCCGTTGCGGTTAGCGATGGACATGAATCCCAGACCCACAGTGTGTTTTTAAAAAATCACACTGCGGTGCTGGGATTCGTGCCCTGGTGCACTAAATATGTTTGCCGCTCACACATGTCCTTACACCTGCTTCAGACTGGGCGGCCTCATCTGATCCCTTATCGCCTGCCGCGGCCATGAGGACACCCAGTCTGAAGAAGGCGGAAGGAGATGAGTGAACACAGGCAAACATATGCACTGCACATGCCCATCAATCACACCCTCGCTGTCCAAAAAAAATAAGACACCGAGGGCCGTTGTTTCGAGCAGGGGAGATGCACAGGCGCAGCCAGCTAACCAATGATGTCAAAAGACGGGCAGCGCTAACAAGGGTGGTGCTGCGTGTCATTACAAAGGAAAGTCACACCTCAGGGACATTGTAATGGTCTCTAATGAGACACATTTTGTACGTGTTGAGTTCCACGTGGGCAAGGAGAAAAAGTCAGCCACCTTGTACAAATGCAGCAGTACTGCTGTACAAGGTGGCTGATATACATAGAAACACCTGTGGGTGGGGGGCAGGCTCCCTTCAATTTCAGTTCATGTGCCTGCGTGGCGTTTGCAGGTCACGTTGCAAGCTACACAGCAGGGGAACAGCTGGCGTTGCTGAACCCCACTGACACATTGACTGGTGTTTTTCTCTGTACAGATTGCATGTCCGGGCAAAAACTAGCGGTGTTAGAGCCCAGGGTCAGCAGGAGGAGGAGGAGAGGAGCAAAGTGTAGGCCGAAGCCTGCACTGGTGGCAGCTTTTGGTCGGTTGTGCCAGCGTGGCTTGTGCTGGACACGATGCCGGCTACACAGCGGGGGAACAGCAGGCGGTGCTGAACCCCACTAACACATTGGCTGGTGTTTTTCTCTGTGCAGCTAGCATGTCCGGGCAGAAACTGGCGTTGTTTGAGCCCAGGGTCAGCAGGAGGAGGAGAGGAGCAAAGTGTAGGCCGAAGCCTGCACTGGTGGCAGCTTTTGTTCTGTTGTGCCAGCGTGGCTTGTGCTGGACACGTTGCCGACTACACAGCAGGGGAACAGCTGGCGGTGCTGAACCCCACTAACACATTGGCTGGTGTTTTTCTCTGTGCAGCTAGCATTTCCGGGCAAAAACTAGCGGTGTTTGAGCCCAGGGTCAGCAGGAGGAGTAGAGGAGCAGAGTGTAGGCCGAAGCCTAGTTGAACCAATTTCAAAGGTTACCTTTAACCCCCCCCTCAGGTGTTGCAAGGTACAAGAGCCACACCTTGTGCAGCATTAATGCTGCACAAGTAAAAGGTTGCTCTATTTGTTTTGCTCCTTGCACACGCTGACTAAAACACGTACACTATTTAGCCCATTATACTGTCAAACAGTTGTGGAGGCGTGACTTGTCTTTTTAACGAGACGCAGCACAGGTGTCAAAATTTGCACCTAGGTACTGGGCGCAGATTCCTGAGCGTTGTTATCTGCTGTACAGGAGTCTGCGCTATTGTGATCCCTTGGCCATGCGCTGTGAGCGCTTCCTGTCTTCTGACCTCATTTCATGTCGGCCGTTGCGGTTAGCGATGGACATGAATCCCAGACCCACAGTGTGTTTTCAAAAAATCACACTGCGTGGCTGGGATTCGTGGCCTTGTGCAGTAAATAGGTTTGCCGCTTACACATGTCCTTACACCTGCTCCAGACTGGGCGGCCTCAGCTGATCCCTTATCGCCTACCACGGCCAGGAGGCCGCACAGTCTGAAGAAGGCGGAAGGAGATGAGTTAAGACAGGCGAACATATGCACTGCTCGTGCCCATAAACCACACCCTCGCTGACAAAATAAATATGACAACGAGGGGCGTTGTTTCTAGCAGGGCGGATGCACAGGCGCAGCTAGCTAACCATGATGACAAAAGACGGGAAACGCTACCAAGGGGGGTGCTGCGTATCATTACAAAGGAAAGTCACACCTCAGGGACAGTGGAATGGTCTCAATGAGACACATTTTGTACGTGTTGAGTTCCACGTGGGCAAGGAGAAAAAGTCAGCCACCTTGTACAAATGCAGCAGTACTGCTGTACTAGGTGGCTGTTATACATAGAAACACCTGGGGGGGTGGGGCCAGGTTCCCTTTTAATTTCAGTTCCTGTGCCTGCATGGCGTTTGCAGGTCACGTTGCCGGCTACACAGCAGGGGAACAGCTGGCGTTGCTGAACCCCACTAACACATTGGCTGGTGTTTTTCTCTGTGCAGCTAGCACTTCCGGGCAAAAACTAGCGGTGTTTGAGCCCAGGGTCAGCAGGAGGAGGAGAGGAGCAGAGTGTAGGCCGAAGCCTGCACTGGTGGCAGCTTTTGTTCTGTTGTGCCAGCGTGGCTTGTGCTGGACACGTTGCCGACTACACAGCAGGGGAACAGCTGGCGGTGCTGAACCCCACTGACACATCACCTAGTGTTTTTTTCTGTGTAGACAACACTTCCAGGTGGCAACTGACAGTGTTGAAACCCAGGGAATCAAAGAGGAGCAGAGTGTAGGCCGAAGCCTGCAGTGGAGCAAGTTGAAAGGGAACCTTTAACCCCCCCCCCCAGGCATTTGTTGCTGAAAGAGCCATCTTGTACAGCAGTAATACTGCACATGGAAAATGGTGGCTCCGAAAATTATGCTCCTTGCAAACGCTGAAGTACACACTCATATAATGTGTCCCCTCACACCGTCAAACCATCCCGGAAGTGGGACTTTCCTTTGTAATGTGACACAGCACAGCCGTCATTCCAACCCCCTTGGTGCCGGGCACCACCTCCTCAACGTTGTTTGGTTCTGTCACGGAGCCCGCACTGTAATGTTATCCCTTGGCCATGCACAGTTAGCGGTGCCCGTCTTCTGACATCATGTAGGTGTCAGGCTGGCAGTGCCTGTGCGTCCAAGCTGCCCGAGATCCAACCTTGCAGTGTCATCTAATGTAGTCCCACTGCGGGCCAGGGATCCATGGGCATGCGCAGTGCATATCATCGCCTCTCACTCACCTCCTTCCTGCTTCTTCAGACTGTGCGGCGTCACGGCCGTGGCATGCTATTAGGGATCAGCTGACGCCGCCTAGTCTGAAGAAGCGTGAAGAAGGGGAGTGAGAGGCTAGTATATGCACTGCGCATGGCCATGGATACCAGGCCCACTGTGGGATCACATTAGACGACACTGCGAGGTGTGATTTCGGGCAGCGTGGACGCACAGGCGCAGCCAGGACGACAACAAATGATGTCAGAGGACGGGCAGCGCAAACTGTGCATGGCCAAGGGATAACATAACAGCGCAGGGTCCATGACGGAATCAAACAACGCTAAGGAGGCAGCGCACGGTGCCAAGGGGGTAGCAATGACGGCTGTGCTGCGTCACATTACAAAGGAAAGTCCCACCTCCGGGACGGTTGGACGGTGTGAGGGGACACATTACATGAGTGTGTAGTTCAGCGTTTGCAAGGAGCATAATTTCAAGAGCGACCTTTCCCTTGTGCAGTATTAGTGCTGCACATGGTGGCTCTTTCAGTAACAAACGCCTAGGGGGGGGGGGGGACAGGTCCCCTTACATTTTAGTTGTGCCAGCGTGGCGGTCGCATGACACGTTGCCGGATACACAGCTGGGGATCAGCTGACGTTACTGAACCCCAATAACAGAGGAGCGACTGTTGACTGTGCACACAGCACTTCCAGGCACCAACTGGCGGTGTTAGAGCCCAGGGACAGCAGGAGGAGCAGATTGGAGGTATTGCCGCACACACAGCTGGGGATCAGCTGACGTTACTGAACCCCAATAACAGAGGAGCGACTGTTGACTGTGCACACAGCACTTCCAGGCACCAACTGGCGGTGTTAGAGCCCAGGGACAGCAGGAGGAGCAGATTGGAGGTATTGCCGCACACACAGCTGGGGATCAGCTGACGTTACTGAACCCCAATAACAGAGGAGCGACTGTTGACTGTGCACACAGCACTTCCAGGCACCAACTGGCGGTGTTAGAGCCCAGGGACAGCAGGAGGAGCAGAGGAACAGAGTGTAGGCCGAAGCCTGATTGGAGCAAGTTGAAAGGAAACCTTTAACCCCCCCCCCCAAGACGTTTGTAGCTGAAAGAGCCATGTTGTGCAGCACTAAGGATGCAAAAGGAAAAGGTTGCTCTTTTAATTATGCTCCTTGCAAACACCGAAGTAAACACTAAAAATGTGTCCCTTTATACCGTTAAACCGTTCCGGAGGTGCGAATTTCCTTCGTAATGGGACACAGCACAGCTGTCATTCCTATCCCCTTGATGCCGTGCGCTGCCTCCTCAGCGTTGTTTTAAGCTGCCACGGAGCCTGCGCTGTTCTGTTAGCCCTTGGCCATGCCCAATTAGCGCTGCCTGTCTTCTGACATAATTTGGTGTCAGGCTGTCAGTGCCTGTGCGTCCACGCTGCTCCAGATCCCACCTCGCAGTCTCATCTAACGTAATCCCACTGCGGGCCTTGGAACCATGGGCATGCACAGTGCATAACCTCGACTCTCACTCCCCTCCTTCCCTCTTCTTCAGACTGTGCGGTGTCACGGCCGTGGCATGCTAGGGATCAGCTGACGGCGCACAGTCTAAAGAAGGCGGAGGGAAATGAGCGAGAGCCCGAGGGGAAGATATGCACTGCGCATGCCCATGGATCCCAGGCCCGCAGTGTGACTCAATCAGAAGACACTGCGAGGCGGGATCTCGGGCACCGCGGCCGCACAGGCGCAGCCAGCCTGACACCAAATTATGTCAGAAGACAGGCAGCGCAAATAGGGCATGCCCAAGGGATAACAGAACAGCGCAGGCTCCGTGACAGCTTAAAACAACGCTGAGGAGGCAGCGCATGGCACCAAGGGGGTAGGAATGACGGCTGTGCTGCGTCACATTACGAAGGAAAGTCCCAGCTCCGGGACGGTATAACGGTATCAGTGAACACATTTTATAAGTGTTAAGTTCTGCGTGTGCAAAGAGCTAAAAAAAAAGAGCTACCTTTTCCTTGCGCAGCATTACTGCTGCACAAGATGGCTCTTTCAGTAACAAACGACGGGGGGGGGGGGGGAGAGGTTCCCTTACATTTAGGTTGTTGTGCCAGCGTGGCGGTCGCAGGACACATTGCCGGCTACACAGCTGGGGATCAGCTGACGTTACTGAAACCCAATAACACTGGGTCGTATGTTTTTACTGTGCAGCCTGCACTTCTGAGCCGCAACTGGCGGTGTTGGAGCCCAGGAATAGCAGTTCAGGTGGTAGAAAGATGAACACAGCAGGAGACCTGGATGACACCCAATTACTTAATCAGGCAGAGGAGTGGCAAATTCCTGCGAGATCCAGGCCTGGTTCATTTTCAGGAAAGTAAGCCGGTCAACGTTATCGGAGGATAGTCGCATGCGACGGTCTGTTAGTACACCACCTGCGGCACTAAAGACACGTTCCGATAAGACACTAGCCGCAGGGCAAGCCAGCACCTCCAATGCATACTGGCTTAGCTCTGGCCATGTATCCAGCTTAGAGACCCAAAACTTGAACGGGGAAGAGCCGTCTGGGAGTACAGTAAGAGGGCAAGCCATGTAGTCTGTCACCATCTGACGGAACCGTTGCCTCCTGCTGACTGGAGCCGCCGGTGATGGTGTAGACATTTGGGGCGGGCACACAAAAGTGTGCCAGAGTTGTGCCATACTGGGCTTGCCTTGGGCAGAGGCACTGCTTCTGCTCCCTCTTTGGGCAGAGCCTCCCCCACTGCCTCGACGCACTGAGCTGCTTTGTAAAGCACTAGCAGCACTCCTCTCAGTTGGACAGGAGAAGATGATGGAATTCACCAGTGTGTCGTGGTACTCCCGCAATTTACGCTCCCGGGTAACGCAGGGATGAGGTTTTGGACGTTGTCCCGGTAGCGAGGATCGAGGAGGGTGAACACCCAATAATCAGGCATGTTGAGAATGTGGTCGATGCGGCGGTCGTTTCTCAGGCACTGCAGCATGAAATCCACCATGTGCTGCAGAGTGCCAACCGGCCCAGAAACGCTGTCCCCTGCTTGAGACATGATCTCTGCCCGCTCGTCATCACCCCACCCTCGCTGTACACACTGACCACTGGACAATTGTGTCGCTCCCTCCTCTGGACGGAGCTCTTCCTCCTCCATTGACTCCTCCTCATCCTCCTCACAAATTGGCCCCTGCATACCCCTTTGTGAGGAACCACGTGGCGCTGACTCTCCAGAAGCTGATGGAAAAGGTGACTCCTCATCCTCCACCTCTTCCACCACATCATCCCTTAACCCTTGCAAAGTTTGCTGAAGCAGGCAGATAAGGGGGACAGTCATGCTGACTAGTGCATCATCTGCACTTGCCATCCGCGTGGAATAATCAAAAGGACGCAAAACCTGGCAGACGTCCTTCATAGTGGCCCACTCTGTGGTTGTGAAGTCTGATCGGCGCTGACTGCGACTTCTTTGCGCCTGATGCAGCTGGTACTCCATAACTGCTTGCTGCTGCTCACACAACCGCTCCAACATATGTAACGTGGAATTCCACCGGGTAGGTAGGTCACATATGATGCGGTGTTCCGGAAGGCGGAATCGGCGCTGCAGAGCAGCAATGCGGGATCTGGCCAAGCTGGAACGCCGCAAGTGAGCACACTCTAGGCGGACCTTGTGCAGCAGGGCATCAAGATCCGGATAGTCCCTCAGAAAACTCTGCACAACCAAATTGAGCACATGTGCCAGACATGGGATGTGAGTGAGGTTGCCAAGGGCCAAAGCTGCCACCAGATTTCGGCCATTGTCACACACTACCATGCCTGGCTGGAGATTCGCTGGCAGTAACCACACATCGCTCTCCTGCTTTATGGCATTCCAGAGCTCCTGAGCTGTGTGGCTTCGATGCCCCAATGAAACTAGTTTCAAGACGGCCTGCTGACGTTTGGCCACGGCTGTGCTCATGTCGGTCATAGGTAAACGTTCACGGGTCCATGTGGGGGTGGACTGTGACGGATCCTGCAGAGAGGAATCAGAGGAACTGGTGTAAGAGGAGGAGTCGATGCGTACAGACTGGATTCCAGCAATCCTTGGAGTGGGCAGGACACGTCCTGCGCCACTCGCACGATCTGTACCTGGCTCAACAACATTAACCCAATGGGCAGTGAGGGAAACATATCGCCCCTGTCCATGCTGACTGGTCCACGCATCGGTGGTGAGGTGGACCTTGCTACTGACGGCGTTCAGTAGCGCATGTTTTATGTTTGCCTCAACATGCCTGTGCAGGGCAGGGACAGCCTGCCTGCTGAAGTAAAAGCGGCTGGGCACCTTGTACTGTGGGACTGCCAATGCCATCAAGTCACGGAAGCTGTCAGTCTCCACCAGCCTGAACGAGAGCATTTCCAGGGACAACAGTTTGGCAATGCCTGCATTCAGAGCCTGTGCTCGGGGGTGGTTGGCCGAGAATGCCCGCCTTTTCTCCCATGCCTGTACTACCGATGGCTGTAGAGTAGACTGGGAGTGTGAGGATGACTGGGAAGGTGGTGCTGTGGGTGGAATTACACAAGGTCTCTGGGAGGAAGCCAAACCAGCTGTGCGTGAGCTGGAGGAAGAGGCAACACGAGCTGAAGAGGTGGTAGCTGCCGCTGTTGGTTGGCCTACATCTTCAGTGTGTTTCTGTAACTCCACCGCGTGCCTGGTCCGCACATGTTTCCACATATTTGTGGTATTGAGGTTGCTGACATTTTTCCCTCTTTTTACTTTATGATGACACAGCTTGCATTTGACAAAACAAATGTCATCTGCAACTGTGTCAAAAAAGGACCAGGCACTGCAAGTCTTGGGAGCGCCCTTTTTGGCTTTGGAAAGAGACAGGCTCCTAACGGGTGCCAAAGTGGAGGCTACAGGCTCCGCAGTCTTCCCCCTCCCTCTCCCTCTTTGGCCCGTAAGAGGAAGCTCTTCCTCTGAGCTGCTCCCACCACCTTCCTGTTCCTCACGCCACGATGGGTCAAGGACCTCATCATCTCCACTACCCTCTGCCACCAACTGCTCCTCCTGGGTAGTCTCAGCAGCACAGTACGCACGAGAAAGCGGCACCTGAGTTTCATCATCAGATGCGTACTGCGCTGTGGTCACCGGAGGCACTGGCCCACCTGCCTCTTCAGAGTCAGAGAGAAAAAGGTGTTGGGCATCACTGCACACTGCCTCTTCTTCCATTTCTCCAATGCTGCTTGGCTGGCCCCCTGTTTCCAAGCCAAGAGATTCAGAGAACAGAAGTAGAGACGGCTCCTGTCCTGGGCTCTCTGACTGCCTGGCCAATTTGGCAGGTGGTGAAGAGACAGATGGCTGCTCTCCAGTGCTCTGTGCCTGAGAGGATGTGGCACTAACTGAAGTCGATGCCGAGGCGTTAGCTGCCATCCACCCGACAACGGCTTCAATTTGGTCTTCACGCAGCAGCGGTGCACGGCGCTCTCCGACAAAGCTGCGCATGAAGGACTGTTCCCTGCTGAAACTGAGTGACGACGAGTCACCGGCGCCCGCAGCAGGCACAGAATCACCACGTCCTCTCCCTGCTCCTCTCCCTGCTCCGCGCCCACGCCCACGTGCCTTACTCCCTGCCCTCTTCATCTTGGTTGACAGATAAAGATAAGCAGAAAAGTACTAAGGCCTTAGTGTGCTTATTCCTGTAATGCTCCTCCTAACAGGTGTAAGAAACACTAATGTTGTAAATTGTGGACTAAACTTTATTATTTTTCAAATGTGGCCTACACAAGTGTAAGTTGTGTTTGGTGAACTTAACCTTTTTTTTGGTGCAGATCGGGCTACAGAGCTAGTTTAAATCACACGGAGACCGTGCAGACAGCCGTAAACGGCGCTGCAAGGCCAAGAAACCCTCCTCTAGGTTATCCTATATAGTGTTTTTCCACTATTTAGCTGGATACAAGTGGAAAGACACTAATAGGAATTTTTTTTTTCAAATTTTAAACTGGCTGCACTATTTGAAAAAAAGGAAATTGTTTTTCAAGGTATGAGGCAGTAACGCACCCTGAGCTGAATCCAACCGGCTATGGCTGCACACAGACTACAGGGCGAGCTGCGCTCACACAGAGACCGTGCAGACAGCCGTAAACGGCGCTGCAAGGCCCCCAAAAAAACCTCTAGGTTATCCTATGTAGTGTTTTTCCACAATTGAGCTGGAGACTGGTGGAAAGACACTAATAGGAATTTTTTTTTTTTTCAAATTTTAAACAGGCTGCACTATTTGAAAAAAAGGAAAATTTTTCTCAAGGTATGAGCCAGTAACGAACCCTGAGCTGAATCCAACCGGCTATGGCTGCACACAGACTACAGGGCGAGCTGGGCTCACACGGAGACCGTGCAGACAGCCGTAAACGGCGCTGCAAGGCCAAAAAACCCTCCTCTAGGTTATCCTATATAGTGTTTTTCCACTATTTAGCTGGATACGAGTGGAAAGACACTAATAGGAATTTTTTTTTTCAAATTTTAAACAGGCTGCACTATTTGAAAAAAAGGAAAATTTTTCTCAAGGTATGAGCCAGTAACGAACCCTGAGCTGAATCCAACCGGCTATGGCTGCACACAGACTACAGGGCGAGCTGGGCTCACACGGAGACCGTGCAGACAGCCGTAAACGGCGCTGCAAGGCCCAAAAACCCCCCTCTAGGTTATCCTATGTAGTGTTTTTCCACAATAGAGCTGGAGACTGGTGGAAAAACACTAATAGGAAATTTGAGAAAAAATGTGCAGCAGGCTGCACTAAGAGCAAAAAAGAACAACTGTGTGAGGCAGTGTGAACCCCCCCTGAGCTGAATACAACCGGGTATATGGCTGCACACAGACTACAGAGTGAGCTGCACACACACACACACACACACAGAGACCTTGCAGAACGCTGTTAAAACAGCGCTGCAAGGCAAGAGCAAGGTGAACAGTGAAGAACACACAGCGTTTTGCTAAATTAGCCTTTGGAAAGGAAAATAAAGCAATTAGCTAGCTCAACTGGCCCTCAGTTAGAACACAGCGTCCTGTCCCTAACTGAAATCACAGCAGAGTGAGCGCAAAATGGCGGCAGCGCTTTTTTATAGTGCAGAGTGACATCATTTCAGCAGCCAATCCAAGCCTTGCCAGTACTTACATGCCCACCATGCTAAACAGGATGTGCCCACACTTTCATTCATTCCTCATTGGCTGCTGCGTTCAATTTGAATTCTGGGAACTTCCGATTCCGGTATCCGATACGCGGGAAGTATCGGAATTCAGTATCGGAATTCCGATACCGCAAATATCGGCCGATACCCGATACTTGCGGTATCGGAATGCTCAACACTAGCTGTAAGCCATAATCATCAACATTAACAGAAATAAACACTTGAAATACATCACTCTATTTGTAATGACTCTATATAATATGAGTTTCACTTTTTGTATTGAAGAACTGAGATAAATTAACTTTTTGATGATATTCTAATTTTGTGAGAAGCTCCTGTAGATATGGGATAGATAGATAGATAGATAGATAGATAGATAGATGATGTATAATAGCTAGAGAGACAGATAGATAGTTAGATAGATAGATAATATATAGATAATAGAAAGATAAATGATAGCGATAGATAGATAGATAGATAGATAGATAGATAGATAGATAGATAGATACAGAGATAAATAGATGTGTAAGACGAGTCATGTAGGCCTTACATTAGGATTATCAGACTATTACACGGCCCTCCTTCCATGTTGTAAGACATTGCAGTAACGTAATATAGGAAGGTAGTGGCTCGTACAGTGAAGCAGAGAAGAGGCAGGCTCTTCATCCTTGGGGGATACTGCTTGCCAGGCTTCCAGCTTCTGAGTGCGCTGCGTGGGTGTATGTGCTACAAGTTTAATATGGTAGATGCTCATTAAAAGATGACAGCAGAAAATCTTGTCCAGCTCTGTCTCTTCACTGCAGGATTTTTTCTAAGACGGTGTTCTTCATTTTAATAAATACAGCAGCGCTATGGACTGTAAAGCAAGTCTTGCAGGCGACAGACTAATCATTTGTGGTTTTTAACTCCTTACAATAGAGAATATTTTAATAAAACAGAATATCTAATGTTCCATTAATAGGGACAAAGTCTTAGCCTGGTATATTAACTACTGACTAATTCATGGCATCTAGGTCCAGGTCGTATGCTAAAAAATGTATTTCAAACCCCTTTAATGCATATAATAAAAAACCCTGAAATCTAAGGGGAAGGAGATCGAGTCTTGCTGAGTTCTTCAGCAATGTCCCTCATTAGGCATGGATGCTTTGTTCGTTCTTTATGCAGCATTGATAGTGTGGTCCCTGATGCATTGTAATTCTCAAAATTTCAGTGCCTGTGTTCTTTCTAGGGAGTGCTTCCCAGATTCACTTGCTGTATACCCCTATCAATCTCAGTGTAGAGTTTGGAAAGCAAGTGAATACAGAATGCACCAAGTAGGAGAGGAAGCAGCCACCGGAATATTGAACCACACCGCGGCCAAGACAAGACCTATGGTGTAAAATAGTCCCTTGATACCTAAAGAAAAATATTGCAGAGGTGGCTAATATATCTGTTACTTGAAACAAAGATTCAGTTTGCTGTCTTCGCCCTTCATATACATTCCCTAGAATTACCAAGAATTGGTGTAGGAAGGAGGGGTTTGGGTTCCTGCAGAACTGGGCCGACTTCTCAGTTGGCTACAGGCTCTACACTAGGGACGGGTTGCACCTCAATGGGGAAGGTGCAGCTGTGCTGGGGGAGAAAATGGCTAGAAAGTAGGAGGAGTGTTTAACCAAGGAATGGGGGGGAGTTGGAGGAGTGTTTAAACTAAGGAATGGGGATGAAGGTATGTATATGAAGGGAATGTCATAGACTGCGAGAAAGAGAACTATGATGCCATGGACTATAGCCCCCAACCTGGACCTGCCCCATCCACCTCCCCTATGCCATGGACTATAGCCCCCACAATGGACCTGCCCCATCCACCTCCCCTATGCCATGGACTATAGCCCCCAACCTGAACCTGCCCCATCCACCTCCCTTATGCCATGGACTATAGCCCCCAACCTGGATCTGCCCCATCCACCTCCCCTATGCCATGGACTATAGCCCCCAACCTGGATTTGCCCCATCCACCTCCCCCCACAGCTCCTACCCAACATCCCCTCAGTCCCTATCCCTATTGCCTCTATACACTTGCTTTGGCAAAACTGATGTGTATTTGGTCCTGCCAATAAAGCTTCTTTGAATCTTGAATCTACATTCCCTGGCAAAGGCAGTGTGGCTTGTAAGCACCCAAGGCAAGTCCTCTACCGGCTTTATCCTATCTCTCCAACCTACTCAGCAGGGTGTGTTCTGAACACTTCTGGATTTTCGATTGTAACCAAAATGGTTCCATTTTATAATTTAATTATTAGAACTGGTCTTTTGAGAGCCATCAGCAGAATACAGGTTGCAGATAAATCACACTTCCTAACTCTTCAGGACCTCCAACGTGGTATTTTCCTAAATACTGCCTGTACCACGTGCCACGCCAGAGAGGCAACGGGAGATTAGGGAGGTTAATAAGTGGCTCAAGAATTGGTGTAGGAAGGAGGGGTTTGGGTTCCTGCAGAACTGGGCCGACTTCTCAGTTGGCTACAGGCTCTACACTAGGGACGGGTTGCACCTCAATGGGGAAGGTGCAGCTGTGCTGGGGGAGAAAATGGCTAGAAAGTTGGAGGAGTGTTTAACCAAGGAATGGGGGGGAGTTGGAGGAGTGTTTAAACTAAGGAATGGGGGGGAAGGTATTCATTTTATAGGAGGGGAAGATAGTGGAGACAGAGACCTGGGCACAAATAAGGAAGATGGGGGTGGCGGTGACATGGGGAGTGGGGTTAGATCAATTAATAATTTAAGAAAGAATAGAGGTGCAGCGAGATACATAAAATGTATGTAAACTAATGCCAGAAGCCTTGCCAACAAAATTGACGAATTAGAATTAATGGTGTTGGAGCATAATTATGACATGGTGGGGATATCTGAAACATGGCTGGATGAGAGCTATGACTGGGCTGTTAACTTGCAGGGTTATAGTCTGTTCAGAAATGACCGAACGGATAAGCGAGGGGGAGGTGTGTGTCTATATGTAAAATCATCCTTAAAACCCATCCTGCGTGATAATATAGGTGAATCTAATGAAAATGTGGAGTCCCTGTGGGTGGAGATAAGGGGAGGGGGAAAAATAATAAATTACTGATAGGGGTTTGTTATAAGTCTCCAAAAATAATGGAAGCAATGGAGAATATCCTCGTAAAGCAAATTGATGAAGCTGCGACTTAAGGAGAAGTCATTATTATGGGGGACTTCAACTACCCTGAAATAGATTGGGGAACAGAAACCTGCAGTTCCAGCAAAGGTAATCGGTTTTTGACAACTATGAGAGACAATTACCTTTCACAACTGGTTCAGGACCCAACAAGAAGGGGGGCACTGCTAGACCTAATATTAACCAACAGGCCAGACCGCATATCAAATATAAGGGTTGGGGGTCACTTGGGAAATAGCGATCACAAAATAATAAGTTTTCATGTATCCTTTAATAAGATGTGTAATAGAGGGGTTACAAGGACACTAAACTTCAGGAGGGCAAATTTCCAGCGGATGAGAGATGATCTTGGGGCAATTAACTGGGACGACATCCTGAGACATAAAAATACACAAAGAAAATGGGAGACATTTATTAGCATCCTGGATAGGACCTGTGCACAGTATATACCGTATGGGAATAAACATGCTAGGAATAGGAGGAAACCAATATGGCTAAATAGAGCTGTAAGGGGCGCAATAAGTAACAAAAAGAAAGCATTTAGAGAATTAAAGGAAGTGGGCAGTGATGAGGCATTAAATAAATACAGAAAATTAAATAAAGTCTGTAAAAAGCAAATCAAGGCAGCAAAGAATGAGACAGAGAGACTCATTGCCACAGAGAGTAAAAATAATCCCAAAATATTCTTTAACTACGTAAATAGTAAGAAACTAAAAAATGATAGTGTTAGTCCCCTTAAAAATAGTCTGGGTGAAATGGTGGATGAGGATGAGGAAAAAGCCAATATGCTAAATGACTTTTTTTCATCAGTATTTACACAAGAAAATCCCATGGCAGACAATATGATCAGTGATAACAAAAATTCCCCATTAAGTGTCACCTTCTTAACCCAGCAGGAAGTACGGTGGTGTCTAAAAATCACTAAAATTGTCAAACCTCCGGGCTCGGATGGGATATACCCCCGAGTACTGCAGGAATTAAGTACAGTCATTGATAGACCATTATTTTTAATCTTTAAAGAGTCCATAATAACAGGGTCTGTGCCACAGGACTGGCGTATAGCAAATGTGGTGCCAATATTCAAAAAGGGGACAAAAACTGAACTCAGTAACTATAGGCCAGTAAGCTTAACCTCTTCTGTGGGTAAAATCCTGGAGGGCATTCTAAGAGATGCTATGCTGGAGTATCTGAAGAGGAATAACCTCATGACCCAATACAAACATGGGTTTACTATGGACCGTTCCTGTCAGACTAATCTGATCAATTTCTATGAAGAGGTAAGTTCCGGACTGGACTAAGGGAACCCAGTGGACGTAGTGTATATGGACTTTTCAAAAGCTTTTGATATGGTCCCACACAAAAGGTTGATACATAAAATGAGAATAATGGGGATAGGGGATGTAACGGGGTCTAACAAGCTGGGGTACCTCTTTCAGTACCACTCCGTGTTTCAGGAGGTCCACTCTGCTTTTGCTGGATTCTGAATGAAGGACGCTGGCTGGAATTCCTTGGTTACGTGAGAGCATATAAAAGCTGACTGCTACCCCATGTATTTCCAGTCTAAAAGAACTCACTTTATTTACAGCACACAGAATATATAACACAGATACACAGGGCAGGCCAATAGAAAAAGCAGGCCAGACATACATTACAATAGCCGCAGGGGGCTGGAGCCTGCTGATATTTACTGGGGGAATTACAAAGGTGGGGGAGGACAGAAGGGGGATATCTTGTCCTCTCTGCCCAGGGGCGCAGCCTGTGGACTGATGCATTTCACATGGAACCTATTATACATAATATATACTGCATAACATATTCTTGGTGCTGGGGGTTCTGTAACACGGCTCCCCTTTTCAGCGACGCGATCGGCATACACAGTCTGATCCTTAACGGATCGGTTTGGGGATGACCGAAGTTTATGGGGTTGGTACAAGTTCCGTTTGTCGACTTAGTCCATCGGCATTACCGTTTTGTTTGCCGGGTCTGTAGTGGATGGTAAGTCCAGAGGTTGTAGCGCTAAACTCCACCGCAGTAATCTGGCATTGTCTCCGGAGACCCGATTAAGCCAGACTAGGGGATTATGGTCCGTTAGGAGGGAAAACTGTCGTCCATACAAATATGGTTGTAACTTTTTGAGTGCCCATACTATTGCCAGGCACTCTTTCTCGATGGCCGCATAGCTCACTTCACGGGGCAGTAGTTTCCGACTCAGGTAAGCTACCGGGTGCTCTTGGCCATCCGGCCCGACTTGGCTTAGTACTGCCCCCAATCCAAACATAGAAGCATCTATGTGAACAAGGAAACGTTTAGTTGGATCGGGGGCGGCCAATACAGGGGTTGGTGAGGGCGTCCTTTAGCTGGCGGAAGGCTTCCTCACTCACTCTGGGGTCCAGGTTACCTGGCGGGGTTGGTTCTTATGGGTCAGATCAGTGAGGGGCTTGGCCACGCTGCTGTAATTGGGAACGAATTTCCTGTAATGCCCTGCTGTCCCTAGAAACGCCATGACCTGGGTTTTAGTGCGTGGGGTGGGCCATTTGGCTATGGCCTCAATCTTGGCTGGTTCTGGTCTCTGTTTCCCACTTCCCACCCAATGCCCTAAATACTGAACCTCTGCTTTGCCCACGTGACACTTGTTTGGGTTCAGGGTGATTCCGGCCTTGTGGATCCTGTCTAATACTGTCTCTAGGTGACTTAGATGCTCTTCCCATGTCGCGCTGTAGATGGCGATGTCATCCAGGTAGGCACACGCATAGTTCTGGAGACCATCCAGAAGCCGGTCAGCCAGCCTCTGGAAGGTCGCCGGGGCAGTCTTCATTCCGAATGGCATAACTCGAAACTGGAATAAGCCAAACGGGGTGATAAATGCCGACCTGGGAATAGCATCAGGACTAAGGGGAATCTGCCAGTAGCCTTTGCATAGATCGATGGTGGTCAAATACTTTGCCCCTGCCAGCCGGTCTAACAAGTCATCCACATGCGGCATGGGATACGCATCCGTCACTGTTTTCTCATTGAGCTTACGATAGTCTACACAAAACCGTGTACTCCCATCCTTCTTGGGCACTAACACTACAGGGGATGCCCAGGGACTATCTGACTCTTTAATAACCCCTAAACGCAACATCTCTTGTATCTCTTGTCGCATCCCTTCTCGTACAGACTCAGGGACGCGGAAGGGGGGTTGTCGCAGGGGGGTCTAATTCTGGGTCTCAACCTTGTGTTGTGCCAGGTGAGTGTACCTGGGTTTCCCCAAAAACATCCTCTGTCGCTGCCTCAACAACTCCTCCGCCTGCTGTCTCTCCCGGGGACCTAAGTCTTCACCCCAGTGTACCTGGTCCCATGTTTTAGACTGAGTCCTCTCCCCTAAGACATCAGGCAAGGGAAGTCCGGCTAAATCCTCTGCTTTATTTACTGCACACAGAATATATAACACAGATACACAGGGCAGGCCAATAGAAAAAGCAGGCCAGACATACATTACAATAGCCGCAGGGGGCCGGAGCCTGCTGATATTTACTGGGGGAATTACAAAGGTGGGGGAGGACAGAAGGGGGATATCTTGTTCTCTCTGCCCAGGGGCGCAGCCTGTGGACTGATGCATTTCACATGGAACCTATTATACATAATATATACTGCATAACATATTCTTTGTGCTGGGGGTTCTGTAACAGGGGAAAATATGTGTAAGTGGGTTAAGAGCTGGCTCAGGGATAGGAAACAAAGGGGGGTTATTAATGGAGCACACTCGGACTGGGTCGCGTTTAGCAGTGGGGTACAACAGGGGACAGTATTGGGCCCTCTTCTTTTTCACATATTTATTAATGATCTTGTAGGGGGCATACAGAGTGGAATTTCAATATTTGCAGATGACACTAAACTCTGCAGGGTAATCAATACAGAGGAGGACAATTTTATATTACAGGATGATTTATGTAAACTAGAAGCTTGGGCTGATAAATGGCAAATGAGCTTTAATGGGGATAAATTTAAGGTCATGCACTTGGGTAGAAGAATAAGATGTGTAACTATGTGCTTAATTCTAAAACTCTGGGCAAAACCGTCAATGAAAAAGACCTGGGAGTATGGGTGGATGACAAACTCACATTTAGTGGCCAGTGTCAGGCAGCTACTACAAAGGCAAATAAAATAATGGGATGCATTAAAAGAGGCATAGATGCTCATGAGGAGAACATAATTTTACCTCTATACAAGTTACTAGTTCGACCACATTTAGAATACTGTGCACAGTTCTGGTCTCCGGTGTATAAGAAAGACATAGCTGAAGTAGAGCGGGTGCAGGGAAGAGCGACCAAGGTTATTAGAGGACTGGGGGGTCTGCAATACCAAGACAGGTTATTACACTTGGGGCTATTTAATTTGGAAAAACAAAGGCTAAGGGGTGATCTTATGTTAATGTATAAATATATGAGGGGACAGTACAAAGACCTTTCTGATGATCTTTTTAGTCATAGACCTGGGACAGGGACAGGGGGGCATCCTCTACGTCTGGAGGAAAGAAGGTTTAAGCATAATAACAGACGTGGATTCTTTACTGTAAGAGCAGTGAGACTATGGAACTCTCTGCCATATGATGTTGTAATGAGTGATTCATTACTTAAATTTAAGAGGGGACTGGATGCCTTTCTTGAAAAGTATAATGTTACAGGGTATATATACTAGATTCCTTGTTAGGGTGTTGATGCAGGGAACTAGTCTGATTGCCGTATGTGGAGTCGGGAAGGAATTTTTTCCCCAGTGTGGAGCTTTCTCTGCCACATGGGTTTTTTTTTTCCTTCCTCTGGATCAACATGTTAGGGCATGTTAGGTTAGGCTATGGGTTGAACTAGATGGACTTAAAGTCTTCCTTCAACCTTAATAACTATGAATCTAATAACTATGAATCTATGAATCTGGAAAAATGGGATACCACCTTAGATTTCAAGAAGAGTCAGTGAATCTTCTGGGTCCCACTTGAAACCTTTCTGATATAAACAGTTCTAGAAGGTTTATTTGGTCCTGGTTCTTGAGATACAGAATGGGCATGGAGTGTGCAGAGAATGGGTACTGAGGCCTGTGAAAAGAGATGTGACCAGGGTCAAAATTTCCACGGACTACCAGGTACACTGCAAGACTAAGCCTCACTTAGATGCCAAATTCCAAAAGTTGGCAAGCTGAACACTATAAATACCATGACCTTGGCCATACATAGTTCAAGATGATGACTATATGTGGTCAAAATGATGGAAGATGATTGGACCTACTTTGTGCTAATGATGGTGTAAGAACCAAGCGATACTGTAGAAAGCATTTGTATTATTATTATTTATTTATATAGCACCATTAATTATTATTGACCCACAGTCAATTTGTTGACTGTTATTATTATCATTAAGTATTATTGACCCACAGTCGTCATTGTTATGGCTCGCTCACACTTGCGAATTAATTGGACAAATGCAATCTGATAAAAAATCGGATTGCAATTGGTTTATTGTTAATCTGTCATTCTGTGCTCATCTGCATTTTTTTCAGCTCTGATTGGATCGAGTTCAGACTAAAAAAAAACACAGCATGTTGCGATTGCATGTGAAATTCGGATTGCATGCACCCATACAAGTCTATGGTGCTTGGCGCAGTGGTTAGCACAGCAGCCTTGCAGCGCTGGGGTTCTGGGTTCTAATCCCACCTAGGACAACATCTGCAAAGAGTTTGTATGTTCTCTCCGTGTTTGCGTGGGTTTCCTCCGGGCACTCCGGTTTCCTCCCACATTACAAAGACATACTGATAGGGATTCTAGATTGTGAGCCCCATCGGGGACAGTGATAATGTGTGCAACCTGTAAAGCGCTGCGGAATATGTTAGCGCTATATAAAAATAAAGATTATTATTTATTATTATCAAACTGCGCTCGAATATCACCTGAGTACAGTGCGACTCCCGCGGACTCCAGCAAGAATGGAGATGGAGAAAGTAATTTCTCCGTCTCCTCCGTACCTTTGCTCATATTCTCTGATGTGATAGGATCGACGCTCAGAGCACGGATACTCGGATCATGCCCGCAGCAGAGCTGGGGTGTCTATAGCCTATCGCACCCAATGATCTCATGAGATGCCATTCACTAATGTGACTTAGGCCTTAGAGCTCCAGTTCTCACCGGCTATTGAACATAAACCTCCTCTGATGTTTTTTGGTCTTCATGGTCTATGGACTCTTTCTGTTTTGTTGTTATGATTATATGCGATGCTGAAGCAATAATTGGATGAGCAGTGAGTATAGTAATCATGATGATAAGCATAGTAGCAATAACGTGCATGTTAATTAGGTGTGGGCGGCATGTATTCAAGCCAAATTGGATGAGTCTGCAACGCCAGGGAAAGTAAGGAAGCTTAGAATATGTATTATTCTGAAAGATGATTCCCTTGAGGAATAACCTACTTTCTTCCTGTGAGGTGCAAATTGGTTTACAGATTCTGAGTTAAGCTTAGCTCCTGGATGAACATATGTAATTAATTAAAGAAGTTTAAATCAAGCACATCGGTGACTGAGAAATTTTGCTTGATATGGGAAGGGGTCTCCTGAGCATAGATATCTAAGTTATGTCAACATGACGTCATAAAAGATGAGTGGCGGTAGGTGTGTACAGAGAAATCAATGGGGTCCTAGAGAAAAAGCCCTAATTGGGTGGCCCTACCTCAATTCCCCCCAAAACATATTCAGTGAAGTTGGCAGGGTCACTGGACACAGGCACAGTAATATAATGGCATACCTTCCACCTTTTACAGACCGGAAGAGGGACATGTATTGCAACACTAAGTTATTTTGCCCCTTTTTGTCCATTTTGAAGCCCTGTAGCATTATATACCAACAGTGAATTCCTACACTGGACCCCATCACATGCACATTATGATGCCCCACAGTGCCGCTAACGAAGTATAATATTGCCACAATGTCCCAATAGAGAATCATGCTTCCACCATGCCCCTCAACACAGTATGATGTACCCACAGTGCCACCAACACAGTATGATTTCCCTACAAATCCTCTGCACACATTTTGAGGCCCCCCACCTCACAGCATTATTCTCTCACATTTCTCCCACGCACATTATGAGGCCCTTAATGACCCCAAAACAGAAGGATGGTCTCCACATCTACCCATTCAGTTTCATATCTCCCACAGCCCACCAAAATCATGATTCCCATAGCCCCTGAACAGTTTGATGGCCCACACACACTTACATTGTAATGCCCCATAACCACCCAAACAGTATGATGGCCCTCAGAGTCCTCCCACACAGTATGCTGTCTCCACAGCCCACCACACAGTATAAGGCCCCCTGCATATGCTCACAAAGTATGATGCCCACACAGCCACCTTACATAGTATGAGCCCTCTTGCAGTACAATGGCCCCAACAGCCTGTGCCCCGCCCTACACAGCATGATGGGACCCACAACCCCCAAACAGTATAGAGGTTCCTATAGCCCCATCCAAGTACTGAATACTAAAAAATGAAAAAGTACTCACCTCACGCCGTTTCCCTGATGTACTGATCCAGTCTTGGCAGCGTGTGGACTAAGGTTCTGCACAGCAGGCGCAATCTAGTAATATCAATGAGCTTGCTGTGCTGATACTCAGATGCACACAATGTTTTACCACTGATGCACACTCTCTGTTTTACCACTGTATTCAATGGTATCTGCATCGTTGAAATTGAGATGTTGGATGGGAGGGCCCAGGTACTAAATAGCACTGTTCCCTCCAAATCATGAGCTCCTCAGTTGCGACTTGGTCTGCCACTCTTAGTGGTACATCAGTGAGGGGTAGTCAAGCAACTGGAACCTCCACTTGTTTTAGATTATTTTTCCTATTTTCATTGGAGAAGTGGCGACGCATGAATGATCTATCGAAATGTAATGTGATGCAATTACACCTTGTAAAGTATTGATGTCATGTAATGAAACCCATGAGTTATTTTTATTTTATTTATTTTATTCACTTGTATAGTACCATTAATTCCACGGCGCTTTATAGACATTATCATCACTGTCCCCACTGGGGCTCGCAATGTAAATTCCCTATCAGTAGGTCTACTGGTCTTTTTTTAGTGAAAGTCTCACCTGGCAGACCATGATAGATTGATGACACCGAGGTTTCAAAAAAGTAAAAAATGCTTCTAAATGTGGTTAAATCCATTATTGTATCATTAACAGAAGCGAATTGTTGAGAATGCTCGGATATAGTGTGGACGCTTATTGCAATTAAAAGGAACAAACCATCCAGGTTAAACATGAAGGCGTCTCACTGTTTTCACATGTTACATAGTTACATAGGTTGAAAATAGACCTGGGTCCATCAAGTTCAACCTTTCTCCACCAATTGTTCATTTCGTCACTATATTATCTACAACAGAGGTGTCAAACTGCAATCCTCAAGGGCTGCAAACAGGTCATGTTTTCAGGATTTCCTTGTACTGCACAGGTGATAATTTAATCACCTACACACATAATGATTATAGCCCCTTGTGCAAAGCTAAGGAAATCTTGAAAACACGCATGGTTTGCGGCCCTCGAGGAATGCAGTTTGACACCCCTGATCTACAACCAGCAATGCTATGTGTATCAAAGGAAATCATCCAGCCCTTATATAAAAGCTGTTATTGTCTGCCATTACTATCTCCTGTGGTCGGCATTCCACAGTCTGACTGCTCTAACTGTGAAGAACCTATAACACCCCAGGTTCCTGGTTGTTACAGTGGCCAGTGGCATTGCTTTCCTCACGGGGAGAGTGATGTCACGCTTGGAAGCGATGAAGGATTCTTTTTATCAGGTAATCACAATCATGCAACATGTTCATACTCCAGGCCAGAAGGGGGAGCTCTGATCCAGCTTGCGGGTGGCTCCCCTATATATATTCTGGTGTGGAGGAAAAGTCAGTCAGTGAAAGGAAATGGGCCGTGCAGACGAGAGGATCTGCAGATCCTGTAAGGAAAGTGAGGGGCTGTGCAGCTCCTGGAAAGAGAGAGAGAGGAAAGCAGAACAGATTGTAAGGAGAAAAGAAGCACAGGCGAAGTGAAGAGCTGGAGAGAAGCTGCTGCTGAGCTTCTTCCATGCTGAAGCGCATGAAACCGGTAGCCGGAAGACTGAGGTTGTGGGGGTAACTTTATGCCCCACAGCAGAAACAGCAGGACAGCAGATTGCAAGTTACCTGTCCACCACATACTTGAAGACACAGTAACGCATAGAGCCCGGGTCATGATAGAGATCCTGTAAAAAGGCTCGAGTTACCTGTCATATGGGTTTTGTCCTACCTAAAGGAGGACAGAGAGGACACATGAGGACTTTGTGTGAGGCCTAAGGCAGCAAGGAACTACACAACAGCACTAGAAGGAAGGCTTCCAACTCCACCTGGTAAGGGGGATTCCAGATTAGCTTCCAAGCTGGCCACACCATCGACACCTGTGATCCAGTACTCTGGACTGTGGCTGCCTTGTATCAGTAAAAAGGTAAAGAGACTGCAACCCTGTGTCCTCCGTTTCTTTCTACATCACCTACCACCTGTCCCTACTACACCAGGAGCCCTGGGGACCCAGCTTCACCTGTGGGAAGCTATACCATCCCTGCTGCCACAACATCACCCCAGAGGACCCCTTTAAGCAGCGTCAGTCATCCCTGAACGAATACCACAGGTGGCATCACGGAAAAACTTTATTCTCAAAATCCCTTTAATGACCGGTCCTTTTACTTGGGCGCCCAGTGCCACGGACCGGGTCGCCGCCACCGTGACACATCCCTTTCAGTACCAGACCCGGTACCGAGTACCCCAGGGCCATGGCGGGCGTTCCAAACCCTTTCCTATTTAGCTGTTGGAATCGCCTTTCTTCCACCCGTAATGAGTGGCCCCTGGTCCTCAGTATGGTCTGTGGAAGGAATAAGTCATCTGCCAATGTTTTGTACTGGCCACACATATATTTATACATGGAAATGAGATCTCCTCTTAAACATCTTTTTTCTAAGGTAAACAAGCCCAACTTTTCCAACCTCTCCTCATATGTGAGGCCTCCATTCCTTGTGATAATCTTTGAACTGATTCTGACTTCTGAATGTCCTTTTTTAAATGAGGAGACCAAAACTGGATCCTGTATTCTATATGTGTCCTCACCAGTAATTTACAAAGAGGTATTATACGTTGGGATCGCGAGATTTTATCTCTCTTTTTATACACCTTAAAATCTTGTTTGCTTTTGCTGCTGCTGCTTGGCATTGAATACTGCTGCTCAGCTTACTTGTAACGAGAATACCCAAGTCCTTCTCTTGATCTGTAGTCCCGAGTATACTCCCATTTAATGTACTGTGCCTTGCGAAAGTGTTCGGCTCCCTGGAACTTTTAAACCTTTTCCCACATATCATGCTTCAAACATAAAGATACCAAATGTACATTTTTGGTGCAGGATCAACAACAAGTGGAACACAATTGTGAAGTTGAAAGAAATGAATTGGTTATGTTACATTTTTGTGGAAATTTAAAAACTGAAAAGTGGGACGTGCAATATTTTTCGTCCCCTTTAACTTAATACTTTGCTGCACCACCTTTTGCTGCGATTACAGCTGCAAGTCGCTTGGGGTCTGTCTCTATCAGTTTTGTATATCGAGAGACTGAAATTCTTGCCCATTCTTCCTTGGCAAACAACTCGAGCTCAGTGAGGATTGATGGAGATCGTTTGTGAACAGCAGTTTTCAGCTCTTTCCACAGATTCTCGATTGGATTGAGGTCTGGACTTTGACTTGTCCATTCTAACACCTGGATACGTTTATTTGTGAACCATTCCATTGTAGATTTTGCTTTATGTTTGGGATCATTGTCTTGTTGGAAGACAAATCTCCGTCCCAGTCTCAGGTCCTTTGCAGACTCCAACAGGTTTTCTTCAAGAATGGTCCTGTATTTGGCTTCATCCATCTTCCCATCAATTTTAACCATCTTCCCTGTCCCTGCTGAAGAAAAGCAGGCCCAAACCATGATGCTGCCACCACCATGTTTGAAAGTGGGGATGGTGTGTTCAGGGTGATGAGCTGTGTTGCCTTTAGGCCAAACATATCTTTTGGCATTGTTGCCAAAAAGTTCGATTTTGGTTTCATCTGACCAGAGCACCTTCTTCCACATGTTTGGTTTGTCTCTCAGGTGGCTTGTTGCAAACTTTAAGCAACACTTTTTATGGATATCTTTGACAAATGGCTTTCGTCTTGCCACTCTTCCATAAAGGCCAGATTTGTGCAGTGTACGACTGATTGTTGTCCTATGGACAGACTGTCCCACCTCAGCTGTAGATCTCTGCAGTTCATCCAGAGTGATCATGGGCCTCTTGGCTGCATCTCTGATCAGTCTTCTCCTTGTTTGAGATGAAAGTTTAGAGGGACGGCCGGGTCTTGGTAGATTTGCAGTGGTATGATACTCCTTCCATTTCAATATGATCGCTTGCACAGTGCTCCTTGGGATGTTTAAAGTTTTGGAAATCATTTTGAATCCAAATCCAGCTTTAAACTTCTCCACAACAGTATCAC